>NC_135557.1:19973724-20063724 GCF_964340395.1 Glandiceps talaboti
TTCCTGTCTCATTTAACATAGATGTTGACGATCTATTAACAGAGCTTTGCTGCTCACGACTTTCACTCATTCCTCCATCCATTCTTTCACTGCAATTTACTTTAATTGCCATGGCAACTGAAACACCAGTTCTTTTCAATTGGGAGTCTGACAGTCATTGTCTCATAAAGGAGAAGGACAATATCGGTACATTTCTAAATCAGGAGTACATGGCAACAGTTATGTCAGAGGAAGATACCCTGACTAAAGCAATCAAAGATATCCTGTGCAGACCTACAGTCTACAGAGCGAAAGCACTGGAATTGAAACAGTCTCTTCGTGCATTTCTGAAAGATAATCCTCACAACAGGATGTTCGTTGAGGAAATTAAGAGACATCTGGACCAGACAAAGAAATTTGAATACGAGTCAGTTAAAGGTATTAATTTTTTTAATTGGAGCTTACATAGACTTTAAAAAATGAATTGGCTAATCTGATTAAGTGTCATTTTTTAAGGTACGAAACCATTTAATGACGGTCTTGTACATTCGACATGTGAACTTTCTAATACAGGAATTCGTTTATTACTTGTATAAATTGGATTTTGGTTTGGTAGTGAAACTGAAAAGAATTTAAGGACAATTTTTTACCGTGAGGTTTATGCTGCAAACACTAAAGTACAGGCTGTGTCACCAAGGAGTTTAAAGTAAACACCCTTGACCTCCTTTATTAATAAAGATTTAATTTATATGCATGTAAAATTGGAATGGGAATCATGTGAGCTTATATCTTTGTAATAAAGAACCTCCCCAATCACAACTATCAACGTTAACAGGCATGGAAACCTTTACATCAACACAAAAGCCCCCTATTGTTTCCGAGTCTAAAGTGAGCGATGAATAATTCAATGCATGTTTCCCGTATTAGCTGTATTTCTTGTGTATATTGTCATTTACCTTTGATTATGTAATTGTGTGAGTTGATAGTAAAAAGTGACCAACTCTAATATTGATATAATTGTTACTTTTTAATTTAGGTGATGGGAACTGACAAGCACATGACAATTATTGTTTGATGTCATTGGTAATAAACAGTCTTGTATTTGTATATATATTAATTATTTATCTAATTATTTATTTATTTGTTTATTTATTATCTATTCAGCAGGTAGTAGTGACGACCATAACAAATCCCAGTCAATAACACAGAGTACTGAAGATGAAAAAAACAATGAGACAAGAACTAAGCAGGGTCGTTTTTCACGTAAGCAATCCCTACTTTTTAGAATCATAGAAAAAAAATTAATACAAGTGAAATGTCATATTATTGCCAGTGCAACTGAATAAATTATAACATCATACTCACTCTTTCTGTGGCCTCAACCTTCTAGAGCAGACACAAGGGGTGCATTTGATTTGCACAATCATAATCATGATTTATCGATCACAATCATGATATCACGTTTGACAAGTACCAGTCATAATCATGGTTGGTTATCACAATAATCATGACCCGAACCATGATTGACCATTATTTAAAATAACAAAATAAAAATAGAATTTAAAAAGGAAATTAAAAAAAACATTGAGTAATGAGTACTGTTATACAATAATCATAAACGGTACCTTTTTTACATCAGAAATACTTCAACCTATGACTATGACGGTGGTTTCCCAGTCAATTACAGACAGTTAATGAGGTGGTGCAACGTCACTACGTTGTTTTTAAACATGTAAATGAATGAATTTATCATGCTAATTTAATGTAGTGACGTTGCACCACCTCATTAACATAGCAAGTCAACCTGATTCCACGGTATTTTCAAACTATGGGGTATCGTTTCGGAAACGCGATTGTAAACGCATTTTAGATCGATGTTGTTGTAAATTATTAATCAGGTAGGTCCAGTGATACGCAAGCGTGGCATGGGTGGTTATGTTTTGGTTATATTTGGTGTTTTGGCAATCTTTTGGATCGATGAAAAATGATGTAACAGTTTTGGTAATGGCTTGGTTTCCTAACTTGTGTTGTATGTATGTAGGGGGGTATGATCGCATGACATCGCTACCGATTTTATAAGAATATCGCCAATCCCTATAATAACGTCACTGTATTAGGACCGTCATAGACAAGAATAACGCCATTTAGGATAGGGATAACAGTTTACAAGCGAATGTGGCTAACCTAGCCGTAAGTACACGCTTCGATTAGAAACATTATGGCTTCATACCAGATACCAGCACCGCAACCCATAAACGTGAAAGAGGATGTTTCCACGAATTGGAACACTTTTAAAGCAGCTAGGGACTACTATACCACTGCCACTGATGAGTTGAAATAAAAATCCAAAGAAGTTCAAGCTTGAGCCCTGTGTAGTGTAATGGGTATGGACTGCATCAAAGTCATGAAAATTAAAGCCCTGTGTAGTGTAATGGGAATGGACTGCATCAAAGTCATGAAAATTAAAGCCCCACTACTTTGTCCGATGATGATAAGAAATACCCAGATAAGATTTTGAAAGCACTAAGTGACCGTTTTGTGCCTCGAAAGCATCTACTATTTGAAAGGGTTAAATTTGGTTCTGCTAACCAAACTGACCACAAAACTATTGACCAATATGTAGTGAGACTGCGCCAACTAGCAGAGTCTTGTGAGTTTGACACTCTGAATAACAGTTTGATATGAGATAGACTAGTTATGGGCACTCACGATTCAGCTACTAGAGACAGGTTGCTAAGGGAACGCCCAGTCCCTGACCTGAGTAGATGTATTGAAGCACTGGGAGTAAATGAACAGACAAGAGTACACAAGGAGCAGATGAAAGAATGTACAGAAATACAAGATACTGTACATGGTGTACATAAGCAGAGTCGTCAAGGCAACACCCAAAGCAAGGGAAAGCAAGTCAAAAATGACAGATCAGCAAACTACAGGAAACAAAACACAAGCAGTGTTTGCAAGTATTGTGGTTCAGATCATGCTAGAGATAAAAGCAGATGTCCTGCCTATGGAAAAAACTGTAACAAGTGTGGCAAACCTAATCACTTTGCAGCTGTATGTCTGGGACATAGAAGAATGTCTAGATAGGGATCTAAGAAAGTGCATCACACTACAACCCAAGAGAGATATGAAGATGATTCAGAGGATTCTAATGATTCCGTTTTTACTGTTCATTATCTGGGTGCAGTACAACATATGGATGTCAAGTCAGCATTTATGATACCTTTAACATTTCACACGGCATATCCATTTACAGTCTCTGTACAGATTGACCCTGGAGCGACATGTAGTGCCATGTCATACACAGATCTACAGAACATTTTGCAAATAGGTCGTGTGAAGTTGGATCCGCCGAAAGGCAAAATCAAGCTGTATGATGGTAGAGTGATTACTCCATTGGGTACATACACGTTGAATGTTAGTCATAGCAACGGTTATAAACATCGCACAACATTTGACATTCCAAGGCAAGCACCATGACCCATTATAGATAGCAACTATTGCATTAGGAATGGATGGTTGTCACTTCAGCTTAGCAAGTCAGTGAATATGATACAAGGAGAGGAATACAAGCCTGTATCATTTGAACATATTATCCGTGAATATAAAGATGTATTCACAGGACAGGGATGTTTACCTGGTGAATATCACATCCAGATAGATTCTACTGTTCAGCCAGTTCAGCATGCTCCGCGTCGAGTACCAGTGCCTTTGAAGGAGAAGCTAAAGACTAAAATTGACGAAATGGAGAAACAAGGCATCATAGCCAAGGTAACAGAACCAACCGACTGGATCAGCAGCCTTGTAGCAGTACAGAAACCAAATAAGCTAAGAGTATGTTTGGATCCAAGAGACTTGAATAGAGCGATCAAGAGACCAAAATACCAATTGCCTACAGTGGACGAACTGTTACCCAAACTGGCAAATTCCAAATATTTACAGTATTGGATGCCAAAGATGGTTTCTTTCAGATAAAGTTAGATGAAGAGAGCTCTCACCTGACTACGTTTTGGACGCCATATGGTCGTTATCATTACCTAAGAATGCCACAAGGCATCAGCAGTGCTCCTGAGGAGTACCAGCGTCGTCAAAATGAGGTATTAGCTGGATTAAATGGCGTAGAAGCTATAGTTGATGACATTCTATGCTATGGTTGTGGAAACACAATGGAAGAAGCAGTCAGAGATCATGACAAAAATCTGACGAAATTTCTAGACCGAACACGAAAGACTAATCTAAAGCTGAATAAAAAGAAATTCAGACTCAGGAAAAAGGGAGTCTCCTTTATGGGTCTGCTGTTCACTAGTGAAGGATTGAAGCCAGATCCTATGAAGGTGTCTCCAATTATCAATATGCCACCACCAAGCGATAAGAAGGCAGTACAGCGCCTGCTTGGATGTATTGACTACTTATCTAGGTTCATGCCCAAACTCTCTGAAGTTTGTGAACCTCTGTGTACGATAATGGAGAAGAATATAGAGTTTGTATGGGAAAGCCAGCAAGCAGAAGCCTTTGCCACCATACAATAGCTTATCACCACAGCACAACTACTCAAGTACTATGACGTACAAAGTGAAGTTACGATTCAGTGTGACGCCTCAGAGTCGGGACTAGGTGCTACATTACTACAGTGTGGACAACCAGAAGCATTCGCCTCCCGATCACTCTCAGCAACAGAACGCAGATACGCGCAGATAGAAAAGGAATGTTTGGCTAAAGTATTCGCATGCTGTAGGTTTGACCAGTATTTACATGGTAAAGAATCTATATCAGATGAATCAGACCACAAACCCTTGGTCCCAATTTTCACCAAACCAATGCACTCTTCGCCTAAACGGCTTCAGAGAATGCTGCTTCGATTGCAGAAATATAACCTACATGTTGAGTACTTACCAGGATCTAAGATGTTCATTGCAGACATGTTGAGCAGAGCTTATGAGCCCAGTACATATGCAGCCATCAAGGAGGAAAGCACACCAGATTACCAGATATTCCAGCTTTCTAGAGAGAATCAATTGTTTCAAGAAATTGCTGAGATCAATCAGGTAGAATATATGCGTTTATCTGAAGGCACACATCAGCAAGTAAAGTTGTGCACCAATGCAGATGCACAATTGCAAACTTTAATGAGTACAGTTATGATAGGATGGCCAGACTCGAGAGATAGCGTTCCAGTTTGCATCCTAGAGTATTGGAATTTCAGAGATGAAGTCACTGTACAAGATGGTGTTTTGTACAAGGGGATGAAGGTGATTATTCAAGTTAGTATGCGATCACAGATGGATGCGAGAGCGCATTCTAGCCACTTAGGCCCGGATGCTTGTGTGAGGAGAGCTTGTGACGTT
Organism: Glandiceps talaboti; assembly: GCF_964340395.1. Taxonomy (NCBI): domain Eukaryota; kingdom Metazoa; phylum Hemichordata; class Enteropneusta; family Spengelidae; genus Glandiceps; species Glandiceps talaboti. Next base: position 19,979,049 of record NC_135557.1, read on the forward strand.
CTTTTTTGGCCAGGTATGGTAGCAGAAATTAGGGACAAAGTACAGTCATGTGGAATTTGTAATGACTTCCTAGCCAAACAAAAGGAACCATTAATGACACATAAAATTCCCAGCACTCCATGGTCGAAAGTCGGTCCAGATCTCTTCACATTATATGGAGAAAATTATCTAGTCACCGTTGACTACTACAGTGGTTATTTTGAGTTAGACTTACTTAATGACACTTTGTCTACTACTATAATCAACACTACTAGGATTCATTTCGCAAGACATGGAATAGCGGATATGGTAACAGACAATGGTCCGCAATACATCAGCGATGAATTTTCCACTTTTTCTAACGAATGGGAGTTTAAACACACAACTACTTCGCCATATTACACCCAAAGTAATGGCAAGGTAGAGTCAGCAGTGAATATTGCTAAGAAGCTTGTTAAGAAAGCTAAACGTGATAGTAAGTGCATACAATTAGCCTTGCTTGAATGGAGAAATACACCTGATATATATGGTTCAAGTCCAGTTCAAAAAGTAATGTCCAGAAGGACAAGAACCACTATACCAACATCTGAACCATTACTAAAACCACAAATTGTTGATTGTGTTTATGACAACATCATAACCAAACGTCAGAAAACCAAAGCAGCATATGAAAAACATGCTAAGCCACTTCCAGCATTGGAGATAGGGGATTCGGTGAGATTACAGCCGACATATAGAGACATAGAGAACCATGGGAGAAAGGAATGTGTGTAGCAAAGGTTGGCACGCGTTCATACTTGATAGAGTCAGAACAAGGTAAACTGTATCGAAGAAATAGGAAATATCTACGACCAGATCATAGTTATGTCAAACCACATACATCACAAATAACACCCGGTAAGTTTGAGAAAACAACAATATCTCATCCTGTAAAGTCAGAAATGGAAAACACTGTGAAACAGTCTTCCGCAACAGCGCCCTCATCTGGACAAAAGGATATGTCAACCAGCATCACAACTAAATCTAAAGACAATATCATTGACTCTGAGCCATTGGTTTCTACACCAGTAACAAAAGTAGTAAACACAAGGTGTTGGAGGCAAAGTGTTGCACCCCACAAGTATAAAGACTTTACTGTCTAAATTTAAGTTTAAACTTAGTTATAGTTTGTGTTCAACTATATAAATGTACAGTTATGCATGCAACTGTCAATTGCAAGTACGGACCATATAAAGATATAAGATTCACGGAACAATTAACAATTAATGACAGTACAGTAGTGAGTTCATATCATATGCTTTGATGGACACGTTACAGTAGTCTACTGTTTCGCCTGAGGTTTGATATTGCCAAAGACAATGTAATAACCGTTACTCTGATTTGACATAATTGCCAAAGACAATGCAATAACCGTTACTCTGATTTGACATAATTGCCAAAGACAATGCAATAACAAAACACTGTATAATGTCAAAGTCAGATGTTTACAAAGACAAATCTTGGAAAAAGGGAGAGTTTAGTATATATGGGTTAATGGGTGAAGTCACAGTTATAGGTCAAAGGTCATGTGTAATGTTGTTGATGACGTCAGGTCACCTTATAATAAAGTTGGCGTACTTTGTGTAAGTCTGATGTGTCTTCTCAGTGATAGTTATATCATTTATTAACTATAGACTGATCGCAGGCCATAACAATGATCGTCCGCTCACTTCACACCTGTCAGTTTCACGCACATACATTGTTAGTCTCTCACAGTCCTCGAAGCTTTCCATAAATAGTTAAAACGTGTTTTGTATGTATCTACTGCATAATTGTACTCATATACTAGTGTCCCAGTATCCACTTACAAAATGATCTATAGGACACAAAGTTGCCCTATAGGATCATATAGGGCAAAACATACCCTGTTGAACAATCCTATAGAGATTTTTGCCCTATAGGATCCTATAGGGCAAAATTTGCCCTCTTAACCGTCCCGATTGGCATTTTTGTTGTCCTATAGGAAAAAAATTTGACTTGTTGAGCAACCCTTCAAGGCATTTTTTCTGCCCTATAAATATACACACCTATTGTGCCGTGTTGAACACCACCAATTTCCTACAGGACTGTCTGTATGATTGTAATCATTTCAGTCCCAAAGGATTATCAATATTTCCTACAGGACTGTCCTGTAGAAATATCAATATTTCATACAGGACTGTCCTGTAGGATGATCAATACTTCATACAGGACAGTCCTGTAGGATTGCCAACATTTCGTACAGGACTGTCCTGTAGGATTATCAATATTTACTACAGGACTGTCCTGTAGTATTATCAATATTTCCTACAGGACTGTCCTGTAGGATTATCAATATTTCCTACAGGACCGTCCTTTAGGATTACCAACATTTCCTGTAGGACTGTCCTGTAGAATTGCCAACATTTCCTACAGGACTGTCCTGTAGGATTGCCAGCATGGATAATATGAAAGAAACAAAATAATAGACAAAAATATATATGTTCAAAATTGAATCAATGACTGTTGTAAAGTTCACAATGCCTTGAAGTTTTGAAATGATTGTGAACGAGGCTATGAGGTACCAGCCAATCAAATCCATGGGTGCGATCTCCCTAGCACTTCAAATGTTGGAATGAAATGGAAGAGGATGGCCATGATTCACAAAGGCAAAGAAAATCGTCTTCGACAACTGATCAGCTGAAGGGAAGCAAGCCAAACGCCTAGCAAACCTGCAAAGGTGTATGGCAGCTTCAAAAAGGATGAAGGAACAGGCCTACTTTAAAAGGTACTAGTAACTTTTTTCATCTGTAAGTGTATAAAAACAAAACTGCACAATACAATTTCCCAACAGGAGCAAGTAGTAAAAAGACACAGGACAGTTGGCATTTCTATAGGTAAAAGCATGTAACTGTTTATTAGAAACAAAAGATGCACTGTGTACCTCTCCCTTCACATTCATGACAAACATTTCTTTTGTTAAATTGATTGCTCTTGGTTCTTTCTTCGCAGTGACTTTCAGGAACCAATGGATACTGATTGAATCTGATTCTGATTCTTATGTAAACTGCTAAAGTGATGATGTAAACTGCCAAAGTGATGATGCTAATGGTGAACACAATGGCTTTAGCTCAGATATGGTGACTGAAAGTCTTGAAATAATGTCAAACTCTGAAACTCGAGCAACCTTTGAAAGCCAAACTCAACCTGCCAGAGCTCTTTCACATGTAGGTCATTTTTTAGATTTGATTTGAAGAACCCAGAGATTAAGGGACATATATTTTTTTGTCTTCTAATCAAGGGTTATATACAGGTACTAATGAACAACTCAGGTGTGTTGGTACTGTAATTTCACTACAGACATGTCTAAAGTCTTTTAGATATTTTGGAAAAAAAGCAATAAAGTTGCTTCTTGCTTTCATTTAATTTTCTTCTGTGTGATTTACTGGCTGCAAAAGTATGTGCCTGTGTGTGTTGTATTTACGTATGTACGTACGTACGTACATACGTATATGCATATGCATATCCCCTGAAACATGTAAGTGAACAAACTTTGTGAGTTTGTGAAACTGACATTTTTTGAAATATGTTTCAGTGGGAACAAACATTCAAAACAAATATGGTCAGTCCTGATATACATTTGTGGGTCAAATAAATTTCCCCAATGTGTATAAACATGTTTTAAGTGTCAAAATTAATATGGTTTAAAACATGTTTAAAACTAGTTTCAAATAAGTAAACTAAGGACTTCTGTACATGTTTAAAACACAAATGAAACACTCAAAACTGATCTGACTTGTTTTGAACTAGTGTAGAACACTTTTTAACTAGTAGAATGTTGGTAAGGAATTCCCCTTTGTAGTGTGTCATTGATAACTGTCAGAAGTCTGTTTATAGTCTTTCAGCAGTCTGTCACAATGCTGTCAGAAGTCTGTTGGTAGTTTTTCAGGTCTGTTAGTGGTCTCTCAGATGTCTGCAGATAGTCTTTCATAATTCTGTTATAAAGCAGTTGAATGCCTGCCAGCTATTTATCTGTGAGCTATTGAGAGTTGTTCTCTGCAGCTCAACACTAATTAAGTATGCACAAAGACATACTTCCGACAGCTAACACGAACCTAGGTATGTATGTATGTATGTATGTATGTATGTATGTATGTATGTATGTATGTATGTATTTGTGTATGTATGTATGTATGTACGTATGCATGTATGTACAATGTAGAATACAATGCTATCAATTACCAAATATAGCATTGTCCTTTCAATAGGATTGTCCTCTAGAACGTAGACGGCTGACCTATTTGGCGCCAATAAGATTGCCATATAGGACCTACAGGGCTGTTGAATGAATGAACAAATGAATGAATGAATGAATGAATTAATTAATTATTAACATTTATTTCACCAGATAACAAAAATAAGCTACACTTTAAAAGAAACATATGATAATATGTCAATATGTCAATAGGATTGTCCTGTAGGACCTACAGGGCTGACCTATTGGATGTCAGTAGGATTGTCCTGTAGGACCTACAGGGCTGTCCTACTCGACATCAATAGGACAGCCATATTGGACACAAATAGGGTTGTCCTACAGGGGTCGTATCCAAAACCCTCATAGGACGCCCTATAGGGCTGCCTTGTAAATTGTCCTTATATAGGATTGTCCTGTAGGACCTAAAGGGCTGTCCTATTGGATATCAATAGGATTGTCCTGTAGGACCTAAAGGGCTGTCCTATTGGATATCAATAGGATTGTCCTGTAGGACCTACAGGGCTGACCTATTGGGTGTCAATAGGATTGCCGTGTAGGACCTACAGGGCTGTCCTATTGGATGTCAATAGGATTGTCCTGTCGGACCTACAGGGCTGTCCTATTGGATGTCAATAGGATTGTCCTGTAGGACCTACAGGGCTGTCCTATTGGATGTCAATAAGATTTTCCTGTAGGACCTACAGGGCTGTCCTTTTGGATATCAAGTCTGTCCTATTGGAAGTCGATAGGATTGCCCTGATTGCCCTGTAGGACCTACAGGGCTGACCTATTGGATGTCAATAGGATTGCCCTGTAGGTCCTACATTGGACACCAATAGGTTTGTCCTACAGGGGTCGTGTCCAAAACCATTATAGGACGCCCTATAGGGCTGCCCTTGTAAATTGTCCTATAGAATTATACTGTAGGACCTACAGGTCTCTCCTGTTGGACGTCAATAAGATTGTCCTGTAGGACCTACATGGCTGTCCTATTGGATGTCAATAGGATTGTCCTGTAGGACCTACAGGGCTGTCCTACTCGACGTCAATAGGACAGCCTTATTGGACACCAATAGGTTTGTCCTACAGGGGTCGTGTCCAAAACCCTCATAGGACGCCCTATAGGGCTGCCCTTGTAAATTGTCCTACAGAATTGTCCTGTAGGACCTACAGGGCTCTCCTATTGGATGTCAATAAGATTGTCCTGTAGGACCTACAGGGCTGTCCTACTGGACATCAATAGGATTGCCCTATTGGACACCAATAGGGTTGTCCTATATGGGTCGTGTCCAAAATCCTCATAGGACACACTATAGTGCTGCCCTTTTGTTAACATGTTAGGCGAAGCCCAAGGACTGTTAACACTTGTTCAAATTTACCCTAATAATGACTTGGTTGATTGGTCTTTTGAAATCCCGCCCAATTTACTAAATATGAAGCCTATTGGCTTCACCTAACACGTCGACAAAAGGTTAGCCCTATATGATCGATACATACAGCGTACAGTACAGGGATACTGGGATACTAGTATACGAGTACAATAATGCAGTAGATACCGGTACATACAATCAGTCCAAGTTTTAGCAAGGTATGCGAAGCTTCGAGGACTGTGAGAGAGACTAATACGTTGTTTCCGCGTATTTGTATTATATACTATTGTTATTATTAGCTCGCGGAGCGGCCGCAAAGCTGCCGCGTAGCGGCTCAATGACTAGTACGCATGCGCGTCGTATATACTATTCGAAAAAAATTGGTGGTTCTCCCAATGATGCATTGCGGCGCACAGTGACTACACATGCACCTTCCTATACTACGTGCATTCTCCACGCGCTACCGTATTGTCATAGAGAATAGGGGATCGACATAACATCACCATGCATTGCAATATTGTAGGTAGGCCTGTTGGCGCGGCACGATTATCGTAACAATGTAACGAGTATCGAGGCATCACTGTACCTCAAGGAGAAATTTTAAGTTTGAAGCAAGGCGGTATAGCGCGGTACGTGATATGATATGGACCACTGATGACATAGCACAGTTAAATTTCTGGGTTGTGGAAGTGCATATTTGACATTTATATTGTCGATAATTGATTTTTTTTACGTGTTCTAACAACAGCTACTTTCCTATGTTTGTTGGTACAGTAAGATTCCTAAATCATCGAGTTAAATTGAGAAGTCGTGATGTTCGGCAACATGTCAACAAAAAACATTAGTCCAAAGACCAATGTACGTTGGTGGAGGGTCTATGATAAGTTGGCTGATTAACAATGAATGATATTAATCTAATGGCTATGATGGTTTTTGAAACCAACAACTGAATAGAGTGTTGACTTTCTTTATTTCTCGTCCACGTCAGAGAATTAGATGTCATTCAATAAAATATATTTGATTGTCAACACCCCTGGAAAATGACCCAAATCAAATGTACGAACTCTAGCTGGCCCAGGCAGCCGGTCACAAATGAATCTACCCTGCGCGAGCTTATGGGCTTTGCCTAGTTATGATATGATTATTATTATTATTCGATTATAAATATACATAATCTTATTTATTGTTCCATGATGCCCATGGTTTGACGTGATTACAAGATGGCGGACAACATAATATCATAAGGGGATTGCACGCGCATGGCTGACGGCAAGTTAGAAATGATGCAAGCTTGCATGACGTAAATAAATTGTGTTCGGTCAGATTGGTAATTTGTAATCATTGCAATAATCTTACCGAATCGATGTAAAATCATTTAATTGTTACGAACTGTGTGACACTTTTTAAAATGTTAACATGTAAGCAATCATGATCGTGATTCAGCATTTTGATTTGATTTGATTTGATTTATAGAGTCAAATTAAGTCAAAGAATATTTAATCAATTACATCAGTAAATTTGTAATATAAATGAGGAAAGAAAAGTGACACATGTAGGAATCGAACCCACGTCCCCTAAACACTAGTCAGAGTGCTCTAACCAGCTGAGCTAACGTGTCAACTGTAGTATGTCTTATGGTGAGTTTCTTTCACTTATACCCAATACATCAGTAATTCCATGAACCTGGCGGGGGTTGTAGAAATAGTTCTACAGAACTAGTCTAGCCCACAACCATGGCACAACCATGGCGGGGGTTGTAGAAATAGTTCTACAGAACTAGTCTAGCCCACAACCATTACAGAATGAGTTAAGTCGAAAATACTGGGTGAAGCTCGGGTAGCGGAAATATAAAAAAAAACTAAGTGTGATAAGAATAATTGTCAAAATATTGCTTTGCATGAATGAATAAATAGGATTTACAACAACAACAACAACAACAACAACAACAACAACAACAACAACAGCAAGATAAACATACATACATACATACATACATACATACATACATACATACATACATACATTGAAGTACTTATTACTAAGTACTTACTTACTTATTGAAGTATGTAAGCTTTTAAGGCATGTTTGAATGAATGTCTGTAAGTTATGTTTTTTATGTAGTCTGGAATTCCAGTGTGTTACAGCTGCATACTTGATACTGTGTTGACTATGAGATAAGCTAACTTTAGGGACAGAGAAATTATTTTGAGTCGCGAAACGGGTGGGATACATGTGAGGAGGTTTTTGAAAGTAATGCGTTATATCATGGGCAAAGTGATTATTCAACAAGTCAAAGATGAAAACGCATGTGTGCAGTTTACAGAGTTTATAAATGTCAAAAATACAAAGTTGTCTGAAAAGAGGGTCGCTATGAGCATGACAGTCAGAAAAAGTAATGAGGCGAGCAATTTTCTTTTGAAGTAAAAGTGTTGGCTGTAAGGAAGTTGCATAGGTATTACCCCATATTTCTAGGCAGTTAAAAGTAATGTGTGGTTAAATGAGTGTGTTATATAATAACAAGAGAATGGTTTTCAGTACATATTGTCGCCACTGTGCAATAAGTCCAACTTTTGGGGTGATAGCATTAACAACATTTTGGATATGTGATTTCCAGGTAAGATTTTGCTTATAAATACAACCTCGTTTCCAGAAATGATGTCACATTAATCACAATCATGATTTGGCAAATCGAACGAGTCCCTGTTTACCAAAGGACGCCACGCATCTGTACCAATATTTATAGAAGTGAGCCTTCTGATAAAAGAATTCCACTGTCGTCATCAAGGTCAAAACACTTTTTATTTTTATCAAAGTCGTTGGCAAAATGACAACCACAATTGGCATTTCGACATCCAAATCAAAGGTCTTTTGTACAAAAATGTTAAAATTATATCTAGCCTGGCATAATTGGTTTAATCATCTTTATTAATGAAAGAAGATGTCTCAGGGATCTGTAATAGCTAAGTTTACCTGGCTGATTTATTCATTTATTTAATATGTATCATTTTCTTTGCTATTGGTCGGTGGCCAAATTCAATGAAGTATATATAAAAAGGTTTATTCATTTAAGACTTTATTCATTTGTCTGCACCTTTAAGCTTTTGAGTCTGGCACTGGCCTTCGATTTTGACCTTAAACCTTTAAATACTTGCTTTCTGTAACTCTATGTAAGTACACCATATATAGAGGGTGTCAGGCGCTAAAGATGTGATATTCAAAGTGAAATAGGATTATAATAGAAGTATCTAAACAACTATTTTCACAGGTAGAACACCAAACCACAGCTTTTAATCTGCATTGATAGCAATTTAAATAAATATCACTTGTTACAGGTGAAATCGGTATCCGTGTAAATGTGACAAGTGGCATCCCAGACGAAGATGAAACAATGTACAACATCATAAAGAGACTGTTTAAGAAAGACAGACATGAATTGAAGGAAGCTCTTGACAAATTAGGCGAGGTGCACCCCGATGTAATTCCTAAACGGGTAGACAACGAATGCAAGACTCTTGTTGTGGAATGCAAATCCATTGAGGCATTAGAATGCATAGAAGTAAAGTACAAAATTGGAATCCTGCACTCAACAATAGAGGAAATTGTTGTAAAACCAAGTGTGCTAAAAGAAATTGGTGCACAATCCTTAAAACTAACTACGACAACCGATTATAGAGAGCGTATGGTTTGCAGACAGGAATTGATGAGTAAGTACAGAATCATACAGCACATTTCGTAATCACATTTAGTTATAAATAAATAAATAAATCAATAAATAAATAAATAAATAATGACAATTTGATGATATTTTTTTTAATTTGATAAAATAACTATTTTGTATTATTGGAAAAGGTAAATTTTTAGATTGTCCGATATATGTGTTTCTATGTATAATGATTTGCTGTGTGGTTATTGTCTGACTTTGAGTAAAGTTTTGGATCATTTTATTTGCATAACTAATAGGTGAACGTAAAATGTCTGATGAAAGTGGTAAACACGATGAAATACACTTAGGAGCTAGCACTGATTCACAAAGGATACAGATTGATAACTGTGCTGGTAAACGGACTTCGATTGATAAGGGCAAAGGATCAGGTAAGCATTTCAATATCTAATGATGATCATGATAAATTATGTGATTTTGATTTGTACAATGGGGTAGCAAAATATCCCGGGGACATGTGGCAAGGTAAAGGCACGAACAGACTGTACAGTGGGATGGGGTTGAGGGGAGAATATTTCAGCCATGTTTTTCAACAGACTTTCCATGCACTCAAACTAATTCAAGCCCCTCCTCCCATCCACCCTAATGGACGCAAGGATTTTCAGAGTTATAGTTGTTCATAATTAGCTTGAGTTGAAAAATGAATAAATAAAAATGTTAGTATGAATAAATTAAAGATATATGAACAATGATATAACTTCTTTTTTTGTTTAGCAACTGTCAGGATTGTTTTATTTATATATTTATATATTTATTTATTTGTTTGTTATATGTGAAAGACAAGTAAATAAATAAGTTAATATATAATTGTTTATTTATTTATTTGTCTTTCACATACAGAGAGAAGATTTCAGTGCAAAAGCACGGTTCTTCCAATGATCGCTGCTGTGCAATATGTACAGATAAACAAATAAAACATACGACACACAAGAAAACAACGTTTAAAACGTTAACAAGGTGCAATAAATGTAACAGGAACCGGTCAGTTTCTTCGGCCTGGGGGGGGGGGGCGGTGGATTGGGAGGGGGGGTCAACCTGTTGAAATTGGCAGTAGGGGGAGGTCATGCTGTTTTCAAAATTGTGGATGATGGGGGGGGGGGGGTCGTTGTGTTTTGGATTGTGATAGAAGAAAAAAATCCTTTTTCTTCAATGGCATATAGCCTTGTCTGAAATGTGGTACATGTAAATATTTGTTGTTCTCCCTGTTTGTTACATGAGTTCTTTAACATTTCTTATTAGTTCAAGCATAACTATAAATATACATATACATGTATTAACTAGCTACCAAACTAGTTACAGAACATGTTATGTAAATGCTTGGCTGTTTCACAATCAGTGCTTCACTTATATTGCACTTTGGGGCAAAAGTGAACTTGAAGGTTTCGTAATGGTAATCTTCATAGATATTTTATAAAAGAAGTTAATCTAAAATGTTCCCTACTAGTTACTGTGAACTTGTCAGATGGGATTAATACACTTTCTATTTTGGACACTACATGCTATTGACACTACGAATCACCACATCTCATCAGATTCCAGTTTCTATTATACACTAGGTATGACCATGGAAGTATAACCCACCTGAAGTTCTCTAACATCCCGGTGACTTTACTATACATGCAATATTAATGCCACTATACCAATGTTACGGGGCCATTTTTATGTGACATGGGAAACTCATTTAAAACTTACATTTACGTTAGTTATTCAAAGCTTGGAAATATTACCTCAAAGGCTATGAATAACCTAAAAAAATGCAGATCTGCCAGGGGGAAAATCCCCAAGGACTCCCTCACACCCAGAGGTCACTCATGCATTCAACCAACAATCAGATGCACCAACAACCTTTTTACTGTCATGATGATATTAAACTTTTCTTAAATATTTTCACCCAATTCTAATTTGAGATGATAGTCTTTTAAAAATGTGAAATGTTTGCCAAGATAGTCTAAAATTGCCTTAAACTCCAAATCTCCCCTACCAATGATACTACCATTAGATGTGCTGACCTTTACTAGATGTATGTAATGATGCCATTTAACTGTTTAAGACCATATTTCAACCCTATGTAAGTTGTAAAGAATAGTTTCTGATACTTGATGGCGCTGTCCTATAAAGCATGGATTGAGTTATTGCTTGAAAGGGTTTGAATAGTCTAAAAATGGTTTTAAGAGTAAAAATTCTCCAGGGATTCTAGAGGAAGACCCCTTGGATCCCCCACATGAGGTGGACATATCCCAGTCTCAAGCTCTTCCCCTCGATGCTATCAAAGTATATTTCAAAAGTGTTTCAACCCTGTGTAGTTGCTTTTTACATGTTGGTGCTGTCTTGTAAAGCTTGGAAATTATTGTCTGAAAGGGTCTGAATAGTCTCAAAATTTACTCCAGGACTTCTAGTAGGACCCCCCCCCCCCATAAGAGATCAGATATACATATTCCCTGCTCAAGCTTTCCCATACCTTTCACTGTCAAGATGCTATTAAACTCCTTTTGGAATATATTTACCCTGTGTATTCAATAATTATAATTATGATAACTTGTTAACCCGGGATCTTATAAAGTAGATGCAAGACAGTCAAGCAGTCCATACTAAGTCATGATCAAAAAATACCTGTCATGTGAATTATATATATATATATATATATATATATATATATATATATATATATATATATATATATATATATATATATATATATATATATATATATATATATATATATATATATATGGTGGGGGGGGGTCATCATGTTTTAGAATTACGTGATAGGGCGGGGGGGGGTCATCCTGTTTTTGGTTTTACAGATAGAGGTGGTCAGTGACTTTTTGTCGGCTCAAATTAAGAATCCACCCCCCCCCCCCCCAGGCTGAAGAAACTGACCGGTCCCTTATTACAGTGGAGTATTCTCATTTGAAGCTTAAAGGTTAAGTGAATTGTACATTGTCGATCATCATTGTTCATCGTCAGTCCGCCAACCTTTCCCATTTTTTTCTGAACAGGACTGTCGGATTACTCTGATATTTGGTACATATATGCCATTGTAGAAGGCAATACAACAGGAATGTTCATGCCAAAGTGATGATATATTTCCTATTTGGCGGATTTTAAACATATTTGTATTTATTCATTATGTATAGGGTATTTAAATGTTAAACTTTCAGAAATCGGATTGCTTTGGTATTTGTATGGGTGTTCCAGAGAGATCCAGTTAGATTTATTCTTTGTTTATTTCATATGCGTCACTGTTTAGTTTTAGTTCTCAACAGGCAAAATGCGAAGGAGGCTAGTAAGTTGGGCCCCATGTGTCTGTCCGTCCCTCCATCCATCGGTCCATACACGTGCACCCATATCCACCTGTGTCTCTGAAATACATCCATCAATTTTAACTAAATCTGACACAAATATCACATACTTTCGTTGGCATATGAGCGTTACTTTGACCTTTGCAATAAAAACCAAATGGTGGCCGTATTTGTCTTCAAACATCATGTTTTTCCAACTATCTTTTCAAATGTGAAAGATACAGCACTTATTTGAGTCCCTACACCCGTGTTATTCATGATGAGCTATGTTCAAGGTCAAATGGCCAGCCATTTTCTTTCAAAACGTATATTACAGCACTGGCAGGCATGGGCCCAATTTAACCAAACCTGGTACAAATATCAAATCCTATAATGTGCTTGTTCATGTCAGTTTGTTGATTTTCACGATAAAGGTTGAATGGTGGACATATTTGTTGTTAAAATTCATATTTTACCCAGTAACTCTGGAAGCTTAACAGGTACAGGTCTCATTTAAGTGACTACATCCATCTTTGACTTTGGCCTCTATTTTCAAAGTCAATAATAACCAACACTTCTCCGACTTTTCTTGATATCTTCAGAATGTTTTGCGTTATTGTGACCCAACAGACGGATACCTGAGGAGTGACTGGAGTGAATAATATCTGCCCACTGTGTATGTTTTCTAAATAATCATTTTATAAATAACTGTATCTATTTCTATTAATGACAGAAAGTGATATAGCTGCTTTGGATAGGCCATGTCAGAAAGGTGGTCAAGATGATGTATCTTCAAATGGTGAGTTGATTACCTTTCACTAGCTTTGTCTGTGCGTTAATTCATATTCACCTATGTGTCTCTGGTTGATTGCATATTTTAAACAAACCTTGCGCAAATGCTACAAAACTTGGTGTGCATATTCATCATGTTCATATCATTGTGATTCCTGCCTTTGCCGATAATGGTCAAATCGTGGCTATAAATGTCATAGAAATTCCGTTTTGCTCGGTAACTCTGGAAACATAACAAAGCACACATATCATTCTCTAGGTTCTTCATACCTGCAGAATATTTTCCTTTGAATTTGCTATGCCACACCGGGCAGATCCCATCGGAGATAATGAAGTAAATCATATATGTCCACCAGTGTGTGTGTGTGTGTGTGTGTGTGTGTGTGAACAGCCACATCTCAGATACCCATAACACATGCAATATCAACCAAATTCGGAACAATTAGCATTGGCAACAGAACACCAATGATCAAATAACAGCAGATTAGTGTCAGGAACTAGGACTTGAACTTGGATACAAAAATTAATCATTGCAATAAAGATAAAAACTATTGGTCCCAATATTTGCCAACGTAACACATCCACCCCAGTCCTTAGCTGGAGATCATTGCAAAATGACACAGAACATCAAGTGATGGTTACAAAATGGTGCACTCCATCACCAAAAAACACCCCAGTCAATTAAATTGACCAGCCCTTTATTAATGATGTATGTCTTCTGAGCTTTCTTTTATGAATTTCTGTAATTATTTTTATTAATGGCAGAAAGTGGTATAGCTTCTTTGGTCAGGCGATTTGAGAAGATTGGGAGAGATGAAGCATCTTCAAAAAGTGAGTTGACTACCTTTCATTAGCTTTGTTACTTGCTTTACCAACCATCTTTGTATTTTATTGTCGTTACATTGTTCCCTGGGTTGAACAAATAGGTATTTTGAAGTAAATGCAAGTTTTAAAATCAGATGGTGTGATAACATTATAATTTAATGGAAATGGTCACTTGTTGTTAACTGTATCCCGTGAATATGTTCTACTCATGAACATTTTCTGTCAATATATAGTGCCTTGGTCCATGTGTCTGTTTGCAGCCTTTTAAACTTTATCCAATGTTGACTTTAATAATGAATGAATGTCTAGTTCCTTGATCAGAGATCATATCGAAATTTGGCACATAGCTGTCTTTTATTCATAACGATCAAGAATTATTATGTCTGATATGTCTTACACTCCAATGTATTCCCTTGCATAACAGGTGGGAAGGCAGATGTGTATAGTCCTACTGTTGAAGGTGAAAGCAAACGTGGAGAAGATGGCAAGGTAGACATTGTTGTTAAGACTCCACACATTGCTGAACAAGTAAACACCGATATATGTGCACCTGTTGATAAACACATTTTGGTGGAAGAAATTCCTGGAAAGAATACAGAAATAGGTAATCCCTGCTATATAGAAGTGGACTCCGCCTTTCTCTCAATTATGCATGGCCAGACACATCGTTATTAAGAACATGCCAAATATAGCACAACGGTAACATGCCATATAGTGGGCGTTGCTACAACTAATAACATGGTAACTAACTGATAATGCAAATTTGAAAGCCATACAGACATGGTATTTTATGAGGCATATCAGACTTCAAATTGTGTGAAAGCCAAGTTGCACACTTCCAAGAAAATATTTGATTTTAAGGTACAAATCTAATGGCACAAGCTGACAGACCAAATATAGTAGTAGGGTTCGGTGCTAATGTACATCAATCAATGAACATATGATCATATTTAATAGTGAAAGGACACTAGCTGTATCAAACATTCAGTGATGCTGTTTGACTCACAAAAATGTCTTCACTCCAAAGTTTTCTTTAATTGTACATTTGAAGTTGGCGCTAATGGATCTTCAAAGAAAAGAGTTAAAGTCATCTATTGATCATTCAATTGATTATTTAACCAAATAATAAATCAATCAATGAATCAGTTACATTCTCGCTGAATCCTGTGCTTAACCCTTTAAAGACTGGTCAATTTTAAGGGTGTAATTACATAGACTTTACTAGAAACAAAATTCCTTACAGGGTTAAACCACATATGCATGCTAGATGACTATTGAACTTGTATCTAAGCTGTACAGTTACATTATTACATATGATGAATACTTAAGTGAAGAGGATAAAAATGAATCCACGAAAATCTACGAAAACCATGCATGAATGCATGGACACAGATAAACATACACTAAGGTCAAATAAAAAAAGTTGTTTGGTCCTGGTTACCTGACCCCACCTAATTTTTCACACCGACCCTAAACTATTTGTTATGTATTCGAGAAAAAATAGTACTAAAATCACGAAAATCATGAAGTATTTAAACTCACTGGAAACATATTGATATTTTCACTTTGACCATTTCATCTTTCTGTCACTGTCAATCTAAAACTTATGTAATCTCACATTTTAGAAATCTGTATAATAGATAATAGACCAGATTTAAACTGAATGCCTTCTGTAAGGAATTTCATGATTTATGCAAGAAATTTAGCTCTATATCTGTGATTCGTCAAATCCCAATGAAAGCTAGTTGTCAAAAATGTTGTTGAAATGCCCGCCATGCCTCCTCTTCTCAGCACAGGAAAGCTTGCCATCCTCGACTTGTGTGTGTGTGTGTGTGTGTGTGTGTGTGTGTGTGTGTGTGTGTGTGTGTGTGAACAGCCACTTCTCAAATACCCATAACACATGCAATATCAACCAAATTCGGAACAATTAGCATTGGCAACAGAACACCAATGATCAAATAACAGCAGATTGGTGTCAGGAACTAGGACTTGAACTTGTATACAAAAATTAATCATTGCAATAAAGATAAAAACTATTGGACCCAGTATTTGCCAACGTAACACATCCACCCCAGTCCTTAGCTGGAGATCATTGCAAAATGACACAGAACATCAAGAGATGGTTACAAAATGATGCACTCCATCACCAAAAAAACACCCCAGTCAATTAAATTGACCAGCCCTTTATTAATGATGTATGTCTTCTGAGCTTTCTTTTATGAATTTCTGTAATTATTTTTATTAATGGCAGAAAGTGGTATAGCTTCTTTGGTCAGGCGATTTAAGAAGATTGGGAGAGATGAAGCATCTTCAAAAAGTGAGTTGACTATACCTTTCATTAGCTTTGTTACTTGCTTTACCAACCAACTTTGTATTTTATTGTCGTTACATTGTTCTCTGGATTGAACAAATAGGTATTTTGAAGTAAATTCAAGTTTTAAAATCAGATGGTGTGATAACATTATAATTTAATGGAAATGGTCACTTGTTGTTAACTGTATCCCGTGAATATGTTCTACTCATGAACATTTTCTGTCAATATATAGTGCCTTGGTCCATGTGTCTGTTTGCAGCCTTTTAAACTTTATCCAATGTTGACTTTAATAATGAATGAATGTCTAGTTCCTTGATTAGAGATCATATCGAAATTTGGCAGATAGCTGTCTTTTATTCATATCGATCAAGAATTATTATGTCTGATATGTCTTACACTCCAATGTATTCCCTTGCATAACAGGTGGGAAGGCAGATGTGTATAGTCCCACTGTTGAAGGTGAAAGCAAACGTGGAGAAGATGGCAAGGTAGACATTGTTGTTAAGACTCCACACATTGCTGAACAAGTAAACACCGATATATGTACACCTGTTGATAAACACATTTCGATGGTAGAAATTCCTGGAAAGAATACAGAAATAGGTAATCCCTGCTTTATCTCAATTATTCATGGCCAGCCACATCGTTATTAAGAACATGCCAAATATAGCACAATGGAAACATGTCATATAGTGGGCGTTGCTACAACTGATAACATGGTAACTAACTGATAATGCAAATTTAAATGCCATACAGACATGGTATTTTATGAGGCATATCAGACTTCAAATTGTGTGAAATCCAAGCTGCACACGTCCAAGAAAATTTTGGATTTTAAGGTACAAATCTAATGACACAAGCTGACAGACCAAATATAGCAGTAGGTGTCAGTGCTAATGTACATTGTACATCAATCAAGGAATATATGATCATATTTTAATAATCACACTTACCTGTATCAAACATTCAGTGATGCTATTTGGTTCGCAAAAATATATTCACTCCAAAGTTTTCTTTACTTTTACATTTGAAGCTGGTGCTAGTGGATCTCCAATGAAAAGAGTTAAAGTCATCTATGACTTCACACCACAGTTGGAGTTGGAGATGAAGGTAGATGACATAATAGAAGTAACAGTAAAAGAGTATGAACACTGGTGGACAGGCAAACTTCATGGAAAAGTCGGAGAGTTTCCTTCTAACTATGTTGAATCGGTGAATGAAGGTGAGTTTTAATAAAATGACATGTACTTTTAGCATTTGATATAAACATACATTAAAATGAGGGGGGCTCTTCTGATCTGAGTCATTGCATAAATATCACACCACAATTAATTTGTGTGGTTGCCAAGAAAAAACAAATTAAAACTACCTCAATTTCATTGTTTACTGTTATCTCATGTGACCTAATAAGGCATTCATATGTATTACAGAACATATTTATGAGCCCAGAATGAGTTTTACCATCAGATAAATTGCCATGAACATGTATTGTATGTGAATATTTTATTCGTATCATATTATTAATATTCGGCCTTTATATACAAAAAATTATAAACCAACAGTTGTACAGTGGTTTACCATCATCTAGATTTTTCCAATCATTTCAATCATTTCAGCTCTTTTCTGAAAAGCAAAGTGAACATAAAGTGAGAATTGTCTAATTAGATGTTCGTGTTTTGTTGATAATAGTATAAAGAACTTATATAGAACAGGTGGGTCGAAGAAATACTCTGGAATGTACTTCCTTCTTACGTCATCATATGTAGGACAGACCAGACAAAAGTGATATTCATCTTCAATAGTTCTATTTTGACAGAAAGGACACTTCTAGGGGTTTTTGTTGTAATCTACAACACAGCAACCGTTTGAAGTAATACAAGTGTAGTAATTGTTGAGTTCATGTAGTTTACCATTTACAATTCTGAAACCAGTGGAAATGCAAATATCTAGCAATTCTCGGCCATAAGAATTTACATTTTTATCGATGTTATGTCTCAGAGGTAACATCTCATCACTTACATAATTTTCATCAATAGATAGGTGGTTACAATCATCAATTTCTATGAAATGTATTGTATGTGTAATATGAATTTCAATGAGGCCTCAGTGGACCAATGCTAGAGTAACAGAATTAAGTGACAAAGTTTCAATTTTTCATTTTTTGGCAATCATACGTAATATGTATGTAATAAAATACCTTTCCATCTTATACAGATATAGTTGATTAATGGATAAAGTATTTCGCACACACACACACACAGATATATATATATATATATATATATATATATATATATATATATATATATATATATATATGTGTGTGTGTATGTGTGTGTGTGTGTGTGTGTGTGTGTGTGTGTGTGTGTGACACGAGTGAACCTATGCTGAATGTTATTTGTTCATGGTTATCGTCACATATCTAATTATTTAGTAGGTTCTTCCTTGGGATATCTAAGGCAATTTAAATTTGAAATAAATAAAATATCTAATTCTGACATAGCATTTTAATTTGATGGTCAATAAAACCTGAAGTGACGGACTGTATATTAACACATTCCCCTAGTTATAGGAATTTTGCTGGATTTGAAAGGTTATTAAAATAATTTAACCACACAACAAATCTAAATGTTCAAGTAAGGTGAGAGGGAGAACTAGAACAATGTTTAGAACACTTTGATTTTTTTACTTGAAAAGTAAATTATATTGAACTAGCTAGTTTTATTCTTATTCTCATTATTCTAAAGATAAACATATATATAAGGTGATTCACAGCTACCAACCTCCAAATAGGCTACATTTAAAAGTGGGTGATATTATTGAAGTGACACATGAAGATACAAGTGAATGGTGGACAGGATTACTTGGTGACAAATGTGGACTTTTCCCATCAACCTTTATTGAAATGATCGCTGATAATAGTAAGTCAATTTAATATACATCTTCTACTGTAATCTAGATCTACTTTTTGACTCATCTGCAGGTGTTAGTATCTGTGTTCTTGATTGATACTGACCATTTATCAATATGTGTGCATTTATTATGTCAAAATTACTAGAAAATATAAATCAGTTTATAGCTGTTTTCAGTTTATGTGTAATTAAAACCTATTTAACCTCTTTTGAACGACTTTAATAGTTGGCCCTTACATACATTCAAACTTTGATTATGTTCAACACACATATATTCTTATGTTATGTATATTGTGTTGTAACACTGTGGATGTTGCCGTTGAGATTCAATATGGTACTTGCTGTGAAATAATAGTTTTAACCGATTGTCATTTTTAATTGTAGCTGGTGACAATTCCTCTTCCCAGCCAGTCATTCCAATTAGTGAACCAATTGAACCACTGACAATAACACCAACTGTGTCCCAAACTGATCAGTATTTCACGAGAACTCGTACATCCATTCTCGAGGAGAATCAAGAGGAACCGACACCAACATTTGGACCGTCACCTCGAGGGGCGGGTGAATACAAATTTTGGAAAGGTAGAGTTTTCCAATACACATGTGTTTTAAATAGTTGTGTTTATTTAGGAACATGATGTGCATCATCACAGATATTATATAATATCTTGTTGATCCCTATTTCTGACCATCACATTGAATTTGGAGTTATTTGTCATTTGATAGCAGGCTAGATTCACGAAGTGTTTTTTTGGTACAATCAGCTATTAGTTTACGTCAAATAGATAAAACATGGCAGTCATTTGATTTCCACACTAGTATTTGATGGTCCCACATTAGACAACCTCATCAGTGTTAAATTAAGCTAGGGTAACTCACACATCAACACTCTATACTTACAGTGAAAGTACATGGTTGTAAAGGGGTCTGGCGTGCTCCTGACTGTTACTTCAGAATACACATTCCATTACACTACAGGACCTTAAGATCAGTGTTTAATTGCAAATAATATCAACGTTTCATGGGCCAGTTTGCATGATAGAACAGGCACACCCGCATCTTTCCAAATTTTCGACCACCAAGCTGTTTTGCCCTAGATGCAAGAAGTCCCAGTTCCCAACAGAAATGATTAAAAATCATGTAAATACCACTAAAACCTAGGGTTTCCTTTAACAATTTTGCACCAAGCAAGTTTTCTATACATATACATGTACATGGATTACATGTATAGCGCCCTCAGTGTTGACTGAATTTTTAGAGTGTGATCTTTTGTTGGACTTATGGGACTACCAACAAAAGTGGTCCAAACTAAACCTTTACAAAATAATTGGCATTACTTTTCTATTAGATTGGCCTTAGTTTGAAATCTTTGGAAATATCACAAATCAAATTATTGGATCTGTACCTACTCCTAGCAGTGTTTATGTTTGAACATTGCTGTAGAGATATCTGCGGTTCTTTAATGATAAGTAATAAATAAATGATAATAATTATATACTTGAATATTCTTTTTTCCTTTTTTTTACCTACACTAATTGTAAATTGATACTATTTTTTTCCATCAGCCAACTAACAATATATTTACTGAAAATTGTTAACCTACCAATATCAGCCCTTTTAGCTAAATTGGTACAGTATAAAATTGAAATCGGGAACATTTTATTTTTAAAATACTTTTTTTTCTCCTTGGAATTGCACCAAGTGATTTTTTTATGCAAACGTATAGACACATATATACAATCTCACATTTCTACAGAAATCCGTTCAGGTTTGGGACTATGTGACAAGGGTTGTGTTACATGCTATGTGACGAGGGTGTGCTACATGCTATGTGACTAGGGTGTGTTACATACTATGTGACTAGAGTTGCATTACATGCTATGTGACTATAGGGTTGTGTTACATATTGTTGTAATCAAAGCCGAGGTTATGTTGTCTTACCTGAACTGACTAACGTCAGGCTAAACAACTTCGTCTTTGGTGTGGCTGTGTCGATGCAGGTTTGAATATACTAATTCGTATGTCTTGCATCAACACTTGCTATAATCCGTCCTACGGGATTTTCCAGGGTGATACATTTATATACCAGTCAGTCCTCCATCGTTGATGGCGTCCTGATGGGTTGTTCCATTATTGCTATAGTACGGTTTCCAGAGGGGCACTGGAAACCGTTCATACAACACTCCCCCCAACTTCATTTAAATAGGGCTGGACCCTGAGGGGATCTTGTGGGAGCGAAATAGCCTAAGAATATCCACCAGGGACTGTTACTAGGGGAGATGGAAGAGCTACTAGTCTATAAACATAGTGCCTGAAACAATGTCCCATTACCTTGTACAAGGTACCAGCGGTTATACTGAGCTAGCTATGTTAAAACAGCTATCCAATTATTTACCTCACCTTTCATGGGGTACAAATAATTATAACTAACTAGTCATCAATTTATGGTATAATGACTAGCTACCTTGATGTCCTTATCAGGGTATTAAACTGAAATTATTTACCTCAACTTTTATGGGGTACAAATAATTCTAACTAACTAGCCATCAACTTATAGTATAGTGACTAGCTACCTTGATTTCTTTATCAAGGTATTGATACTGAACATAATACCTTAACTAGGGATTTTAACTGAATGTTTTGGTCCCCTGGCTTGATTAGTGCCATCCCTAGCTATTAACTAAAAACATGTTGGGTTAGTATGCGGCCATTGGTTATCTGTTCCACCTCCTAAGAAGATCTCAGGGCCAATGACTGTGTACTAACACAGTAATCAGATTTTTGGATATGTATTATGCACCCTTACCCCCGCAGTCTGTCGATATACACTTATTACCTCCAAGAAGGCAAGTGTCATGACACACCACAAGTGTAAGTCACATAATGAGTCATTTATCATACATTTTTACCCCCACAGTATGTCAATGTACAACTTTTTACCTCTAAGAAGGCGCCAAGTGTCATGACACACCACAAGTGTAAGTCACATAATGAGTCATTTATCATACATTTTTACCCCCACAGTATGTCAATGTACAACTTTTGACCTCCAAGAAGGCACCAAGTGTCATGACACACCACAAGTATAAGTCACATAATGAGTCATTTATCATACATTTTTACCCCCACAGTATGTCAATGTACAACTTTTTACCTCCAAGAAGGCACCAAGTGTCATGACACACCACAGGTGTAAGTTACATAATAAACCTAATTTCCCTTCTTCCCCCTTACCAAACAAATAGGGGGACCTATAATCTACAGGAAGCCATAAAGGGTACGGGTGTTCCTCACCGTGATAGGGTGTAGTTCATGGAGAGTACTGCCCCCAATTGTGGCTATTAAAAACCCAACACTTCCTATTTACTGGGGAGAGTTTGGTTTAGAACAATTGGGAGGGGGAAAATAGGGTGAGTCTGTCTCCAAGATAAGGCGATTTTCAGGTATTTGTGATATTGCGAATACCTGAAGGGGCGTGGCATGCCTTACACTAGCTGTACACCCAAAATAAGTATTTGGGAAGTGGGTCAGCCAGAGTTGAATGTGTGATGCATCCCCAGAGAAGCAATGGAAATGTATGAACTGTTCCCTGTGACAGTACTTACGTACCAGATGTAATACCTCCTTACCAGGTTTATGTCCATAAGGGTCTCCATCACCTCCTCGGATATGCAGCACCAGGGGTTTTGAGACAGACTTTTCTTGAAGCAGCTGTAGGATGTGTTCTAGAAGTTCCTTCTGTTTTGGCCAAGCAGATTCAGGTGTTGTGTAATCTAGACCTACTTCACCCACAGCGTCGATATTGCTGGACTCCATCAACATATGGAACGTCTTGAACTGCTTCTCAGATATTTTACTGGCATGTTTGGGATGTAGTCCTACAGCCTTCTTCCAGCGTGGGTTGGGGGGTCCTACATCCCGAAATATGCTGGGATCGCAGAATACTTCCACACCACCTAGTAGATATACTGGGTGGTCCGGTTCGGGTTCTCGTTGTCGTGTTATCAGATCCTCTGAGTCTTTGGCAGATTCTGTGCAATCGGTTCAGAAGAAACTGATGGGGTAACAACAAGGGGGTTGGGGTACTCACCAGTTGTGGATATGCCTGCTGTTGGGTATTCACTAGTGGATGATGAAGATATGTCTAATGATTCGGTGTCCAAACTGACGGATATATCTCCCTCTACTTTCTCCTGGGTGTCGAACATCTGTCTGAACATCCGCCGTTGTATTGGGAACAAGAACCCCATCAATATCAGCAGCACTCTCCAGTGAACCAGTACGGCTAGTGAATTTGGGGGTTGCAGACTAAATTGGGGGTGATCTTGCCAATTTAATGTTCTGCACAACTGGTGTATGATGGTATGATAATGTGACTCACCTTTTTCTTGCCTTGGTCACCCGGCTGTCTTACTATCTCTGGGGGAGGGGAGGTCAAAGTCTTAGAAGAACTACCTTGACTTGTTTGCTCACCTTTCAACGGTACTTTAGACAGCCGAATAGTACGGGATTCATATACCTGCCTTACTTTCTCCTGGGGATGAGAAATCAAAGCCTGAGCATAGCCCCTTCTTTGACTCACTTGTCCCCCTTTCAAAGGTAATTTAGGTTGCAAGGCAGTACCCGACACAGATTTCTTCTTTGCCATCTTAGGGGTAGGGGTCATCAAAGCCTGAGCATAGCTCCTTCTTTGACTTACCTGCCCAACCGTCAATGGTAAATCAGTCTGTGACGATGTACTGCAACTGGGTAAGATACGCAGTGGAGGTTGTACCCTCTGCAAAGGTGGCGTAGCCGGTGCTTGGGATGTGTTACCATCCGTTGCACGATGACTGGTTCCACCCCTGTGCTGGTCCTTTCCTCTCATTGTTTTATCTCCCAATTTAGCATCTAGACTTGCAGGGATTGCTGTACCTGTCCTTGGACATCGTACATAGTCTTTCTTGGTTGTAGTAAGACTACTGCATTCCCCGCTCACGGGGGGCCTGGTTCGTGTTTTCACAGAACTCTCCCCTCCTTTACCCTTGGACTTTGGTTTCCCTTGCGAAAGAGATTCCGCAGTCTTTGAGGTAGAGGAAGTGACAGTCTTCTGTTTCAACTTCCGAGTCTGGCGTGAATGGAGTTGGGAAGGATGGCCCTCTCGTTTTTGAGAACCTGTCAATCCGGAACTAGTCCCTTTCTGCCCCTGCGAAGTGGTAGATGGACCAGAACCAAACTGGGAAGTTATTTGTACACCTCCATTCCCAACCTGATACAGACCGAGCCCACTAAGAAACCTTTCATTTTCATTTCACGTCCAGCTGTTGACATTGTAATCGGTTTAATAGAGGGGGGTTTTGCATCCAATTGGTCATAGAGTTTGTCTGAAATTATAGTTACCTCTGAGGCGGTATCTATCACTGCCTGTGTTCCTTGTCATTCAATCGTAAGTGACACACTCAGCATGGAACCAGACTGTAGTTGGCAGATGACTACTTCCTCATCAGCATCTATGTACTTAGGGGTCAGTGGGGATTTGACTGATAATTCAGTCAAATGGGGTTGGCCATTTTCATTCGGGGTCAGCCCAGGGCCTACTGAGTTGATCCGTGTTTGTTTAGCAAGTCCTCAAAGGTCACACCCTTCCCATGGGGTCTGGGAGAGAGATTTGGGCAATCCCTTCTGAAATGTCCTACTTTACCACACAGAAAACACTTGTCGGATTTAGGGGATGGTGAACGACTGTATGTCCGTTTTTGAGTGGTGGCCATCATATAACTCTTCATTTCCTTCGCAAAGCTATCAAATTTAGAGCTTAAGTTAGCAACATGTAACTCTAGACGTGACATTCTGTCTTCCATTACTTTGTATCCGGAGTCAGCTTGAGTGGATGGACGTTTATTTTGACTAAAGTTAGGTGGGGGTGGCCCAGTACTAGTGGTAGTAGCTTGCACTGCAACTATGTTATAGTCAGATTCGTCTTCTGGCCTTGTACACCTAACTTGAGTACGGGCGGGTTTAGTGTCACCAGATATGGCGGCTGCATTAAATTGGAACCATCTAATTTTATCCATACCCTCCTCAATATTTGCTGGATGTTGATTAATTGCATATTGACTGGCCTTTTTCTCAATGCACCCATGACAAAATCTGATAGCGGCTTGTCTGTCTGTATTTGCCTCCGACCCATAACTGAAGGCGAAAGTGGCTAGGCCCTGTATTCTATCTGCCCAGTTTTGTAAGCTTTCATCAAGCCGCTGACTACTTGCCAAAAGTTCATTTGTGCCGTTTCGGGGAGTTCTTGGTGACCGAATCGTTGTGCAAATCTAGCTATTAGATCGAAATAGTCTATGTCACCATACCTTTCAATTACATTAGCATAATATGTACTGGCTGGTCCCGTGAGACACCAACACAACTGATTCCTTCTTTCCTTCGAGTTCCACCCTACTTCGTCAGCATATCTTGAGAATTTAATGTGAAATATTCTCCATTCTTCCTCACCACTATACATAAGGGTTTTGGGGATATTGTGAGATAAAGAGTAACGCTCACGTCTAGTGTAGGTGATCTATAGGACTTTTCACGTTCCGGGCTTTGGTCATACTCGGGTGATAGGGGGGGTTGTGAGGAGAAATGTTCAGGACCCTGGGGTCTATAATAATTTGATTTACTATAGGTAGGTTCCAGGCTATCCGGTCTATCCCTAACTTTTCTCATTTCCCGTCTATCCCTACCCCGGTATCCCCATTATCTCGGGTATTACTCAGTTCTATCCTCCCTGGTGTTTTTCCCTATATGGTTTACTCATAGGTTTAGGTTGCTCAGGTTGGTATCTGGGGCCATATTTTGGTTTTACCCCCTCCGGTGTATGAAGTAGGCCAAAATTAGCTGCCAATTTTCTTTTGGTGCGTGGGGTTTCTATGGAGGGTTCCTCTTTTGCCGCTATTCCATGAGGGACATTTAAACTATAAATTCAGGAAATGACTTCAGATATGGTACTTCTGCTAGGTTCTCTACTGTTATATTCCCATACTTTTCCCTAAGTTTCAATATGGCTTGTGCGGATTTGGGACCAATCCCAGGAATTTGTTGTAATTCTTCCTCTGTACAATTGTTGATATTAATTGTAGCCATATCTCACCTTAGAACTAACAACTTACCTTGCTTGTGCTATGGTAAGTTAACTGTCTTGTACAACACAACAATAGTTAACAGTAAATCTATCTTCTAGAGTTGAGACGTGTTTAAACGTGTACGCGATAATATACTATTAGTATATGGAAATATGCAAGGGTGTTTTCTAAGTGGGTACTAATATTCAACAGAGGTACAATAAATACACTTTCTATCTCCTACTGTACTCGCAAAATAGAAATTGATATTTCCCAGTGACTTGTGGAATTATAACCTGCACAACTAATACGGAACAGTGTATACAATAACTATTGTGTCCCCTGTCCCGTACTGAAGATGTAAAAAAATAATCTGGGGTTTTTAATCCAAAGTCAGCAACACCTTGCAGACCTTAAGTCTAGGTTCCTAGCCTTTTTATGTTATTTGAAATTTACTATTTTTCTATTTTGTTTCTACTAGCTGGTGTTCACACTCTAAGTCCTTAACACAAATTACCTAACCTAGCTATGCCTACACACACGTATTTTACTCAAAGGCGTGGTGCGCCCTCGCGTAGCACTAGTAGAAAAAATAGTACAGTTTACGACACTTTCCGTACTATAGTTCAGATTGAGTTCAATTCTGTACTTTTATGCTGATGAGGTGGACGTTTCTGTACTTTCCCATTAGCGCCTGTCTAATCGGATTATACTCGATCTGAAAAATAGTTCAGATTGCGAGTCGGAAGTGATTTGAATACATTTGCATTTAGTTCAGAATATATTCATGAGTTCACCCCCATAACCGGGCAGTAAACAAATGAATATTCAAATCTACCGTGCTTGCAATCAATACGTACATAAACGCTATACGTGTAGCTAGTGTATTCGATACATATGTATGTATATAAGCAGGCTTATGATATGAACTACATGGTTAGGACGTACGTAGATTGTAATATCACAGGGCTCATTTTGAAATAAATGTTCGTAGTACGCCTTTTCATTATGCACTACATACCGCCACCACTAAACGTGTTTCACATTTCTACGCGTTTGATGCATAGTAATACAGATTTAGATGACATGACAATCGTTTCCAATAATAGTTTAAAATTGGGCCACAAATATTGCTAGTGTATGGAGCTTCTTAACAAACCTGACCGGCCAATAGCGTCAACAAACTCACAGTAGAGACGTGCTGACAGATTTGAGTCTGTGGACATTATTTCTAGCTAAGTAAAATTGAGTGACTATTGGGAATATTATATGGCATCCATGTCGTCCATGTCGTCTATAGTTTCTGACTGACCGTGTTATGTACAACGTAACGCTGAACGAAATACGGTCCATCAGGAATTAACTAGACTAACCTCTATGGGAATAGTATTCTTGTCCATGTGTCGTTTATAGAACAATTAAGTGTTAGGGTGTGATCTTCACAGTAATAAACAAGCCTTTAGAAGAACAACAGGTATTCACGCCTCAAATATCTTGGGCATCATCCAAATTACGATCATGAGCACCAAAGTAAAGGAAATACTTAATGACGTTCGGCATGCAGAACCCCCCCCCCCCCCCGGGCCCGTACCTATGGGTACATGCCCGGCATCCATGTAACTGTTATATCACTCTACGTGACGATTCTGAGGGCCCTCATCTCTTATTCTCTTGTTTTATTTCAATTATACTCATAACTCCTGTTTTTATAGTATAACTGTACAATTGGCTTCGATCAGTGCATTCCAGATTTTCATGAGTCATGAGTGCACATTGCGCAGATATCTGCAGAATACTTAAAAGGATTATGGGTAATGTATGCATATGCGGGAAAAACAAACTGCTGTAAGGAGCATAGTCTCGCTGCCAGACTCGAGACTATCGTCCCTAATCTGTTTACCGAGCGGCGCAGCCGCGAGAAGAGCGGGACCAGTCCCCCTCTATTCTCGCGGCTGCGCCGCTCGGTAAACAGATTAGGGACGATAGTCTCGAGTCTGGCAGCGAGACTATAAGGAGCACTGACTTTGCCCTCATATCTTCATCCCATTTTGCACTGAAGAAGTTTCACATGGCTCTCATATTTCATATATACTCTTTCTAAATATATGGTGATGCAACATGAGTAAAAATAACTGGGGTTAACTAAGTTTGGTAGTCAATATAGCAGGTTTACCATCAAACTGACGCAAAATTTGTTTCAAATTTGTCTAGTAAAAACCGTTGGCCCAGTTGTCGATTAGGCTTACAAGTTACACAAAGCATGATAAGACACTGTGAATGGTGCAAATAAACAACGTGCGAAATGCCAAATACCAAATGCAAACAATACAAGCGAACAAAAGGGCCTGTATGCACTCTAATAGCCCGATATTTTGCCTAAAATCAGGCTCACATGTGCGAACGGTGTGTTTTTGACGTACCTAGTAGGCAGTGATGTAGATAATAGCCGGTTACCGGTCACAACGCCCAGCTATAACTTATAAGTATAACAGTTGT
Organism: Glandiceps talaboti; assembly: GCF_964340395.1. NCBI lineage: Eukaryota > Metazoa > Hemichordata > Enteropneusta > Spengelidae > Glandiceps > Glandiceps talaboti. Next base: position 20,008,085 of record NC_135557.1, read on the forward strand.
GGGACCGGCTTAGGAAAGTACTCAAACCTGACGATCATTGAACAAATTCTAAGGTTGGAAAATTAAATATGAGTTGCCCGGGAGTTCTAATAGCAAGTAAAATACCCAAAGTGTAAACAAAAAGATAAATTAATTCATAATTATTTGGAAAACATTAGACGATTACGCAGTAAAACAAGACTGGCCACGCTATCGCTAGCGAAAGCCTTCGAACTAGTTTCATAACGACCGGACGTTGAAGGAAGCGCGAAGCGAAGTGTGAGGTCAATGTGACGTCTCATGATGATGTATGATGCATCAACATGACGTTTACGTAGAGTTGCACTAAATGTTTTCTAAACTTCAGTGGAAAGAATTTTTGTCGATCAGACACTGACTATGTTTAAATTCTTAAAACATCTGAGAAAACTGAAGAGGGGAAGCAAAATGTGACACTGACAGACAAGCCAGACGTACGGCACATGTACAGAAGGCGAGGCACACCCTCTGATGCAAACTGGACAATTATCGTGCGTGTCACGTATAAGGCATCAGATGTAATACATGTAGCTAACCAAATATTCTTGTACTGCAGTCTTTCTTGTAACAGGTATTGGAAATTGTCAGAAACCTGATGATTTTATGACTGAATAAGTTTCGATACGGAGACGAGAGAGAGGGGGAGACGGGAGAGAGAGAGAGAGAGAGAGAGAGAGAGAGAGAGAGAGAGAGAGAGAGAGAGAGAGAGAGAGAGAGAGAGAGAGAGAGAGAGAGAGAGAGAGAGAGAGAGAGAGAGAGAGAGAGAGACCAAACTAGAGTCGGTACTCACCCCACCACGACATATGCATTTTTGTGATTTTGAAACGATAAATAATGTTAATATGGATATTGGGACGATTGGAAATCGGACGATGTGAATCGTAATCGAATATCTCAGACCATCCACAATATATGTCGTGTTGACTTAGGCGATCCCAGAAACCATTCTTAGTTTACCCCTTTCACATATATTATCAACCATGCTAATGTGAAACAAATCTCGATTAACAGGTAATTTAGCGCTTGAAAGATGGCGACGTCCATACCCCCCCCCCGGCTGCACATATTTTAATATGCAATTATACATTACCCCCTCCCCATACACGTCAGAGAAGTACAGTATGGTACACTATATGACACACTGTAAGCTAACAGTGGAAATCAACTTCAGTGTCCATACATATCAGACATAGAGATTTCTTTACAAATGGATGTGGGCTCATTGGGCTGTAACCTGTACTTGGAAAAACTTAACCAGCAGAGTTTTCTTTTTGAATCCTATGTCTTGACAGAAACGGCACCCCCCTTCGATAACTAGTGGGGAGGGTGTGTCCCCCTCCCACAGTAGGCAATTGTTTGAAAAATAAGGACATGTAGGAGGCCATTTAGCGGCATAATATTTCAAACCATACACATTATTGGAAGCCATAAAGTACTTGAAAATTGTCTTCAATACCCAAATTGTACTCTCATTAAATTATTTTACAACTGTATTACCTACGCTTTAACTAATACATAGATATTTTGGCAGACACACACATTCGTTTGGCCATTGGCTGCCTCATAATTAAATGTGTGGTAGGTAAATGAAGTGAACAATTTTGCAAAGTACAAGGTAAACGATTGCTCCTGTGGTTTGAATGTTCAACAAAGTCTCCACACAGAGAGATAGAGCAAGAGAGAAGGAGACATACGGCGACGAGAGAGAGAGAGAGAGAGAGAGAGAGAGAGAGAGAGAGAGAGAGAGAGAGAGAGAGAGAGAGAGAGAGAGGAGAGAGAGAGAGAGAGAGAGGAGAGAGAGAGAGAGAGAGAGAGAGAGAGAGAGAGAGAGAGGCATACACTTATACAAATGTAAATTTACTTGGTAAACAACTGCTCCTGAGGTTTAATTTTGGTTCAAATCATGAGCAGAATATTCGGGGGCCCTTTCAGACCATCACAATTGTCATGCCCCCCTCCCTTTGAACCTCAATTTTGTTCATGCCCCCCCGTAAATTCTGACTCCAGCATAATTTCAAGTTTATTCCGAGCTCGGTATTACAGGCATTCGACTAGAGTCTTTATACCTCAAAGATATACAACAGTCCATTTCTGTACAAGGCATATCAGAAACCAAACATTTGCAGTGTGGAGTGTCACAAAACCCTGTGCTTGGTCCACTCTTACACGTGTATGCTGTCTATACACATCACCACTTGGAAAGCTAATCCGACATCAAAATCTCAATATGCAACAACATGCAGACGACAACCAGATTTACCAATATATTTCCCCAATCACATACGTCAACTACAGTAACTAAGATGGAAACTGTTGCACATGATATTAAACGACCCAAAATAAGCTAGTTTAATGATGGCAAAACCGAGGTCCTCCTTATCACGTCTCAGTTCAACAGGCTTCCTCGTCTCATGAACCACATCAACATGGGATCGTCTTCTGTGCAGTTAGTGGATTCAGCATGTACCATTTGTGTAACAATTGATGACCGTTATAACCTCAAGAAGCACATCTCGTTGACATGAGATCAGTTCTTTTTCACCCCCGAACAATAGGTCGCATCATTGACAGTGGAGGGGGCCCCTCCACTGTCTATGGAAACTGTTGCACATGATATTAAACGACCCAAAATAAGCTAGTTTAATGATGGCAAAACCGAGGTCCTCCTTATCACGTCTCAGTTCAACAGACTTCCTCGTCTCATGAACCACATCAACATGGGATCGTCTTCTGTGCAGTTAGTGGATTCAGCATGTACCATTTGTGTAACAATTGATGACCGTTATAACCTCAAGAAGCACATCTCGTTGACATGTAGATCAGTTCTTTTTCACCCCCGAACAATAGGTCGCATCATTGACAGTGGAGGGGGCCCCTCCACTGTCTATGGTCGCATACGCCAGTATCTTACAAACGGAGTTTGTCAGAACCTTGGTCATGCACTTATATCATCGATACCTGACTACTGAATGGCCCTTCTGTATGGGCTGCCAGCTAAAACATTGTCCCTCTTGAACATGCCCAAAATACAGCAGCTAGGATTGTGTCAGGTACAAAGAAAACAGATGACGTCACATCGGTTCTTTCAATAACACAGTTTAGTTAGAAATCACACTGGCGTCAAGTGCAGTTACATAATATACCAGTAGGTAGGGCCTACATGTACATGTAGTCTCAGGTCATTACATTGTGGTCTGAGATGTAGTTTACACCACTATGACCTAAGAACTTGAACCAGGGCTGAGGAGAAGTGGTCTGAGGTTAAAGTTTTGCAGCTCTCGTTCAGCAATCTCAAAACATTTCAGCCTACTTCCCGTAATGAACACTTGTCAAGCATTTTTGTAGCTCCCATACTCAAAGACTACATATATGTTTATATACGACTCAAAATATAACACTGAAATTTACTTTGAACACGTTCAGTTTCAGTAGACCTATTAAAACCCAAAATCTCCACTGTATAATTTAATATCGGTAATAGTTTACAGTCAAAAACTTTTAAATTTAGTTTTGACTAGGAGGTCCCCAAGTTTTGCAAGTTGACTCATGACCGCAATCATTGCTTTACTCGCTTGAGCTGCAAGCGCTAAATACCATAGACCACTGCTTGACATAATCACGCCTAGATATTCATAAAAAGCGAACAACGTCGAGTTTATGACCACCAATAACCACTTTTCAATTTTCTTAAGAATTTAATCTCTTAGTAAATACAATAATTTTAGTTTTGACATACATGTAATTTACTTTCAAAAGACAATGTTAGAAACCCCTACCCCATTGATTCCTGTGGGAACATGCCTTTCGTGAAGAAAAAATGGTTACATAACATGTCTACAAGAATTGTTGGAGAATGTCTATGTAGAATGCCACACTGATCCCATATCCACACCTTGAGTTTTATTTTTATTGTTCTTCAATGATCTCCTTCAAAGTAATAGTATGGATGCCAATATGGTTTCTAACTAAACCACGTCTAGCCAAAAGCCCCTCAAATAGCACAAAAAGTTGTTCACCCAATCAGTGAAACCTAAATGTTTTGGTGATGTAAACAGTATATAAGTAGCATCATGGGCTGACAAATATACCACATTTGAACATTACTGTCCCAATAAACACTAACTTTATGAGGGACTGTGTTATTGGTTAGAGTTTTGTGATTTATTAACAAAGACATGATGTTAATGACTGTGTGGGTGGCTGTAAATGAATTTTAAATTGCATCTCATGCATTTCAAGACTTCTAGAGTAACGACTCTGACTATACTTTGAGTGGAGGTATAAATGGTAATGATACAGTATAGGAACTAGACTATCAAAGTAATTACCTTGTCCAAAAGACTACAGTCGGATATTAATCTCACCATTAATGCCTGAATTTATGTCTATCAAGGTGGATCTGATAAGATCATGGAAATCGAGAAACTTTCATCACTTTGGACTTGAGCATTGAATACATTTGTGAAGTACTCAGACCATGATTCATGTTTTTTTTTTAGAGATTAATTCCACTAGATCGTCCACTAAATCGTCCACGAAAACAAATACATTCTATCATTCCACCATGTCACTCAACAACGCGCATCGAATTCTATCACTTGAATTTCCGTTATTTAGTCGTCTGAAGATCGTAACGGCCTCCGTACCATAACTTGTGTACTTTGTGTAAATACAGCTCTACTTCTCAGTATTGAGCACTTTTCCTTCAGTTTATGACTTACCTCTTATATATATATATATATATATATATATATATATATATATATATATATATATATATATATATATATATATATATATATATATATTACCATTGCTCGGTTGACGGCAACGCGGTCAAAGATATCGGGTTCTTTGCACAATACACGTGTATATAGAAATGATGTCCCTTAAATTTCCCCTCTTTTCATTCTTGCTCTTTTCAACTACAATATAGATTTTGATAATTTCCATAGGTCTCACGAGATATACTCTTCAAGGAAAAACAAGTTCGTGTCGGAGTTTGACACGAGAATAGTCTGTGCTTGGAGTAATTATACTGTCAGTATAATTTCTCAAAGGTATGTGTTATCGTGGAAGTTTAAACATTATTTATACTTTAATGGTGTTATAGATTTTGACCCAAGCTATGCATGCCACGGTCACAAGCTATATTGCGTCAGATCGATTTGCCAAACAAGTTTGCCAGAATTAACGCATCCCATCAAACCATGGACCCTCCACAAAGGTGGAGTGTCTATGGTCAAACAAATGACAGGTCGCAGAAACTATGGTCATGGAAGTATGAACGTCGTTTATACTTGTACGCCGTGACATACAATGAGCGCAGTGCCATGATTGACCGGATTATTCAGTGTCGACAATCCCAGTTAATATAATCCCAAAGGCAAACTTGTTTTATTTACCACCTTGCCAAGCAACACAGGGTGGTGGCGAGGCGAAGTTGTAATGTACTGTCGCTTTGATATTCACGATTTTGGAAAGGAAATAGATAACATCGGGTTAGATCTTGAGAGTAAATAAGAAGAAAAGAAGAGTTACGTTAATTTGAAATCAGTGATAAACGAGTTGTCTATTTTTAAGAAACTAAATATAAGGAAAGCTATGGGTCCTGATAACATATGTGGTAGGTTACTGAATGTCTATGCATCGCAGTTAGCTAGTGTTTCCAGTAGATTGTTCAATTGGTCGTACAATGATCATACGATATCAACCATTTGGAAAACATCTACCATCTGTCCGGTCCCTAAAAACTTCCAAGGCATCGTCCTGTAGCACTGACTTCCATTGTGATGAAATGCTTCGAGCGTATTTTACTTTGTCAAAACCCACAAAAACATTCACACCTTGACCCATACCAATTTACATATTAAAGTAATAGAGGTACTGATAATGCAACTCTCACATTACTTCACGATGCGTATACACATCTTGAAAAACCAAGTTCATTTGTAAGACTATTGGTTATTGATTTTTCATCAGTCGTTAACAGAAGTCAACCAAACATGATGGCTCATAAACTTAGTTATTTAAACGTTAACCCCAAACTCATCCTCTGGATAATGGATTTTCTTGTCAACCTTTCCCAGTTTGTTCGCTACCAAAAATTAAGTTCAGCCTTCCATTCAACATTTAGGGGTGCCTCACAGAGCACGATACTCTCACACAAACTATTTACACTTTACACAAATGACTGCTCATCAGGTACCGATACAAATCCACTTATCAAATATTCTGATAACTCTGCATTAGTTGACCTGTCAAATTCTGACCGTACTTATTTCGATGAAGTTGATAGGTTTGTTACTTGGTGTAAAGAAAACTACTTGGACGAAAGGTCGACTTTAGGAAGAACCCTAAAGTAGTGCCCGACCTTTTTATTGACAATGTTAAAGTTGAACAGGTGACTAAATATATATATATATATATATACATATATATATATATATATACATATATATATATATATATATATATATATATATATATATATATATATATATATATATATATATATATATATATATATATATATATATAGGAACAGTCTTGGATAATAAATCAAATGTTAAGGCCAACACAGATTTCATTAACAAGAAATGTCAATCTAGAGTTTACTGTCTACAACAATTGAGGGGCCTAAAATTTTGTAAATGCCAAGGTATTACAGACATTCTATCGGAGTTTTGAGTCGGTTTAACATTTTCTTTTTTGTGCTGGTTTGGTAGTCTAGGGACTAGCTACAAGAGTGTCTTGAACAAAATTGTAAATGTGTTTAGTAAAGTATTGAGTGAAAAGTAGACTAATTTGAATGAAATGTTTACATCTCGTGTACAAAACAAAGCTGGGAAAATGGTAAATGACAAAGGCCACATTATGTCCCAACACTTTGAACTCCTGCCATCAGGGAGACGATTTCGTGTCCCTAAATTCAGAACAGTCAGAACCAAATCAAGTTTTGTGCCCACTTCAACTAAATTTTAAACCAAACTAAATAATTCTATTTCAAAGACATCTGCTCTGCATTCCAGATTGGAAGAACCGCGTTTTTTTATTGTCTTTTTTAAGTTGATGACCATTTCTGGCAAGACTTCACTCACAATTTTCTCGATTTTACTGATTTTTCTTCTTTATTAAAAAGGTTTAGGGTCGGCACCGGATTTCTAGAATGGAAGCGTTTGGGGAGTTATGTGTGATTTATTTGTTGAGAAAGGTTCAAAGACAATAAATATCGCCATAAGGTGGCACTTGCCGTTCCAGTGAGGAACGACTAGTGCCACCACGGTAGTACTCGACAATTCGATGGACCACGGCCAAGTCCGCCATTCACAATTTTCAAATCACTTGAAATAAAGCAATCTGGCAAAACACGCCCATGTGCATTTACAATCTTGTCGCAACTAATTCTAGTAGGTAAAACCATAGACCCTCCACCCTGTCTATGGTAAAACCTAGTCGCATTCATAACTTTCATCGAGGGTAAGGTAATTTTAGTCATCAACTTCTATAAAGTCCAAAATGAAACGATAAAACATGTACATTTTGGAAATTATCCCATGTATAATGCCAGATTATAAAGTGACAAAGAGTGGTTCATCTGAGTGGATAGCTTAACCTCTTGACGATTTATAAACAATGGGAAATAGGCAGCTATCTTGATGTTCATTTTAACCTATTTTCCCGGAGAATATTTTCAGAACTGGTATCCAAATTACCAAGATCACGTTTTTCATATTTACTGATATGCCGCTTTAGTTATGGCCGGTTTTGTGGGATGTTTTGCGTGCACAATGTAAACCACAGACAAGGCATGTAAACTTCTACTTGCAAACCCGTCTATTTCAGGCTTGGCCTCTTACCACTCTTGGAGGAATTGTACTGACTCCTCCAAGACCACGTCTGACACAGTGGCCTGAAACCCATAGTCTATCGCGAGTATATTGTCTACCCTTCAAGAGACACACATTCTCTGCCAGTCACCCTTTTAAAAATACGCTTGTTAAACGTCTGCTCCTGGAGTTAAATTTGGTTCAACTCATGAGCAAAATATTTGTACGTGACTCCGGGCCCCTTTCAGACAATCCGAATTTTCACGCACGTCCCAATTCGTTTTTTTCCCGTGACAACAATTTTTCTCCTGAGCCTCCCCCTACCCTAATCTAGTTCCTGACGACCGTATTCCAATTTTACACTACATCTTTACATATTACGTATAGTCAATGTCATTACTCTCGTTGCCGATGTGTTGGCAATTATATACATGTATATATATAATATCCATAATCACAACATATTTCCTGCTCAAAGAAGAACTGTTTCAGCTTATTCCATTTCGATATAAACAGACAGAGAGTCCAGGGATAAAATACCCATGTACTACTCCTTATATTACTGGCTAGGTAATGTCAACCGTAAAATAATCCAAGCACCAGCGTCCCTAAAATCCGTGAAACAGTGTCGATATTACAGTATTTTGCTGACACTTATTACTTTCTGTAACTGGTCTATATTTGTGATATCATGGTAAATATGCTTGGAATTTATGGCCTAACAAACCAGACATTACGTAGATTTGAATATTGAAGAAAATCAAAAACAAAAACAAGGCCATGGCCATGGCCGGTCAGGTACTGATATTAGTACTTTAGACATCAGTGGGGGTCACACTTGGTCATTGAAACTATATTGACCGACCAAAATTCTAAACATCACGGATAAATAATTTCATATCGAAATGTATGTACGGAGATTCAGGTTTTTAGACCACGTGGCTTTGACATGACATCATCAGCTAAATTTGCAATACGAAAGTAACGTAAAACATGGATGTATCTAGTAGGGAGCAAAGTCCGCATGTCTGTATGGATGTTTGAAGATTTACTATCGGTATATGGGAGGCATAGAGGGAAATATTTGAATAGCGTTATTTAACGTTACATAATTCATAACTGACTACTAAACTACCGTCAAGAGGATTGTTTTTGCTTCCATTTATCTGTATTAATTTTTTTTAAAGGCAGTGATGGTGACTGCCAATGCCGGTAGTGAAAATATGGCCCGCACATTCTGAAGATTTTTGTATCATACAAGTTCAATGTTGTAGCTGAGAATGTGATTTATATTTATAACTCAGTAGAATGGGTACCGGTACTGATGCGAGGGATGTGAACCAACCTTTGTGTTGCGTGCTTTTTAATATCACCGTGTGTGTGTGTGTGTGTGTGTTGTTTGTTTGTTTGTAATGTAGATTCGTCGTTGATATACTGCTACTAGATCAGACCGTGGGTTATACTTCCATGATCAGAACATGACCAGACACAACTCTCCACGGCACCATTTTGGTTTTACAACTTTGATTACTTTGTTGTGAATAGCTTTTGTCAAGTTCTTGACTTTCCTGATATGACAATAAAGCAAGGGCGGTGAAATATTATTATAGTAGTCCTTCAAAAAACAAGACAATTTTGAAACTTTTAGTGGAAAATGTTAGTGAAGACACAGTTTACCCGCATAAATTAACTAACAAAAGACAAAAGAAATGTACACATGGTTCATTTTCTAGGTGTCGACCTCATGAATATGCACCAAGATTTAGAACCGAGTCAGCTTTAAATGCGTTCACACCTCCAAATCTGGTCTGGACAATATTGTCTGGGCTTAGTCACCCTTTTATGCGGACTACAGAGCGGCCCTGGTGCGGACTATTTCTGCCACCTATTAATGCCTGAAAGTCAAGTGGCATATGCTGAGGTTGTGTACAACCAGCAACCCATAACATTTTAGCAATCTACAGTTCTACCTCAGTATGGCTATTAGCCATGCTAGGTAGTTACTATAATGATTAATATAATGGTTGTCGACCCCCCCCCAAAAAAAAAAAGAAGAAAAAAAAAAGAAAAAAAGAAAAAAAAAGATCAACAAAACATTCTATGATATTGAAAGCGCTCCTGGCATGTAATTCCATAGAACAGTTTCCTGTAGGGAATGGCAGCGATTTCATTCAAACTCAAAGACAGAGATGTTGCTAACCAACGTGAACAGCCATAAAAAATTGTATGTGAATGAGTATGACTCTGAGATCCCGCTAACGGTTTCATTGTTGTCGGTCTAACCAGAGACACTGGAGAACTTCACTGTCTATGATCTAATCGTATTGCTCAGTGTGAAAACCGTGCAAAGCGTTACTATTTTGGCGTTGTATTTTCGCACATTTTTGGTTCACAAGGGTCCAATAATTTAAGCTTGAGTTAGGAAATAGGCCTATTAAAAAAATTGTGTTGTTCCGATTAGGCAAAATAAATAAATAGGTGGGGTAGGTAGATTTATTTTTATTCATGTGCGAGTGTCTAATTCTGGTTTTCCATTTTTTCCAAATGATCTCTGTGTTATTGGCTTCTTTCCATTAGATGTACAACCATTACAGATTGGAGGAACAGTTTTATATTGTCTTTTTAAGTTGATGTCAGTTTCTGCATCCACTATGTCTCGTGAGACTTCACAATTGTTGCGATTTTGTTAGTTTTTCAAGAACACGTAAAAAAAAGTTAAGGGTCGGCAGTGAAAAACTAGGTGGGTCGGGTAACAGAAACCAAACAGTTATTTTTTAGGCCTAAGGCATAACGTAGCATATAAATCTACCCAACCTGCGCGAGCAAGATCTGCATCGGTCAATGTAATATTTACATGGTCTATTACAATTTGGTAAAGTGTACCATTGTATATGCTTGTGCGAGACGTAAAAAACATCATGCCGTCTAATTGTACGAAACGATTTAGTCACTATGGTTTTGAAGTCAGTGAGATAATGTTTGTGAAGTACCCGGTATCGTGATGTTATCGCTTGTATAGAAAAACCATCACTGAGGCAAAATCTCACTTTTATCATCATTCATTTTTTAAAGTCTTCAATCATGCCAATTAAAAATATGGATACTGCAGTCATTTATGTGACTTTTTTTCCAAAAATGTTTATCGTGCATCTCGATTATATTTTTTTTCGTCTTCGTAACATCTTTTTTTTATTGTGCCAAAAGTAGTAGCTACCACATATAGAACAGTGGAAAAATACCGAATGAGACTCAGAAATGTAAAATCATTTACTTCAATGTCCAAATCAAATGCGGACATCAGAAAATGATGCATGCACGTTGTGATGGACTCGTGATTAGCTCTAGTCCAGATGCCAATTGGTATCTAACTAAACCATAGACAATAGAGAGGGTCCTCTCTATTTTCTATGACTAAACCAAGTTTAGTGAGTGGAGGTGTAAATGGTAACGATACTGTTTAGGAACACGGTGATAGGAACTAGACGAGATTAGCACTGACAACACACGCTCCGCGAACTCCAGCAAAGAGGCCTGGTGGGGTATATAGAGACTTGTCAGAGTTGTCGGAGCTACTGTTCATGTACATATAAGTTCCACGTATTCTCAATTTATTTCGTGCTGGATAGAAAACAGTCAGTATAGTCCTTGTGTTCTCCAGTGTATAGCCGATGGATTGGATAGTGAGAGTCATGATATGTGTGATACATTGTAGTTTATACACCAGAACTGAATTTTAGACTGATCCCGTCGGCATCTTCAGAGAAAGCATCAAGCGTGTACCACAATAAATTGAAAACGTAACGACTATAAGCATAACTATAAGTTTTAATTTACATGGAACTACGGTCATATTTGATAAGCTTATCCCCCACTTCCACATATGGTCTCATACCCCTTGGTCAGCGAAAAGCCAATCATGTTCATGTCCGGACATACGAGTTATAAATGGGGCGGTCATATGGGTTAAGTTAGGGTGGAATATAATATATGGAAAAAGTCTGATTGATACTGGCTGTGATGGGTAGTAGAGCATTTTTTAATTGTCAAAAACAGGGTTGGGGGCCGAATGATATGATTCAAAACGTCATGACTTTCTGGTATATCTTTGTTGTCATGGTGTGTTTCCAGTTGAGGATGGCTGTCTTTGACTGGCTACAACAGTAAGTGACTGATTTTGAAAGCAAAGAAAGTGGAAGAACATTGGTGTTAGTTAAAAAACTATTGTTATTAAAGATATACAAGTAAACGCAGCAAAACAATTGAGAGTCGGTACGGAAAGGAACAGATGACCACAGGAAGGTGTTCAGCTGTTCTTCATTGTTCTTTGCAATTTGACGACCGGGCGATCACATACTAGTAGTTGTCAGTGTTTTCGCTAAAGCAAAATACACGGAGATGGTTCAAAATCACTTGACTATCATTTCACTCTTATTTAAATCTACAAATATCTCATTAATATTTTCTCCCAGCTTACTTCAAACTATATGACATTTTCCATGAAAAAAAGGTGCGTATCTGGAGCAAAGAAGTGTTTCAGATATCAGAGTGTTCACGTTTGCGTGACCAAGACATAGACATAGACTGGCAAGCGACGCCATGAATTGTGATCGAATCCCAGGGTCGGATCGGTTGTAGATCAGTGTTCATGATAATTCATTTGCGTGTTCAATTACTAAGTCATCGATGTAGGGTTATAAATTCAGTGACTACACCATCAACAAAGTTACTTCTTACTATAAATCATGTTGAAAAAGACCCTAGGAAAATGTCTAAGCAACAATGACGGGTGTTACTTTTTTGCAGTGTTTATCCAAATAGTAATCGTCGAATAACGTGACCCTGGCTGAAAACTGCGACAGTGAGTGTACCATAAATTCCCAAAACAGACTGACCAGAACAGACATATTGACACACAAAAAGTGTGCAAGTTTACATCTTGTGACAGGTTTGGTTGGGGTCACCTCCATCGGCTAATGGTCGAAATCGTCATTGTAAAATATTTTTAATTACCCTCAACTACAAATCAGCGTATCGTTGACGATCATTTCAATCGTAAGTGTTTAGAACTGATTCAGAAGTAAAACGTAGAATTATTAATGACAATGGTATGCAAAGTTTTGTTGTTTAACAATCATCAGCGATTTGGCATGTTTGCACAAACCACAGATACTTGTTAGTGCATACACTTTTGATACTTCTATTCTATAAGGTAAAGGCTAAATTTAAAAAGACATGATCCCAGTATTAACTTTTTTGTTGCGGCTATATTTCCTAAGTGAGGTGTGCCAAAGAAAGTTTTCCCATGATACTTTGCGCCAGTGCGACTTTTTGACATTGTACGTTCGATGTTCCCAATGAGTAAATGGAATTTTATCGAGAAGTCTATTCATATTTGTTTATGACAGCAAGATATTTTCAATTTTCTGTTTTTGGTCATTTTTGGGGTCAAAAACTGTCATTTGTTTTGTAAATAAAAGAATTCAAAGTAAAAATGAATGACAGCCGCAAAACTAATCGATTGAATGGGCTGACATTTGGTGTGCAGGTATGTTAGAGTATCTGGATGAAGAATTCTTCAAGAAAATTTGAAGATGACATTGATATGCAAATACGTCTAAAACGTGCTGTGTAGTATCATATTATAGCCATGTTATTTTACAATACTCGTGAGAAAGTAGAATTTATTGGTGAAGTAAAGTTGCTCATACACCTAAGAAAATTTGACTACACTTGAATACATAATGAGCAAATGAAATGATCACAACAATCACATATCTTTGTAATGTTATGACTATACAAGATCTAATACAGGGACGAATGGGGTACTTATCAAATAATGCCCTCCGGAACTCAGAAATAAATGTAGATGCGCTGTACCATGCAGTTACGATCAGCGGTTTTGAACTATGGAGGTAGGAAGGAAGGAGGTAGGAAGGATTATAGTCCTACCACCATTTCTGAACAAAATCGTTGTCCTTGAATTGGAATGGTATGCTTTTAATACAAAAGTTGCACAAACATATGTTCTTGCTTTCAAAAGTTTTAGAATTAACACCATGATTTCACCGTCGCCCATACTGAGGTTTTCCTGCATCTATTGCTATGGATTTTGTTGGTGGGACTTTGCTGTACTGTATGAACACTTGTTCAGACTCAGGCCACTAAAACACAATTGCAAAAAAAAAACGTAAAGACACGAAGTATCGTTTTGCACAACGTTCGGCTTGAAGCAGGTTTGAAGGGTAACCATGCACGACAGAGAAGATGGGTTTAGAGCCCCATTTACACCTAAAACAAAAAGCGATTCTAGTCTGTTCCTATTATAGTGGTCTGAGGTTCAGATCAAAGTGCCGCATTCATCCACAACATAAAAAATCATAGACCCTACACGACTGGCGTTTGTAAAAGTCAGTTTTAAACCATAATTACTACACCTCTTTATCTTCTCGGCAAGAACATGCAGTGCTGCAATCCAACGTGAGGACCTCTCACCAACTTTCAGATCACTTCACATTGGGAACGTTGGTGAGAGTTCTACTAATATAATTCAGACTGAGGCAAAAAATATAGCCTTTCTGAGTTGAAATCCGAGGTTTAAATCCTGATATCTGAAAATTCCCAATCAACCCAGATTACATTGAATAAAAAATAAGTCTAACAAACAATTTATGATTTTTCAGTCCCGAAACTTGCTATTATCCATACATTGTATACAAAGCTAAATACACGGTGATTGGTGTATCGCACTCCTTGACTGAGTGGGTCGGAAAAAAAATAGGTAGACTCACTTGTCATAAATCGATTTATAAATCCACAAAGGCACTGTGACAACTAAAGCAGTCCCTTTACAGACCATTTTTCTTTAGAAATAAATAGGCTAAAACAATACTGAATGACAGGCAGTCCAAGGTATGCGAAACCATAAGCGAGCGCGTACTCACGATGCTAGATTAACACACTATTTTACCTGCGCATTGAAGACGCACAGTAAAAAGACCAGTTTTCAACATTAATGCAGGAAATACAAAGCTAACAATTCAAAATTGTATAAAATGTAAGAAAACAAAAAACAGGCGACAGTCAGAGCATGCATGAACTTCGATTTACAATACCATTATTAAGTTCTTGCATTTTGGGGCTAATGAAGTCATAGAGACTAGAGTGGGCGAGTTTCATCACAGTTAGTATAATCAATGGCACCGTGATAATTCTGACTTTCACTTGAAACTGGACCAGAACAGTCTAGGTCGGACGAGTCGTCATCATCAATTCAAAGGCGACGTAACCAAATATACACCGTGAATTCATCTTAGATCGCACCGAGTTGAACAATCATGTCTGTCATTGTAGAATGTAGACCTTTACGCTGTTTGACCGACTATTGAAGTATAACCCACATAGGTGATATTTCGTTGACCTACATGGAAATGCTTGTAAATACTTTTTGCAAGTAGTAGTAGCTCAGACCACTCTAGTATTTTAGTGGTCTGAGGTAGTAGTAAGAGTTTTTGCTAACGTTTACATGCTAGCGTAGTTGTACATGTACGTATACATGTCAGTTCGTATGTACATGTACATTAAATGTAGCTCTCATCATATCATACACTGTACATGTGTGTAACCCTTTTCTTTTGCACCCTCCCCCTCCGCCTTCATGTGGTCAAACACAGACAACTAACTAACTAAATAGTGTTACTGTTAGTTTTCTGTGGGTCAAACAATTAGTGTACACGCCTTGAATCACATGCAGGCGAGATAGATTTGAATATTCATTTGTTTACTGCCCGGTTATGGGGGTGAACTCATGAATATATTCTGAACTAAATGCAAATGTATTCAAATCACTTCCGACTCGCAATCTGAACTATTTTTCAGATCGAGTATAATCCGATTAGACAGGCGCTAATGGGAAAGTACAGAAACGTCCACCTCATCAGCATAAAAGTACAGAATTGAACTCAATCTGAACTATAGTACGGAAAGTGTCGTAAACTGTACTATTTTTTCTACTAGTGTAGGGTGTGCTTTATTTTGTAAAGCTGGCCCACGACTTGGCTGCACCACACAAAAAATTACTAAACCTACTTTATAAATTGAAGGCGTGGTGTGCTCTCGCGTAGGGGTCGGCCTATTATTTAAGCTCTACCCCACGACTTGGCAACACCACACAAAAAAAATTGTAGTCCCTAACTAATTCGAACACGTGGTGCACTTTGTAAGGGCCTGCCCAATTGGTAAGCTCTACCCCACAAATCCGTGTCACCACACAAAAAAAATTACTATGAACTCTAATTTACAAAACGGTTTCAACAAAAATAAAACTGTCCTATACACCAACTATTGTAGAATTCTTTAGGACCAAAAAACGAAGAACAGATAAAAACTACACAGCGTTAAACTGACTTTGCCCCAATTTTCAGTTTCGTACCCACTAACAGGTGGAACGGACGTTATGCATAAATTAACGACCACATGGAAACTGAAATTGACAAGACACTTTGAAAATCACAAAATACGAGGTCCACTAACAGAAATATACAACACCAAACAATTGTAAATGAAAACTGGTAATTCTCTGTGCACTAGTGTGGAGCCACCCGGAGTTTGACTTTTTGTTTGGCCCCTCCTTCAAATGTCAATCAAGATGACGTTCCCACCCCAGTACAAAGAAGTTTACCACAACTAAAAGTTTGCAAAATTCTGAGTGACCGCTCAGATACGGGAGGACGACTACGTCAATTGTTGTAATCAATGCCGAGGTTATGTTGTCTTACCTGAACTGACTAACGTCAGGCTAAACAACTTCGTCTTTGGTGTGGCTGTGTCGATGCAGGTTTGAATATACTAATTCGTATGTCTTGCATCAACACTTACTATAATCCGTCCTACGGGATTTTCCAGGGTGATACGTTTATATACCAGTCAGTCCTCCATCGTTGATGGCGTCCTGATGGGTTGTTCCGTTATTGCTATAGTACGGTTTCCAGAGGGGCACTGGAAACCGTTCATACAACAATACTATGTGACTAGAGTTGTGTTACATGCCATGTGACTATAGGGTTGTGTTACATACTATGTGACTAGAGTTGTGTTACATGCCATGTGACTATAGGGTTGTGTTACATACTATGACTATAGGGTTGTGTTACATACTATGTGACTAGAGTTGCATTACATGCTATGTGACTATAGGGTTGTGTTACATACTATGTGACTAGGGTGTGTTACATGCCATGTGACTATAGGGTTGTGTTACATACTATGACTATAGGGTTGTGTTACATACTATGTGACTAGGGTGTGTTACATGCCATGTGACTATAGGGTTGTGTTACATACTATGACTATAGGGCTGTGTTACATACTATGTGACTAGGGTGTGTTACATAATATGTGACTAGGGTGTGTTTTATACTATGTGACTAGAGTTGTGTTACATGCAATGTGACTATAGGGTGTGTTACATACTATGTGACTAGGGTGTGATATCATGTTCCTGTGGAGTACTGTCAGTGCTTTCCTATTCAGTCCACAAGCTATCCCAGAGTCGCCTCGATATGCATAGCTAGCATTGTAGTGGTTCATCCCGAAATGAATAAACATAATATTTAAATAATTAAGTAAGTAAGTAAGTAAGTAAGTAAGTAAGTAAATAGGTAAGTAAGTAAATAAGTAAATAAATAGGTAAATAAAATGAGTGAATGAGTGAATGTGTAAGTGAACGAATGAATGAATGTATGAATGAATGAGTGAATGAATAAATAAATAAATAAATAAATAAATAAATAAATAAATAAATAAATAAAAATAATAAAAATCACCCAACTCAATAAAATCGAAAAGCATGTCAATTGCCAGTACAACACTTTGAAACACTGTTCTGCTGATCTATTCTAGAATATTTCCTTCAGAGCCTTTATTTTACATCAGAGTCATGAAGTGCATTGCAGCATAGAATTTGAGAACACATCAGCATTCATTCATTCATCTATTATATTCATTTATTTGAGGATCCACCACTACAACACTAGCCCTGTGTGTATCCAGGCCTGGCATCTTAATTACAACCTGCAGGTTTCCATCCATAACTGTTCAAATCACTACTCCAGGAGTCACCCCAAATTTGCACTTGTCTAATGAGTGAGGCACTATTGTGTGATACAGCCTATACATATCTAGTCTGTAGAACACTCGCCCTGGGTTTGGGTCTGTCACATTGATTTTTCAAGGACGCCGTGATAAAAGTACCAAATGTTCATCCATATTTTGTCTGAATAAAGGGACACAAACACAACAGTGAGCAGATACAGATACATACATTTGACAATTTCAGATTTTGTCCTTAGTTCCTCATCATTCATAAATAAAACAATGATTTAGTAAGATAGCTGTATCATCCCCACTCCTATCTGATAAATGTAAATGAACCATTTTTGAAAAGTTTGGTCGGTTTTATTTGTGCTTCTTATTTGCTGTACAGGTTACATTAGTTTGGAAGCGTACATTACATTTTCAGGTACTGCCTAGAGAGTGATGTCTAGAAAAAGTGTAGGACTTTTGTTATGCCAAAAGCACATCCCCATGTGTTACCACTAACTAAGATTGCTGTGTATGATGACAACATAGTCACATCACTTGTAGATTGTACCAATTTTCATCTGTTTAAATTACAATGCACTTTTCCTGGAATAAATCATATCCATCATTTCAACTATAAATTTCATCTAGTGTATGCTTATACACCTGAGGCTCTTTCCTGGTGTTGTCTGTTTTTACATCATGTTAGTGTTGTTGAAGTTTAAAACAGCCAATGCCTACTACTGTAACGTAATATTTGAATATAGTGAGGGTTTCAGTTTACTTGTAGTAAGTCGAGCCAGGTATCATTGCATTGAGTAACAACAGGGCTAGAGATTTCTAGAAGAATTAATAGTTAGAGTTTTTAGAATAACATACAACTTGAGTTACCAGATGAATCGCTACACTTGCCAGGGTAAAAATATACTATCAATTAAAAAAAAATGAGTATATTGAAGGAGAGATGATTTACAATTGTCAAACTTCATTTTCACACTTCTATCAAACTTTCATGCCTTCAATGATAAAACTTTCTGTATTTACTACTGAGATGTTCATAGTGATATACAGTGCTGGTTAGGCTGGGTCAGAATTTATGGCAGGTGGAGTGGGGGACTGAGAGTTCAAAGGGGGAGTTGAAAAATTATGGTGGTCTGAAAGGGGGTGAGCGAAGTATTTTGCTCTTGATTAGAACCACATTAAACCTCAGGAGTGGTTGTTTACTGAGTAAATTAAAAGATTTATTGTGGCTTCGCCACAACACCATCTTAAACCTAAATTCAATAATGAGTTGGGTACAGCCATGTGAATGGATTTGTGTATCCCTTCTGTCTGTCTCTCTGTCTGTATTTCCCTTTCTAGTCCCTGCCTGTCTCTCTCTGTCTCTCTCTGTCTTTTTTCTTTTTTCTGTGGAGAAATTGTTTTGAACATTCAAACCCCAGGAGCAGTTGTTTACCTTCTACTTTGCAAACTTGTACAGTTCATTTACCTACCATACATTTAATTTTAGAGCAGTCAATAGCCAAGCAAATGTGTGTCTGCCAAAATATACAGGGTAGGTAATATAGACATACAGTTGTATAATAATCTTTTGACTCAAATAAAATTGGGGTATTGAAGACAATTCACAAGTAGTCTATGGCTGTAGGCTGGGTACTGTATAATTACACCTTAAAATATGTGTGGCTGAGAGGGGCTAAAAAAATTCTTGGGTTCATTTTGGAAGGAGAGGCCATTACATTGTTTGCGTGTGCAAGGGGGGGGGGTGCAAAAAAAAGTTTGACTAAAATAATTTCTCCCCACCCCCACCCCTTGCCTGTGATAAATTCTGATCCCAGTCTTAGTTTTTTTAATGTGTTTACAAGGTTTTTACATTGTAGTAGTTTGACCACTACATGTACAGTTTTCCCCATGGGTATACACCATAGATAAATGTATAGATATAACATTCATATATGGAGAGGGGGGGTGGGGGTGGTCTAAAGGAACTAATTTTATTTATTAAGCTTGTTACACATTGTGCCATCGTCCATAAATGGATTAAAGGAAGACATTGACTTTTCTGTTTGTTACAAGGGGTTAAATGTATTACAAGCACTAAGTGTGGCCTTTGACGAGGCATGACAATGGTATGTGTACTGTATTATTTATGATGTACCTAGAGATCAGTTACTACTCAGATACATGTAACAGAGTTTGCATAGACTGTAGTCCTTCAGATCACTTGATAAGGGTATGTGCAGACTAAAAAAGTGACACATACACATACGTACAACTTTAAGGCTAGTGGACTATACAGCTGCCTGGCTACAGGGTGGTCTTTTAGGACTTATTCAGGGGTATCTGTACTATAAAAAGGATTTTGTCATATACCCAGTATCGTTTCCAATGCAATTGAATGGAGAGCATGCGCTTTGAACCCAGGCAATAATTTTACCTATCATGGCCGGCCCGGCACACTTTGCCCAAATATGAATACATCAATTATCTGTTCGCTCAATGGTTTTGTTAATTTCTTCACTATTTTGATATTTCTGCAAATAAAATAATATTTCAGTGCCAATTTATGTGATTATGTTATTCAAATGATGTTTCCTGCCACTGCATGGTGTAAAACTTTTACATCCTGGATATGGGTTTTGCAGACCTTGGTAGTACTGCTTACAGACCCTCCTAAAGTTAGGCCCTTCCACCGCACAACCTCAGTCTGCAAAACCCATAATCCGGACCATAAAGATTAGTGGAGAATTGACCTATCAGCAGATATATTACAGTGGTATATTTTGTAGGAATATAGTTTTGATTTCTATATACTGTACAGTTTTATTATGTACCACTAGTACGTCTATTGTTGTGATGGAAGAGTGGCATCCAATGCTACTTATGTCTTTCACATAAATGTTTTCAAAGGCTAATACTATCCCACTGTATACCAAAATATTGACTACATGCTGCCATCCATATTAACTTAATGTATTAAAATGTTTCCTAATATCAGCTGCTAGCCTATAAAATAAGGAAACAAGATAGATGAACTGAGTGGGCTTCTTTCAAATACCTAAATAGTTTTATGAATGGAAGCAGGCACATTGCCCCCCCCCCCATTCTTTTGGCACCCCAGCATTTTGCGCCCCCCCCCCCTCCTCAGTTGAATCGAAAGTATTTTGAGAAATTTTCAGTTTACTTTTACTTGTCTATTCATTCCTAATTATCTCACTATTCATTCTTGAATCTTACATAAATAATAAATGCTTTGTTTTGTTTGATAAGAATAGAGCAGGTGACATGTCAGCAAAAGTAAAAGAATTACAAGTTTACAAATAAATAGTAAAATGGGCTCTCTTAATATAAGTCTATGAAGCACATCCAAACAAAGAAAACAAAGTATATTCATTTTTAGCAGACTTCAACCATGCTATTGGTGTTCACTCAAAAATGATGTCTTTTGTTGACAATTTCCACGTACAATCTTTGAAGTTCAACACTAGATTCAATAATGGTAAACCACAAAGAATCATAAATGATTTTTCTGAATGAAATAGACAGTTAGTATACTTGCAAGATCAGTGCATGGACTATTAGTCACTGATAAGTACATTCAAGATCAATTCAACTTGATGATAAGGACTATGTTGATATATTATGAGGAGGGGGGGGGGGGGGGGCAAAAAGACCATGCGGGGGCAACAGGCCAAAGAGCAATGGGTCTAGAACCCATATGTACTGACTCTGTGAACACACATCCCTAGGAATTACTGATATACCTTAAGTTTATTACAAGATCTATCAAACACATCCAAAAACAGAAAACAGAGAACACTGTATATTCATTTTTAGTAAACTTCAATATTGAATTTCACTCAGAAATTACATAACATATAAATATTACAAATCTCAGAATCATGGCATGATGTATGTGAACCTGGTTGTAAAAGTACACTTGTTTTCACATGTATAGATGGCTTTATTCTGTGGATTAAAAAAAGAAAAGAAATGTCAACATTATATGACATAAGCAATAACTTCTACATAAACACAACCTGACAGACAGACAGACAGACAGACAGACAGACATACATACATACATACATACAGACAGACAAGCAAATAGACTGACGGACAGACAGACAGACAGACACGGGATGAGTGTATATGGGATGAAATTGAGAAAGGGAGTGACAGAAACAGTAACAGGTTGAGAGTAAAAAATATAAACATAACTAAAGGAGAGAAATTGTAATAGTGAAAATAAACAAATGTGAATGAGAGTACAACAGTCAGAGAAGAGAAACAGGTGAATTGAGACAGACAAGATGACTACAAGAAAGTATGTGAGAGAGACACACACATGGAGACAGATTGAGATGGATGGATGGATGGACAGACAGACAGACAGGAGTTTGCGAGTGTCAGATGGTTACAGGAAGCAGATGTTAGAAAGGGGGAGCGATGTGCAAGATTGCAAGAAAAAGTTAAAGCTCATAGAGATAGAACAGTGTGACTCTGACAGTAGGGTCAAACTATTAATTAATTAATGACTGTCATACTAAAAATAAACACTAAAACAATTGTTTATGAATCAGAAATTCTGAAACTATATCTTACCAAAGACATTCCTCTTCACTCACTGGCAAGTATTGATATTTTTCACTCTGACCATTTCATCTGTCTGTCACTGTCAGTCTAAAACTAATGTAATCTTACATTCTAGAAATCTGTAAGACAAGGTAGACAAATGTTTATATTAGAATTGTAGTGATTTCAGAATAAATATCTAAAACTTTTGTAAAACTACTGTACTGATATAAAACTATTTTACTGTACAGTAACAGAAATCATTTGACAGATTTCACACATTAAAATTAACAGCGCCCTCTATACATAATAAAACTGTTATCTCAATACTTGGATGTCAGCAAGACAGATACTAGATAAATGTCACTTTTGTCTGATTTCACTATTTCTGGTAATAAAATTTAAAAATTCTCAGAACAATAAACTCATTGTTTGAGGGAAATCAGGATGTATTTTGATTTTAAAAGATCTAATGCCAGAATTTTATACCACAACAGGCTCAGCATTATCTAATCTCAGTCAATTTCTAACTATACAGATTATCAAAGACACATTTAATTACCACAATACAAAATTTGAAGAAAAAAACCTAGCCAGTAACACAGGAGCCAAAAACAGCATAGCCCATAAAATTGGGCAATACGGTGTGAAGTGAATCACTTTATAAGCTAACTAAAAATTTAAAATGTAAAGTAATGAAGGAATGAATGATACAGGCAGGCAACATCAAAATAAAAAAGTTTTCATGACATTAAAAAAAAACATTAAAAATTAAATAAGTCACCAACAAACACTGCTTAAATTTTGCTAACAAATTAAAAACACATTGTTTGTTCTATCTAAAACAAAAAATTCAATTTTCTTTGGTCATCATTTTATGTTGCCATGGTTACAGTGTTAAGATTTAATAACTTTCACACTTCAGAAAGACTAGACAATCAAAATAATTATCAGAATTAAACAATATTTTTTTAAAAAGTAGGAAAGAAACTGAAAGATGGATAATTATTGAAGTAGTAACAAGAGTCAAACAAACAAACAGTCTATTTTGCATAATTTTTTGATATTTTGATTACTGTGAAAAGTTTTAAATATTTCAAAATCATGTTGCCATGGTTACATAGTGCTAAAATATATGAAGGTTTTATACTAGTTATTAACCCTTATTTCATTTTCAAGTTTTCTGATGAAAAGAATTTTGGCAAAATACATATGAAAACAATTACTGGAATAAATCTGATATTTTACAAACAAACATCAAACTCTTGCATAAAGTCATAAAGAGTATAAATAAATAGTGATCACTGGGTTAATAAAAATAAGTGAAGTTCAAAGTGAACAAGTAAAACAGAAATTTTCTAATTATTTACATTTTAGCTTTTTGTATTACCATGGTTACAGAGTTCAATTATCAATAGATTAACCACAAAAAATTCTAGTTATGGTTTCAATAAATTTTGGTGATAAAAATTTAATGTACCAAATGATTAAACATTAAAATAAAATGAAACAATCATGAAAAATAAGACAATTAAACATACACTGGAGTAAATTTGAGGAAATTTCACAAACTAACAAACAAATCACCCTCCCCACAATAAAAATAAAATGTGTTGGATGTAAAATGTTTCATTAAAACTAAAAGAATTGAAAAATCTTTTTAAATAACAGCTACAATTACACTTTTAGCATTTTAGCATTTTGTGTTGCCATGGTTACCAAGTAATAATTCTAGTGTATATAACACTCAATCATTCTATCAAGTTACATTCAATTTACACCAAGAATTTTTGTAGAAAATCAACTTTTCAGAATATTTATCATAATTCTAGTTGTTGTCTGCTAATTGACCTTTGACCTTTCCTTTTGTTATTCCAGGATTACCCTGGAAAGGCACTATCCATAAATTCACAGGTGACGGAACACAGCATGGAACACTTCATTACCCTAGGGGACTATTCCATAGGAATAATGGAGATTTTGTTTTGTGTGATAGTGAATATTATAGGATTTTAGTTTTGGACTGGGAATTGAATTGTAAAAGTGTAATTCAGTTCAATTCATTTGCTAAGTCATTCAATCCTATTGATGTCGTTGTGTCTAATAATGATATATTCTATATTACTGATTTCAATAACGACAGTCTGGTGATTTGTACTGAGAAATGTAAAATTATCAAAGTTCTACAACTTACATATCAGGGTGAACATATCAGACCCTTGGCTGTATGTCTGTCAATGGGATACATCTATATTACAGATTGGTGGAATGGTTGTGTATATTGTATAGATGGTAAATCCTACAAAGTTATTAAATCATCACATCAACTGACTGATGGTGGTTGGTGGCTCTACTCTATCTGTGTAAATACAAAGGGTCACATTATGATATCAGATGATTACAATCAGTGTATACATATATTGGATAAAGATTTAAACAAACTCACAACACTGACCCATCAACTCTTACAGACCCCTAGAGGACTCTGTCTGGATCAGTTTGATAATTTGTATGTGTGTGTAGGTTATAGAGAGAAGGGCAAACTGTTGAAATTTAATTCACAGGGTAAACTTGTGTCACAAATAGCTGACAGTGAAGTGTATGACCCATGGAGCATTGTGCATGTTACAGATGACATCATTGCATGGACAGAGTATGAGGGTCACTGTGTAAAGATATTGTACCGTTAAAACAGAGATGACAACATTGTAGAATGTGAAATTCTAAATTTGATTTTGAACTTGAAAATACTGAGATTTTTTCATGCATAATTTTATTTATGCAGTGATGTACATATTTCTAAAGACATAACATTATCATACTGGGATAATGTTATTATTTTGTGATAAAATTGTTACTAAAAGTTTCCATTTTGGATCAGAATTTAAGTTTACCTTGTATTAAATCGATCGGTTGGTAACTACAAGGTATATTTTTGAATTTTGAATTTTTTAATCATTTTTTATATCACAGCACACAACAACACAGACCGTCTAATACACTATAGACCGGTAAACGTTATATCGTGTAGACTGCGATTAGGTTGTCATCTCTGTTTTATATTTTGATGTATGCAAGACATGTAAATTATCTTACCTGTACTTTGACTGAAGTGTTTCACACTTATTTCAGGTAAAAATTCCACTCGATGTCAGATTTTATCGCTAGATTTAACGATTCTTTACCACAGCGACACAGTACAGTGCCAACACTCGTGTGGTACTGGAGAACTAATCCCTCACAGGTCACATCCGACAGAGGGCGATATTCATCACAGACTAACATTCCTTCACACACAGACGACACGCTTCGTGCAGGTGACGACCTTGCGTTTTTATAGAATGTACAGTTTTGTTATGTATTTGTCTCTGTTTTCAGGGATTTTTTTTAATTCTGATTAAATTTAATTTAATTATTGTTCTATCTTTTCATAGATTTTAATGAGATGTTTTGATCACATTTTAGTGGAAAATAAAACCCCTCGTGACAGACATACAGCGTTTTTATGAAATGGGGAAATTGAAAGTACAATGACTGTTGTTTTAATACAACATTTTGTAATGTATAATTTTCACTATATCAATAAAACTAGTCAACTTTATCAACTTTAATTTATAGCAATAGATTAAGGAAGTGATTAAAAGTGAACGACATCTAGTCAATTGTTTATAATTATCCAGTGACTATTTTACAAGAGATAATTCAGTCAATTGTTTATATTGAGTGACTATTTTACAAGAGATAACATCTAGTCAATTGTTTATATTGAGTGACTATTTTACAAGAGATAACATCTAGTCAATTGTTTATATTCAGTGACTATTTTACAAGAGATAACATCTAGTCAATTGTTTATATTTAGTAACTATTTTGCAAGAGATATCACTTATACTGTGTACAACACAATGTACTAATAGAAGCATAAACTTTGCAAAGAAAGCGATTTTTGTTTTAATTTTATAATATAATCTAGATTTATTCAGAGATATGTCATGAAAACATTAGTTGTGATTCTAACAAAGATATAGAATTTTAATAAAGTTGATAAATGTTCTCAAATATATTTTCTATCTTCATGTCTGTTTGCTGTTTTCTAATTAGATGTTATCCCCCAATATTTTTCTTCGTTTAGCCAAGGAAGATACGAGTGACCTAAGGGACCTTTGTCACTACTCGGCTAGCGACTCGTAATGACAACCCTTAAGTCACGAGTATTTCCTGCTGAATGAAGAATAATATTGGAGAATAACATAATTATACAATACAATCAAGTGCCAAAGTATCAAAAGAAAATTCGGGGAAGGTTCACAGTAATGATAATTTTGAACGCGTTTTCTCTCATATTCCGAACACAACAGAATCAGTGACGTAGACACGGGTTGTCGTGACACAAACGCGCGTTGTCGTGACGTAGAACGACCAGAGTATATATTCAATATTTTTTGTTCAACATGGTTAGTGCGTGGTGGTGTAATCTTTTTTATACACTAAATTGAATTTTGATTAAATTTAAGAAATCGTCATGTTTAGAAACCATTTTTCTATGATTTTGAAATCAATTCGTACACAGAGAAGAAAGTGAAACTAGTTGATGAATCCCTACCTCTAATCATTTCTCCCAACTCTCTTTTGCCATTCGTGGTATTTCAATAATCTCTCGCCGGTTTCCAATTCCATGTACACAATTAACAGCTCAAGTTCCGTTATTTTTTCCGCTTCGCCATCATTAGTTCTTCACAGGTTTTACAAGAATTCGTACAAATAGCAACAAAAACATGGACAAGTACGACACAACAAGACAGATTAGTATGTACAAATAAAGAACATATTAGTAATTAAAATTCTATAAAAGGAATATAAAAAAAGGACAACCTGTGAAAGAAATGAACAAACAGGTACGAGACATTTCTAACTGTGTTCAACGTAACTGACTCACTGATAAAGATAACAAGAATGAAATAGCCTGGAATAGAATCACCAGCCTTTCAAATTCCACAGCTTTTATTCAAATCAACACAGTAAACAAATTCACCCTGGTCCTGTTAATATTGTCTGTTGTAGAATATTATATTCTAACGAAGAACTCAAGTATTTACATCAATTACAACCATGTAACCACAAATCTATCAAAAGGCCAAGTGCTTAGGATATTCTTTAAATGTACGTAATTCAACATGTTTCAGTGCGTGTATATTCTCTCTCTCTCTCTCTGTGCTAGCGGTAAGTAGTCAACCAGGTGTAGCGCCACCACCGGCCAATTGCAGTCATAGCATTACGATACTACTACATACTGATTTGAAATAGTTACAACAGACTATTAGCACTACTGAACCTCAGTTCAATTACAGACAAGTAAGAAGACAACAAACATAGAAATAAAAGGTTGTCAATTTAAACATTGGAAGTAAGTTCTTGTCATTTATATCAAACTCTTACATAACGTATTTAAGGATAACTTGGTCCTGATAACACAAAGCAAGATTGGGTCCAAATTTTCCTGGTTAAAGTGAACTTAAACTGGTATATATGCAAGATTTACAAACTGTTTATATGCAAATATTGCTCATTAGCACGCATGTATATTATTCTTGATATATTCAATTCTTTATTTACTTTGAGCAATTTCTGCTCATCAGTTACACAACTAGAAAAACAAAAAAAAACGTCACAAAAGAAACATGGTGGAGAATGTACTGATACAAATGACGTTGATATATGAACAGAACGTAGGATGCCAGCTTGTTTTAAATATCTACCTAAATTGCAAAGCTGCTTTACATTTTCTATGGATAGTAGCTGTACATGTTTAAAAGCGGATGTTTTTTTTCCAATAACATGGCTTAATAAAACGGACTAGTAATTTTGTATATAATGGGCATTTGAGTATAAAATGAAATTCATTCTCATCATTTTGACAACACAAAAGCAAGCTTGTGTCCCAATTTGCTTGGTTAAAGTGAACTTAAGATTTACCAAGCTGTTTATATGCAAATATTGCTCATTAGTATGCATGTATATTATTCTTGATGTATTCAAGTAATACCCAACAAAACATGATCAACATTTCTACGTAACAATACAGAATGCTGATCAGAACATAAGTTTACATACAGACATGTACTCGTACATCTTTTATCAGCTTTGTAAACATAACGACACACTGACATCAAATTTGTTAGTAAATCGACCTTTATTTATCCTGAGTATATGATTTGACAGAAACAACAAATCACCAAAGATATAGACTACATCATTCATGGTACACTATGATTGGTGTCATTTTTTACAAAGGAAGTATAGAGGGCTCCCTGGCTGCGATCACCCTCGAAAACCTGCAGATTTGTGAAGTTGCATAAACATACTCAACGACAAAAAACGTTCAATTTCTTAGTAAATCCTAATTTATTGATATCTAGGCCAATTGATAATTGTAAGGAATCTGAAAACCACGTCTAGTGTTAAAATACTCAATGATCTAAGTACATGACATATTTGATGGGTTAGCTAAGTGACTCTTCATGAATGATGTGAAGAGAGGGGTGTGCAATTTGGAGTACAGTAACCATAAACTATCATACACATCAATGTCACACACAAGGTGTTCCAGTTCTTCAGGATTTTTTTTTATAAAAACATCTGAATATGCATACGCAAGATTTCCATTAAATCAATACACATACGCCATTCAGAAAATCACATTCAAATTTAGTATCTTAACAGTCAAATTGACTACGTTATAGCAATGTTTTAAACACTTTCTTACAGAATTACAATTAAGAAATATCAAGCTATAATTGGAGACAACGATCACATATCTCTGAAATGACATGCGTCAGATAAATGCATACATTTGCAAGTCTATAACATTATAATGAATTGTAAAACATCACAGGACTACCTTCCAGGTGTCATCTCATATGTTAAATGCAAATAAGTAAATGTAAACCAATCACCAATCGAATAACTTGATGTTATATTTCACTAAAAAGACACCATTGACACAGGCGGTACCACAATGGCCAACTAACACTACAAGTACACTACAAAAATAGAGAATTTTGAACTACTACACACTAAAAGAGAATTTACATCAAATGTTCAGTATAAAAGTCCACTTCAGTGCTACATACACAAGATAAGGTATAATTGGTAAAAGGCAAACAACTTTTCTCTTTGCATTTGATTAACTATCAAATGAAAAATAACTAAGATTCAAAATCTGTACTGGTTTTTGAGTTTTCAGTTGCTCTCTGATAATATTCTTGGATTTATCATATAATTATGACATTAAAAACATTGATACATGGTAGGATTTTAAAGACTAGATTAAGATTCTGTAAACTATGGTGTTTGATTAGAGAAATGCTTAAAATGACGTAGAGACAGACAGAATTTAATTTGTGGAGTTTAAGCTAAATTTATTGTGTTACGCTTGCAAATTTTATAAAATGTATGCCAGAAATATGTTTGCCCTTTCTTTATTGGGTACAAGTGTAAACCTTTGGTTTATTCATGATAACAGATTGAGAGATATTTCAACAAATTATGAAAGACTACTTTTGTTTTTGGTAAGTATGGACGCAATTGAGAAGAAAAAAACTAACCCTGTGTAGAGAAAATACTAGAAACAGTACAAAAATCTAAATTCAAGGATCATAAGATAAAAAATAAGTTAATTGTGACTTTAGTCAAGTTACTTGTCACCCCTCATATGAATTATCAGTTGGTATGGCCCAGTCTGTGATGATCAAAGCATAGCCAACTTCATAGAAATTAGGGGTCAAGCATAGAAAACATAGCAAAGCATGGCAGTGAATAGATATTTGGCAACTGTAAACTTCAAAATCGGTTCTCTTACTTAAAAACTAATATTAAAAAAAAGAAGTCGTATAATACATTGCAATTATGGCGTGATCTTCAAAATATACAAAAATACAAAGTCTACTGTGCCCAGCCTCATGCATTTATTAAGTGAACCAATCAAAATCACCAAAACCATAAAGAGTCACCTCTTTACAGATGTAGCCTTCAATTGCAAAATCACAGCTGGAATCATCTAGAGAACGTGTATGCAAAATATGGATTATTGAATGGATGCAAGTATTATTGAAACTGGAACGGTCTTCTGTCCATTACACTGTCCGGTGTCTGACAGACAGACATCCAGTTTTCCAGTCTTTTTACACTGCAATAAACTCTATATAGAGTAAGTTGTTTATTTTCAAGTGTTGCCATAATCAAAACATTTGGGTGCAACTACAAGTCATCAGCAACTTTGATTTTTTTTTTCAAAAGTCAACTTTTATTTATATCACTTTGAAAGAATATATACATCATGTAGCTCACAAAGCATTAGCAAACTCTTTCAACATCTTGTTCTTCTTATTATAATTGATATAAAATATTTCTTCTCTTATTATTTGTTCAATATCTCTTCTTTCCAAAATTCTCGCTTTATATACGGCAAAAGTCGCCACCATCAAGATTAAATTAAATACATCAAAAGTCTTACAATATATTCTGTATCCATACACAATGTGCTTCCACAGCAGCCGTACATTCATTTTATACAATTGATTGATTATATTTATACATTTTCTCTAGAACTGCTTCACAAATTTACATTTATAGAGAAAATGTTTACTGTCTCCAATATTTTTACAAATCTTACAGAATGGATTATTCATTATTTTCCATTTAAACTGATTTTCTTTGTGTGGGATTTTGTTGTATAATACATAATAATTAAATTGTGCTATTTTTTTAACTGGCATACATTTGATATTTTCTACCCATAAATCCTTCCAGTTACAATCTTTCTCACAATCCTTTTCCCAAATCTTAGAACCATATGTTTTAACACCGCTATTACTCACTATGTGCCAGTAAAAATGTTTACATGCAAAATCAAACATGTGTTTGTATTCTCCGTTGAAAGCTCTTTTTCTTAGCTGTATCCTACCAAATCTTATATAAATCTTATTGCTAACTTCACACATAATCCTGTACCAAGTTTTGGGGATTGCTTTTTTTACTTCTATATATTGTACGATCCAGTTTCTCTTACATTTCAATTTATCCAGTAGAGTACTGTATCTAATAAAACTACCGTTATTAAATAGGTCTAGATCTGCTATGTGAATATTTCCTGACTCAATCCAATCTTTGAAAAACAACACAGACTTGTAACCATCGTTCAAATGTCGGTTTCCCCAGATGATTTGTTCTCCAATTGAACTAGGTGTTCATAATGACTTCCCTATAAAAACATTGCATATTCCTCGTAATGTAAACCAGACCTTTTTTGTCAAGATTGAAATTAAAAATAAGTTTGCAACCTCCAAATTCCCGAAAATGGCGTTCTATTATTGCTTTCCTGGTTTCATCCCCTGCATTAACTAGTCGATTTACCCATCTACATTTTAATGATTTTATGAAGTCATCAATATTAATCATTTGCAAACCCCCCTTTTCAAATTTCTGTACAATAATTTCCCTTCTTATTTTGCTTCTTTTGCCACCCCACAAGAAATTCATAAATACATTGTTCAACCTGTTCAACCTGGTGTTTCAATCATAGAAGCTACATATGCCATTTTTGACATGCCAAGACTCTTTATAATAGTTATTTTGCCAAAGAGGCTCAAGTATCTTTTCTTCCACCCGTTTATCATAGCTTTCATTTTTTCAATTTTATCATCCCAATTGAGCTAAGCTTCCTCAGTTCATTCTTGTTATGTCCGAAGAATATGCCCAATGCTTTAATAGGTTTCATTGGCCAAGGGATTAGACCGAGATCATCCCTTTTCCAAAGTCCCGGTTTCAACCCTTCTGTTTTCTCTCTATTAAGCTTCAACCCAGCATATTTGCCATAATCGTCTATAATATTCAACACTCTAGCTAAAGATTTTTTCTTACTCTTAAATATTTGCATATCATCTGCAAGTTGCATTATCTTAATACTCTTATTCTAACTTTAAATCCTTGAAGTTCTGTATCACTGCTTATGACATTTGCAAGAATTTCAACCACGATCAAAAATAACAAAGCTGACAAGGGACATCCCTGACGGATACAACGCTGCACACTGAAAGAGGGTGACACCCAACCAGTATTAATAATTGCACTTGTACATTCTCTGTAGATTGTCTTTATCCAATGAATAAAATTGTTTCCAAACCCAAATTTTTGCAAAGCACCAGACAAGAACCGATGTTCTACAGAATCAAACACCTTGCAAAAAAATCAAGAAAAATAATTGCACCACTCCTCTCTCTTTTCTCTGTAAACTATATAATGTCTTCTATTAGGCGTACGTTTGGACCAATAAACCGCCCTTTGATGCAACCTACTTGGTCACTATTTATAATTATTGACAATACCTGTTTAATTCTTTCCGCAAGAACATAAGAAAGAATTTTTATAATCATGATTCAGTAGCGATATTGGTCTCCAATTCTGTAGATTTAAACGAGAATTCTTTTTATGAATCAGAGTTAATAGACCACAGTAATGGGAAGAGGTCAACTTATTTTCTCTATAGCCCTTGTTAAAAGAATCTACTACTATTTCCTTTAATTCCTCCCAAAACCCTCTGTAAAACTCGATTGGTATTCCGTCTAAGCCGGGCGTTTTATTGTTTTTCATATTTCTGATAGCTTTCGTACACTCCCCTATTTATCACTTCTAATAACATCCTTTTATCGCATTCACTACTGTAGTCATTTAAAGTTTCCAAGTCTCTTTCAAAGGGATATAAATAAAAGTTGACTTTTGAAGAAAAAAAATATTCCACATTATATCAGTCTTCTTTCGGGTCATGCCTCTATGTGTGAATAGTACAGCGTGGTACTAACGAACGAAGAGGTGATATCGGGCAAAATACCGAATGTCAAATACATGGGATTTTTATTGAATCATACAGAGTGAATTACAGTTACGAATTATTAATAGCCAATTACTCTCGTTCTCTTTGTTCTACTAGTTTGACCTTATATAAGTAATTTTTAATTTGTATTCATTGATAAATTCTTGTATTTATTCCGAGACATTTTGACCTATACTTGGGAATCCAAAAAGAAAACATGAAAAGAGATAGATACACTGCCCACTACATCTTGTGGCGGTAATAAAAATGTCACGTAGTGAGTTAACTATATTGTGAGGGTTGTATCACTTAGCTTGCTATCGATGTAGCAATTTTCGAGCATAAACTTTCTGAATAAAAATCACGTCTGGACTCGTTCATGTAAAACCTTTGAAATGGCCTTGACTATAGTTCATTTCATTGTTGTATGACCAAGCTAGTGTTACAATAGAAATATAATACATAGTAATATATATGTTTATTGTTGTAGTAATCGTTGTTTTTATTCACAATCATACACAGTGAATTATAGTTATGAACAGCAGCCTTTTATTGTCTTTCCCTTCCTTCTATTAGTTTGACCTTATTTCCGTAATGTTTAATCTGTATTCATTGACAAACTGTTGTATTTATTTCGTGACGCTTTGACCTTAGACTTCGATTAATCATAACATTGCTCATGACACATTGTGGCAAATAAATATCGCACGTTCTTCAAGAGACTAACAGTTCCATTTATTGAGTGATTGTTGATATTTATAAACTAAAATGAATGAGAGAGAGAGAGAGAGAGAGAGAGAGAGAGAGAGAGAGAGAGAGAGAGAGAGAGAGAGAGAGAGAGAGAGAGAGAGAGAGAGAGAGAGAGAGAGAGAGAGAGAGAGAGAGAGAGAGATTTGTTACACTGGTTACCCTTGAAACAAGTCAGGGATAGTTTAAAAACTGACGTTATATGAATGAATTGAATGTGCAATTCAATAAATTCAATAACAGTTTTTACATTTGATAAAAGACAAGAATCAAATACAAAGTAACAAGGTTAATTAGTCATATGTGTTTTTAAATCTTCATTTTGTTAAATTATTAAATGACAATGAGTTGAATGCCATGACAGATCTAGAGGTACTGTAACAATACAAGTAGACATGTATAAATATCGTAATATCACAAACAACTCATCAAACCTACATTAGGACAGCTTGCTGATGACTGAATGCAAAATGTCGAAAACTCCAAACAACTTCAAGAGCAAAGTGTTGTCATTTTTGCCGCGTATCAAGTGTGGATATCGTCGACGACTCCATCGACATCAGAGTTCAATCGCATCTCAAATGGTGTACTTTATTTTCCGTAAAGTGATGGCATCTAGCATATCATTTAGTAGTGTCTTCCGACGAGCATTCATCAAAGGATACATGTTTAAGGAGTCTAAAAAGTAAGCACATATCTCATACTTCTCTTTCAGTACTATTATAACCGAATCATATTTAAATTATCAACATTTTCCATTTCATGTTGATTAATTTACGTTTAGGTTAGTTCATTTTTTTCGTATAAATATGTGTGTACATTAGCGCTTATGTGTACGTGCATTTGTGTTGTTTGTTTGTTTGTTTGTTTGTTTGTTTGTGTTTGTTTATCTGTTTGTGTATGTTTTGTTTGTGTGTGTATATTACGAGTAAGCAGCAAGCCTTTCATCTATGCCAAACTATTGAAATTGCGTATTTTGATGTTTATAAGCATTTTGAATAGACTGAACGATTCGTTGTTTGGTTTCGTTTATGTAACCATTTATTAGCTCCAAACATTGCTACGTGCAGCAAATGGTTACATAAGCGTAGATCAAGGAAACAAAGACAGATTATTTTTCACTTGTTTGTATTATACACTTATTGCCTAGCTAGCTATGAGGGAACTAGCAGACATCTATTATCACGAGGGCTATTATGTATCAACCAGTTCCCTGAGGCTGAAGATGAGAGTAATAGTTTTTATATAACAAAACGAAGGGTAATATGACTTCTACTAATGCCCTAATAAGGCCAAGGGGTTATATGACTTCTACTAATGTCCTAATAAGGCCAAGGGGTAATATGACTTCTAGTAATGCCCTAATAAGGCCAAGGGGTTATATGACTTCTACTAATGCCCTAATAAGGCCAAGGGGTAATATGACTTCTACTAATGCCCTAATAAGGCCAAGCAACAAGTGTTTTATAACACATCACATTCTTTCTATAGTCAAAGCAAATCCCCGATAAAACTTCCGTTCTTTGTCAAGATTAACCTTTAGAAGGAAACTAGTACGCCAATAGTGCGCTCTATATGCAGATTGAGGTCACGATGGGTCAATAGTCCATGGCACGTGGTAAGATCATAGGCCAATCAATGTGGGCTATGTGAATATGATGTTATAAAACACTTTACTTGATTGTTTTTTGTCAGTTGTAACAATAGTCTCACGATTCCTTTGCCACACAGGTAATACAATTGAGGAAAACGCAGCGAAGATACACTTAATATATCGTCTAAAGCCAGAACTGTCTGTATCTTCAAATGATGCCTACTATTTGACTGTGACGCAAGAGGGCGGCCTTCTATATAATGCACAACAATGGTCACTGTAGTATGTACAGTATACGTACGTCACACAATTGGCATCAGCAATATTGACATGTACAATAGCTTCACCACTGAGTTGGGTAAATATAATCACCATGCAATTAAGGATACAAGAAAGGAACTACAGAATAAAAGTCATCATATCAATGGACGAAAATGTTCTCTTTGTCACTGTGAATTTGAAGGACAGCATTTATTTGACATTCAATTTGGAAAATGTTAAAGCGAGACAAAAGGTAATACCACCGACGTCATTACAAGTATTTCGACGAGAATTGAGTGTGACATGATTCAATACCAGTTACTGGTGAAGTCGAATGACTGTAAAAGTCTGGTTTGTGATGTAAAAGCAGTGAAGTAATTCATTGGTGATATTATCAATGGAAGAGTGAACAATTCAAACCGTTGAAGTCACAGAGTCCATGGCGGTCACAGTGGCAGGAGGAATATATTAAGTTGGCAGTTAAAAAGTATATTCAAAGAAATTTACCTGTCAGGTGTGCTTCGTGTCAAACAAAGCAACAGATGTCTACCTCAAAATCTCATGTTGAATCCACTAAATGATCTCGTACCTGTCCTATAACTACCAGTTACTCTAAGATAAATAAATAATATACTAGTGTTGTTAGAATTCATTCACCAGGTTTGGCCCACATTATTACCTAAATCTTATATTGAATCTTTTAAACACACCCTGAAAACCTTCCTTTTTCAAGTTCATTACGGAGTGTAACCTTTGAAAATTGTTCTCTCTTTTGTATGACACTTTTTATGAAATATTTTAGTATTTTGTTGTTTGGTGCATTCTGTATTTTAGTTTTTTGTCGTGTAAAGAACACCGAAGCATAGTATAGTGCGCTTTTCTTTTGATGCATAGCATGAATCATTGTCGAAATCAACATAAAAAGACACAACGCTGTACTGATGTTGCAATTCAGTGTTGCCATTGTTGTGTCTACCTGGATCATGGCAAACACAGGTTCATATAGACACAACACAGTACAGTTACGTCAAAACAAAAAATAAATAAATAAAACAAAAATAAGACATGCCTGGCCAAAGTTCTGTTCAGCATGTTCAAATTTTATTTCATTTTACAACTAATACAAGGCAAATATAGTCGTAGACGATACACCACGCCACATGTACAGTAAGTCTTCAGTACGAACGGGACGGGTACGTTTTTGAAAGACAATGAAACTGCTTCGTGTCACTGTGTGGATGGTAATGAACCCAATCAAGAGAAAGTGAAATAAAGTGAGTACATAGTATTCAAGGTGGCTGGTTATCAGACAAAACTAAAAAGCCCAAAAGTGTAAAATAAGAAAATTTATTCATAATTATCTGGAAAATATTTGATGATTACACGGCAAAACAAGACTAGCAATGTAGCGAGAGTGTTCGTTCTCGGTGGATTTAACCCTTGACCTAGTTTCATAAAGACGTCGAAGGAAACGAGGTCAGTGTGACATATCATGCATGATCAACAACGTTTACATGAGAATACAACTAATGTTGTCTAAACGTCAGTGGAAGAGAAATTCTGTTGATCAGACAACGACCATTTTCATTTTCTTAAAACATCTTGAAGATAAGAAGCAAAATGTGACACTGACAGACAGGCTAGTCCGTCCGGTACCATACACATGAGGCACAAACATACCACCATGTGCATCTGGTTGACTGGGATTGATTGTTATCACGTAATATTTAGCGCTAACTTTATGCTGTTGCTTCCAAATATTATTGAACTGTAATCTTTCTAAACAAGTCATGGAAATTGCCAGAAACCTGATGATTTCATGACTGAATATGTTACGATCAAAATTTCCCTTACCTCCAGTTAAATATTCTGATGGGAAGCAACACAATCATTTAGTGTGACATCTGATAAGCGACATTGATGATGGGTACAGCGACGTAATTCGTAAACAAATCTAACGTTGCGTTGGTAACTATTATTTCTGTAAATGATCCTTAAATATCAAGTACACCTGTCTTCATAGCAAACAGAAATCTGAGGCCAAGTTTTGCAACGAATGGATACATCATTCGACTCCACCACAACGGCACACAAATATATTGTGAACAATAAAATAAGTACTAATAGCTCAAAAACCTGGCTCAATTTTATCACACTCGCACAGCTCTGAGCGCCTGCAGGGTGTCGGAAAAAAATCGATAATCTTTTCAGTAAACTTTGCAACACTGTAAAATCAATATAATTGTACCTGTCAGCGATTTGGGAATAATAATAATTATTACAAATATAGTAAGACTCATTGCAAATATTGTTTTCAGGGAATGTTATCGGCAACATTATAAATCATAACAGAACAATGTATTGCTTGGTCATGATGCGAGCTGTTCAGACAAATATCGGGGGGGAGGGGGGCTACTCCCTTATTTGAGTGTACATTGATGTGCCGACCTTTTGGGTTCGTTTTCAAGTCATTTGGTCTAAAATGGGGTCAGGGTTTTTTCGAACTCAAGAGTCTAAAACGGGTCCACTTTCATTATATTTGATTTTGCTTGGTCTAAAATGTGGCCCTTTGTCCTTTGCCAAATCGTAATTGCCATAAATTGCCCCAAAATGTTGCCTCCTAAGGAAAATGTATTTTGTATTTTATTGACAATAGGACCAACAGGCACCATTCCTCTAAATTGTCTCTCACACAATGCTTTATTATTATATACTATTTAAACCCTTCCACTTGTAATAATAATAATAATAATAATAATAATAATAATAATAATAATAATAATAATAATAGTCGTAGTAGTAGTAGTAGTAGTAGTAGTAGTAGTAGTAGTAGTAGTAGTAATAGTAGTTGTAGTAGTAGTAGTAGTTGTAGTAGTAGTAGTAGTAGTAGTAGTAGTAGTAGTAGTAGTAGTAGTAGTAAATAATTATTCTAGCCATAATAATCACAACAGCCCTAAACAGTGGCATTCTCAATTAATAGTTTGCTTTGGTAATGTTGCCGAATGGGTGCACACATTTAAACTGGACACCAAAGAATGTGTACACGTGACATGTGTAAAATTCAATTTAAAATTGTAAACCTTTACAATGATTTCCAATGGTATATATCGTGTTTCAGATAAATTGATCCCAAACGGACATTCCATGTATTCCATATATCCTTAATCAATTTGTGTTATTATTAACCATGATTAATTATTTCTGGACAAATGTATGATAACATCATTTCTACTTGTTGCTTGATAATATACATTGGCATATGAACTACATTGGGTTCATGATGAGACAAAACCATATCCCATACATCAATAAACCTAACTCCAATACCAGCAAATACTCGGCGTATCATTCTGTTTTGATCATACAGGATCCAGTCACTACTGTGAACCCGTTGATTGATCTGATCGTTCTCTCGTGGGTTGGATAACCGAATCAGTACCATTGACCCTGGACAGCGATTAAGAA
This sequence comes from Glandiceps talaboti, assembly GCF_964340395.1. NCBI lineage: Eukaryota > Metazoa > Hemichordata > Enteropneusta > Spengelidae > Glandiceps > Glandiceps talaboti. Next base: position 20,047,518 of record NC_135557.1, read on the forward strand.
ATCTAACAATGGCTAATTTCACATGGAAGAGTCTCTCTAGATATGCACTTGTCGTCCAGGTTACGAAATGAAAGCTGAAGTTTACGATGAATATGACATTTTTCTTGCTACATTCTCCGTAGCGTATTCCTTCAATAAAATCTCTTTCGAAAAGTAAGTCTGTGGCAATCTGATCAAAGGGGCCAAGTCTTAAAGCAACAAACTGATAATCGATAACCAAATAACGAGATACATGGAAGTCACGAAGAAAACTGATCCTAACTTGTCGCATTGTTGAACCCCCTGATATGTATATCTTTTTATTTGACAGACAAGTTTTGACGTCTTCATCACTCCATTGTTGACTACGACACATCATTGGAACAAAGGTCAGATTATCAGCCCAGTATCCATCTGATAGTGGTACAGGTATATCAGGTCCACACGGTAGTCGTTTCGGTTGAATCATTGGACCTGCAAAAATACAGAGACACAAACATATGTATCGAATACACTTGATTTCAGAAGTACACACACACACACACGCACACACGCACAAACGTGTGTGTGTGTGTGTGTGTGTGTGTGTGTTGATGATGATGATAAAATGTTATGTATGTTTGTGTGAACGTAATTAACAGCATTATAATATAACTTTGAATAAAGATGATTAGAAATAAAAAATACTCGTTTGATTGGTCTTAGTTCAAGAAAAACTTTCTAAGATCCAATAAAAGAATGATCTTGAATCCCTATACATTTAAAAAACAAAACAAATAGAATTCCAAGTGATATCAAAATTAAACCATTTACGACTTCAATGACAATAATCGTGTGACCTCTAAATCATAACATTATTAATTACATTTGACAAACATTGTGATGGTATTAAGAACTTTCATGAAATTTATCCCCAAGGCGATATTTACCTAAACACTTTAATCTCATACTTGTTAATTCAAAAGGTCTCGTTGGTCAATGATGCAGATTACAATAGGGACTGTTGTTACAGTAATCGGTAATACACATACTCTTAACCTTAAGCTATCGTGACGGCCACAAATTCATTGCAGAATAGTTGTTATTTTTTTTGTTACCCCAGAAAGATAACTACGAAAACGAAACAAAAGTAAATTTGTTTTGGTAATGAGTCACAAAACAATGTATCTTTAGTGTGTAAAAAGGTGACCCACCTCCAATTCCTCCAGCCCACCCGACTTGCAATTACTGAAAATTGCCTAATGTCTAACTATAAACTACACTTGTTAAAACATGTACAGCAACGGTACAGACTCACATATAATTGTTCAATAATGTACAGCACCTGTTCAAACATACGAATACGTCAGATTAATAAACCGTATTGAATAATATACGTCAACGTTTGAAAACTGAGTATATCTTCGACTAAACCACTTTAACATATGTTTGCCTCGAGAAATAGCCATTTGAAAACAACCTGCAATAGCTGTGATATATTGTCTCAATTACCAGGCAATAAGTGTCATATACTGTCTACATTACCAGGCAATATGTGTGACATGTTACTACCAAAAACTAGAGTTTCAATTTGGCGGCATCGTGGTTTTTTTCTGTCTGGCACAAAGTTTTGAGTTACAAATTACACAAAGACAGTATGACACTGATAGCACACACATATATAAAATGATACACTGCAAACAAAATCAACACCTATATCGGATGAGACTTAAGAACACAAGACAGGTCTTTTTTACTGTTTATTTGTATTCACACAGATAACATGTAGGATCCCTTACGTACAGATAAGCTATCAGTATATGTTTTTGTCATTCGTGACAAGGAACTTGGTGTAAGACATAAAAATGCATTGGCGCCTAAAATAAAACTCTATACTCTCTTAGTGGTGGTATTATGTTCTATAAAAATCTACCCGTACATAAATGTGTTCAAACATTGCAACAGCACTTACCACTAATTGTTGCTTTCATTTTAGCTTGCTCCAATAGACCATTGTATGTCCCACTAGAATAAAACAATGGCAGTATCTTGACAAATATTGCAAGAAGAAACATACTGTACAAAATATAACAATGCGAAAAGTGGCGCATTACGAACTAAGACAAAATTGTGTAATTTGTAATAGATGGTGTTGTTTTTGCTCCTTCAGGTGATTCAGATTGTCTGTCTGTCTGTCTGTCTGTCTGTCCGTCTGTCCGTCCGTCCGTCCGTATGTATGTATGTATGTATGTATGTATGTATGTATGTATGTATGTATGCATGCATGCATGTATGCATGTATGTATGTATGTATGTATGTATGTATGTATGTGTATGTATGTATGTATGTATGTATGTATGTATGTATGTATGTATGTATGTATGTATGTATGTATGTATGTATGTATGCAGGAGTCGTTAAATCAGACGTGGCGATCAATCAGGTTTAATTTCAAATAAACACATTGTGAACTATAGGAATAAGCCAATGTTAAGAGACCAGAATCACGGGATTTCGGGACATACGTTTATGATGGCAAAACGTGATCCTTACCTTTCAAATAGCTTAGTCGAATTTTGTAACCTCAATGTTGTTACCTTTTCTATATTTCTAATTGCATGATACAAACTGATGAAGTTTTCACAAGAGAGGTACTCAGGTCGTTTACAAATAAACACTGTTTTTCCTAATGCTGCCGGATTGGTATATTCACATACATCTTCCCATGTACCTTCGCTTAATATTGAACAGTTCCTTATTTCAGAGATGTTACCATTGCTGAATTTTGCCTGCCAAACACCTTGTGGTTCAACGTATAAAATATCATGGTTCAGGAACAAGATGGCCTCTCGTGTAAAGGCCAAGCTGATATTAAAGTCTGCAGTGCCTTGCCAGGCAGCGTAGAAGTACACACTGTATGTACCATTACCATAATCAACAACTCGTCCAGCAGTACTCTTTTCAAGTTTTGTATTATACATGACAGGCTCAAAAAAGTCCCCTCCTCGTTGTCGTCGGCGGCCATTATTATCAACAGCTTCGATGACAACATGTATATAGTCTCCTGTCTTGAAGTTAGTCTTGCCATCAAAGAAGTATGCCCTGAGAGAGAATAATGGGATAACATATTATGATATAAATTTACAACACAGGGGTTACAGAACGTTTGTAGATTAAAAGTAAGTGTCCTTAATAAAAGTACTAACACTAAACAAAGATAAGTTTACCAATTTCAATATGATTAATTGCAAATGTATTTACCTGAATGTTTAAAAGTGTGACCACATCTGTTAATTTCGGTATATGAAGGAGAAACGGTTATTCATTCTGGATTTGTAATTATTAAAATAAAACTGTAATATGCCATTTTATTTCATAAAACCATGTTGAATAACAAATGCCAAGTCAGCGTTTGTAACCCATTTATTCCACAAAACAAATGAATGGTCGGCATGGTCTTTATGCTATATTCAATGTATTGTACGTATAATCTGTCATTCTAGATTCCATTTCTTTACTCGAGACTCCAAGTCCTGGAGTAGCGGGCGCTCTGCTGTTTATACACGCCATGTTTAAATCAAGTCTACATTCGTATGATTACCAACAACTGTCTCACTAACGAGTCAGTGACGAAATCATGTTACAGTGATCAAGATTTAGAATGTTATCCAGTAAACACTTTAGTTATGCTAGCTACCAACTACTATATATTTTTCATTACTTCACATGAGCTTATTCTATTGTCCCCATCTGCTCACCCCGATCTGTTTTATAGTTCTCATTTTTTTACAACCATGGCATAGTGATTAGAGTAATGCAAATCCATGGGGGAAATGGCTAATCGTCGTAAAATAAAGTTATTTGTGTGGTGCTGTGCAAACTTAGGGCTATTTGTGCATCATATTATAGGCATCATTCATCCTTAATTGATACTATTCTGACCTGAACATTATGTATCAAATAAGCTCCCTATGTTGCCACATGTGTGTTTGATCAATTCATTATAGCCATCACAAATATGTCTTTCTAGTTTATTTGACAGACACATCAAATCCGTATTTACAATCATCGTGTGATACGCAATTTTGTTTTCATGTATGTCATACAAATGTGAACAATAGCCGTGACATGTAGACGGAAAAGAAAGTCCGGGTTGCTAATCAAGTGGATCACTACAGCCCAGCAGAGTAATTGAAAATAGAAAACACAGATGGAAAGGATAAAACTGAACAATAAAAGATTAAATGGTTTAAAATGCAACATACAAAGTTTGGTAGCCAAGGTTCTATTAGCTAAACCATACCAAGAGCAACTAAACTTAGTTAGATGTGCCATTCACCTGCACTTTGGGGGCGTCCATACCCAGCAGGTACATACGTTCAGACACCATGTCCAAGCCAAGTATACCCTACTCTCCTCAACTATGTCCGCAGACATGCAAACAAATCAGTGTGTGGGCATGAGGTAAAAATGAATGCACATGGGCCTTAAACTCTTATCAACAGCATCTAACATTTCCCCAACAGCAGTATAGGGTAGGCCCTCCAATCATTAATAGCAGTATGGATAAAACCTTTTCGTAGTAACTGGGTTCTGGCTCTGGTTTTGACACAATGAGAACACATTGGTACACTAGCATGACGATCGTGATGCAGGGGCAGACACATACCTTGAAGGTCTTTTGCACAAAGCATTGTGTCCATTTTGTAGAGAACTAGGGCTGTGGTAACCTGCTGTCTATGTATGAAGTTTGTAATGAATAGCTATACACTTGCAGTAGTGTCATTAAGAGCATTCTTTTAAATGTTATTCAATAGGCCAATGGTGGTTGGAGAGGCGTTTCTCCAGTTCAGTGATGTATATGCAATGACACTACGTACTTGTGCATGGTAAACAGTGGATCTGCCTTCGACATCCAACTTTCCTGAATGCAAGATGCAACTTGGCAAGATGTTTTGTGCATATTAACTTGCTGTCAATAGTCGCACCAAGGTTCTTAAGCTCTTACAGCAAGTTTTGAAACTACACATTATAGGTCAGGATTTGATGGGTATCTTTTCCTAGAAATAAAAATGACCTTATATCCCGTGGGTTTCTTTTCCTTGAAATAGTAATAACCTTACATTTGGTGGGTATTTTTTCCTTGAAATAACAATAACCTTATATTTTGTGGGTATCTTTTCCTTGAAATAACAATAGCCTTATATTTGATGGGTATCTTTTCCTTGAAGTAACAATAACCTTATATTTGATGGGTACCGCTTCCTTGAAATAACAATAACCTTACTTTTCGTGGGTATCTTTTCCTTGAAATAACAATAACCTTATGTTTGATGGGTATCTCTTCCTTGAAATAACAATAACCTTATATTTGATGGGTATCTTTTCCTTGAAGTAACAATAACCTTATCTTTTATTAGTATATCTTCCTTAAAATAACAATAACTTTATATTTGGTTGGTTCATAAGTAACCTTCTATCTATCGGTCCAGACCTCTTAAGAGATCTGTTTAGGCTGGCAGCCACAGCATCACTTTGACCTGTAGAGTTTACACGTGCATAAAGAGTGGAGTCATCACCTGCACACAGTTAGAGATCTTTTTCACGGACGTCTATCAGATCAAGGGGTGTAACTGGAAAGCTCTGTATCAATTCCTCAATCCAAAAGGGTTCAATACTTGACCCACTTCTCTTCTCTGCCTTCACTGATGATCTGATAGATAACACAAGTTCGATAACAGATAATTCCCCAATCCTTTGCCTCTTAGCATGCTCAGTCTGGTTTGCAAGTTCCATATTGCAGTAATTCATGCCGCAGTTTTATATACATTGGAGTTGGCTATAATTGTCACACCCATTGTCATATTCTCTATGTTGCGAATTGCTTACAATATACAATTCTATTTATTCCGGAAAATTATTTTACTAATCTGTAAAAGGTACATCTCTATTTCGCCTATCCATGTTTCTACCCAATTCGCTTAGCCACATAACTTGATATCGTACATACCTTGTTGTCTTAATGGAAGTCATTCCCATTTTACCAGTACTAACAGCCAAGGGATTATCTGGGTTTTGGTTACTAATAGTGATATTCCCAAATTGTTGATTAGTCATTCCTGTAATAATGTTAAGAGGGCGATGTGATTCAATTGTTGATGCGGATATCATACTATGTTCATGAGCCCACTCCAATTCGTGAACTATTCCAAGCCATCCGAGAGAAAATCCAGAGTAGGCGCTATAAAATGACATATCATCTTTGATGTTTTCACTGGAAATCTTTTGTTGTCTACTGATGCCAGAGTCAACATTACGTTCTCCCGCCTTTAGTGATGAATCTCTGGCATTTGGAAGACTAGGACAACGACAGCTGGTTTCCATAGTATCACGTTCTTGTTTGTACACAGTCTGAAATAAAATAACATGGACATTAAGTATTAACGACACTGATAATAATTTGCCATAAGTATTCACACATACAATATTTTACCAAAGAACTCCTTTCTAAACTACACTATACTACACTACACTACATTATACTACTCTAGACTATACTACACTATACCACACTACGCTACGCTACACTACACTACACTACATTATACTACTCTAGACTATACTACACTACACTACACTACATTATACTACTCTAGACTATACTACACTATACTACACTACGCTACACTACACCACACTATACTACTCTAGACTATGCTACACTATACTACACTACACTACACTACATTATACTACTCTAGACTATACTACACTATACTACACTACGCTACGCTACACTACACTACATTATACTACTCTAGACTATACTACACTACACTACACTGCACTACTCTAGACTATACTACACTACACTACACTATACTATACTGCACTACACTACTCTTGACTATACTACACTGCACTACACTACTCTTGACTATACTACACTGCACTACATTGCACTGCATTACACTACACTACATTACATTACATTGCACTACTCTTGGCTATACTACACTGCAGTGCACTGCACTACACACCACTACACTACACTACATTACACTGCACTACACTACTCTTGACTATACTACACTGCACTGCACAACACTGCACTACACTACACTACATTACACTGCACTACACTACTCTTGACTATAGTGCACTGCACTACACAACACTACATTACACTGCACTACACTACTCTTGACTATACTACACTGCACTACACTACACTACACTACACTACTCTTAACTATACTGCACTGCACTGCACAACACTGCACTACACTACATTGCACTGCACTACACTACTCTTAACTATACTACACTACACTACACTACACTACAACTACACTACTTCACTGTTGTAGAATATATAGCAATGACTTCAAATGTGGAAAGAAAAGAAAAGGGGTCTAAGTACTTCCTAAAAAGCTAGAAATCGTCAAAAATGGATAAAATTACCAACATATAAAAATTCAGAAAATACATCATACATTCTGAAATGCTTTATCAATTTTTCAAAATGTTTACAGTTTGTTCTTTTTTTCAATCCGATTTGTTATCTCACGTTAAGAGAGGAATTACATTTTTAAAAAAATATGTTTTGTTCATTTTGAGAATTGCACGAATCTACTAGAAGTAATCGTACATTCTTATCTACACTTTCTGTGAATGGTTGTAGATTAATGTCTCCAACAAACAGAAAAATAATATGATCACCAAATATTATTATTATTCATCCCATATAAAGCTAAATCCTCTTATTTCACTTAAAAAAGTATTATTTAGGCACGTGCAAATGGCGCAGGCAGCTATTTACTCTGGTCCTTAATAATGGGGTCAATATACCTCGTCTTGTTTTAACAAACTGATGTCTGTATGTTTTTAAAACTACCGGCACCCTCAACATATGTAACATGGTGACATCTTTTCTATTTTTACATTAGAATTCATCGCTATAATTCTATAAATACTCCAATTTGTGTTTGTATTCTATGGTTAGAATGGAACTTGTGGACCTCCTTAATACTTGTTGTGTAAATGAATTAACCATGTGTGTGTCAAAAATAATCAAGAATTTCTATTTATAATGGAAGGTTATTGAGAATGTTACAACCATTCTAGGGTTTTTAATTTGTACAGATTATGTTACCTTTGATTTTCTTTAACTGATTCAAGATACATTTATATCACTAAAGTTTTAAGAAAGATAATTTTGTGTCCCAAGTTTGCCAGTATAACATAAACTGGTAAAAGATGATGAGTTTTGGTTGATTATGTTGATTGAATCTATATCAAGACACATTCGTGATGTAGAACGTGCAGATGCTGTTGCATGGGGGCGACTAACGACATCCAAGTGAAATTATGGAAAGCAACAGCTGTCTTACATCGGCTGTTACGCACAATCGTTAGTATGTGATGTTGCATAACATAATACTGTTTGATAGTCACCTAGTATCGTTTGGGCATAATATCCTACTATCAGCCCACCTATTAAGACAGCTGTGGCTTTCCATGTCAAATACTCATCTATCCAGAGATGATATGATTCGTCGTTTTTAGACGTACGTCATCTCATTAGTATTCAGTTTGTATCCTAAATCGCACAGACATGTTTGTAGTGTTATTAGACTTCGTCAAGCAAAGTAGAGAAGATGATAGTGTGAGTTCGCATAGATATGGAGGTTTTCAAATTGAAAACCTTTGTGGCAACAGCTGTACAAATGAACACCCTGGCTGGTAAACGATTTCGTGCAAATGACATAAAGACATAACCCTCAGATTTATGACAAATATTATTTATGAAAATAAATGGGAAAAAAAATATTCTAAATTTGAGCGTAATTGGAACCACACAGTTTTTGTTAAGCCTTATGAGGTTTAGACAACACAACTTTTACACTGAACGGAGAAAATGAGCCAACAATGATTTGTCTATGGGCGAACACTATTTAAAAGAGAAACATTTTACGGTGTATGCAGCAATCAATGGTTATAATTAGTCTACGAGAAAAAGATGTGTACGTGGATTGTTTGGTAGAAGATAGATAGCGTCCACAGACATGATACTGGCTACCGTTCGGTCAATATGTATCCTTGGACGGTATCCATTACTTATAAGTGAGATGTAATTATCTCCTGGGTAATTTCCATCGATGTGTTATTGATTTATTGTGTCACGTACTGCCCGATAATGGAATATTAACAAAGACGTTGTCTGTTTCGCTTCTCTTTTATCTCTCTTTGTAAGAATAAAATGTGCCCGTAGCAGTTCCATAAAATGAAACACTGTTCATGTTTTAATTTTCCAATCGAGTTGCGAAAAACAACAAATCTTCAAAATAGATATTAATATTCAAAAACCAACTTCAAAATTACATTCATTTCTAAATGTTGATGGCTTACAAACGTATGTATGGTTTGTAAAACGCCAATACGTCTCTACATATATCATAATTTCACTTGAAAGTCTTTTAGTAACGCACCAACGTTGTGCTTAATTACCATTTGGTTCTAGCCGAACAACTGTTTACCAGTAACAGTTTTTTAAAAATATTCTTTGATAGTGCAAACATGACACAATTAATCAGTCTAGAAAATATTTTTTTCTGGTAAACGAATACCTAAACTGGTCTATTTGTTGTGACTGTCAGTAAATCAGTATCTAGTACGTCACTACAAGTTGCTATATTTAGAATAGAAACTTTTTCACAGATTGCTTTGTTCTCTCCTGTCCACATAGTTCAAGAATATTTCAAATGAGCACGATTGATAAACTAATGAAATTAAGAGAATCAATGGTTGTAAATGAGTGTGCTGTTCCTATATCAGTCATAATATTGTAGACTTACCTTGACTCGCAGCAACATGATGAACACCACCACAACAACCTGTACGAAAAGTAGGAATTTGAAAGACCGCAGGTTTGATAGGGAGAGCATATTGATGTACATGTAACATACAAAATGACGTCTGTATGTACTCTATGCAGCTATATACCAGTTGTCGAGTCTAGTATATGATCATATAAGAGAGTTTGAGTAAGTATAATCCCATAAATCTTTATAGTATTAGAACTGGAGTGTTTACATAAATGATGTATAAAGGGTTCAAAATGATGAATTAGCTGATTATACAGTTGATAAAGAACTAGCTTCCAAATCACTGAGAGGCCGTTGCGGATTTCAACATGAAGGTGCGTGAAATATATTGGAATCATATTTATTACCGTAAAAACATTTTCAAACCCTTTCTAATGTAAATTTTTTCCATCGATAATCAGTCACCAGGAAAGGAAGTGTTGCTTCTCCACATGGTCTATTCAAAGTGACACCTTCAGTTTTAAATACTTTATCTGTGGATACCCGGTTGTCAATTCATTAGCTATGTTTATGCCTAAGCTTGTGACAGGTCCAGCCCATTCCATGTTACCTTTCACTGGCTCTGTTTGATAAACATCCACGCAGAAAACAATAACAAAGTATACAACCTATACCTTTAGAGCTTGCTACATTTTTACCCTCGGTAAGGAGAGGTTATGTTTAACTTATATATGTGTGTGTGTGTGTGTGTGCGTGTCTATCTGTGGACACTATATTTCAAAAAAAATTACAGCATTGACTCTGATGAAACGGGCAATACAACTTCCATATGGTAATGACAAGAACCGATTAGATGTTGGTAACAGTATGTACATGCAAGGACGTTGGTGGCAGTATACATGTAGCGATGTTGGTGGCAGTATATAATGTAACAACGTTGGTGGCAGTATATATGTAGCGATGTTGGTGCAATATTTATAATTTAGATTAACCTGTTTGATTTAAATTATTCACAAGTTTCGTACAGAGAGTACTGATCGGAGTTTAGTAGTGGGTCCGGGTAACCGGGACCAAACAATTATTTTTAGGCCTAAGTACTATCTCTCAGTCTGACGTGTTTGTCTGCTACAGGATTACACAGTGTGAGTGATAGTGCTAGTGTCCTTATTGATACATGTATTATGGTGTTCTAATTAATCCACTGGAGTTCTGACTGGATTCTCTCAGTATGTAGGACCTACTGTAGTTAGATACCTCATAACTATTGGTCAGTTTCACTCTGAATTAAAACTAATGTTTTCCGATCGTGATACAATCTCCATATAGGGTCTCTATAAATTTACAAATCTTAGCCAAGGATTTTAGCAATTCAGAAACAAACAGTAGCGGTGAAGCATAACTCTGCATTCTACAGATTCCAAGCAGGTTATCCTAACCACTTGTGACTCTGCTATTACCTAAGGACTGTTGTATTTGTTGTGACTGTACTAAATAAAACTAACCCAGAAAGGACCTTCTGACATATCGTAAACAGAATTATTGTCCGAGACTAAAAATAAATCTGTGTTATTGTATTATATTAGTGGGGCAGGCTTCAAATACTTGGAATGTTATGTCATCTAATCTATTTATTTTTTTATTTTCAGATCGTTGATTTTTTTGTCTATAAAAGTATCCACGAACTGTATGTCTGGTCTGGAAGTGTATTGATTCTCGACAATGAGGTGAAAATTTTTATACCCAGTGGCTGTGTCTGGTGACAACACCAACTGATTTAAATATGAAAGACACAACTTATGAGCTGAAAAGACCAAGGACAGTCTTTGTATATCAGTCTGTTGTGCTATGAATGGGTGGAGGCCTTAGATGACCTTTTGACCTATTACGACGTAAAACCGTGTGTACAATAAGAAAGACGGCTACTGTAAAAGTTCTGAATTGACTTGGTTGCTATGTGAACACTAACATATTAAAAACAACGTGGGGTTTTTTTTTGGAAAACAGAACACTGAATTGGTGTTTTATATCGTCAGTGGCTTAACTGTTAACAGGTCTACATTAATTACCAAGTAAATAACTCATAATTAATTAATTAACTAATTAATTAGTATATATACCGTTATGTGTCTACTCTAGCCATTCAAGTCACCTTCTAGTATGGTAGACTAACATAGTGTTAACTCAGTAACATTATGCACCGAATTTATCTCGTGACAACTCGTCGTGTACATGTCACGTGATAGACATTCCAATACCTGTATGACTATTTCACTTTCCTAATAAATCAAACAATCTAGCAGACGACAGCCGCTTCACTTATCATCTAAAATATAATTTTGGTTTAAACTGTTCAGTGTGTCCGATCACAGCTGTAAGTTTTGCCCTGGTTTGTATACATTTGAGTCACGTGTAAAGACATAAATTTGTACAGGTTTAAGGTGGTTGAATTTTGAAGGATATCTAAGTGGTCTGTAAATAGGTCATCAGTCTAATCTGCTTTCTTAGTATTCAATACACGAGTTGTTTACCTCGAAGTCTTAAAATATAACAATACTGCTTTGTTCATGTTCGGCAGAAAAAGGCATACATACAAAGCCATAATGCGTGACAACGCCTCGTCGTTACAGGTACATTTACTTACTTCGGAGAAGTAGCGTACGTATACTTTCCTCTGTGTGGCAACGATGTCCAGGCTAGGTGGGTACAGTCCGGGTTAGTTTGCAGACTTTGATTACAAACGACAGTCAACGGCTATAAGGTGAGTACCAATCTACTAGTATAGTGTTTAATACATACTTTCAAATGTTGTAGTCTAGTATTAAGGGAATGACGAGAATAGACCATTGACGTTGCTGTAATTTGATGCTAAAACATTTACTAATTTCGTGCCATCTTTCTAATATACATATTTGACTCTGAACACGTTTTGAGTTTCGACACATAATGACAGAAGACGACAAACCATGAAATCTGTGTGCCCTTTACAGACTGACCCCATGACATTCCAAGCCTTGCCGATGTGGTGACTATTACATTATATCACACAAAGACAAGCCAAATTTATATTACCAATAGCTTGTTGACGGTATTCTCAGCTCAAGCCAAGGGGAGACTAGTCTTGCTGCTAGACGTTCGGGCTTTCTTTCGATGCTATAACTATAAGCGAACGAAGTTCGCATGTGAGGGCTTGCCCGAACACTCGGATGTTCCATCCTCGATAGCGTTGTTCGGCTGTGTGTCGTATTTTATCGGAAAAGAACATCCGAGGGCTAGCTGATAGACTAAGGGGAGACGTGATTATAATGTGTTTAATATGTTTTAGAAAATGACAACCACACCTACTAGTCACCGTAAAGATTCATATGTTGTAGTTTTCTGAATATTAGTCAAATCACATTCGAGGTAAAGAATACTGTAGATCATTATTAAATAAACCTGAACTTGTGAACGTTAGTCTTGCTTGCAGACAAAGTAAATCAGAACTCAATTCTGGCATTGTCCCATCCACCACGTCTGCAGCCAGGACAAGTCGGAGACATTATATTAAACCAGTACCGCAGAGCCTGCTAAGGGGGGGGGGGGAGTCCCCGATCGAGATTTTAAGGAAAAAAGCAAGAAAAAAGGCTGCTTTTTGAATACATAGCGATGTTATTAAAATCGTTATTTACGTGACGATTCCTAGCATGTGCGATTTAAAGTGATGGTTCACTAAAATCAAAGTAATTGTACACTGATTCCTGTGTAAAGTAATCTCGTCCGGAGTAGTTGTCGTAGTTGGCTATCACTATCATTTTACATGTAATGCTTCGTTGTACCATATGATTTTATATCTCCACTGTAGTGTAGGTGAAAAAAGGGGTGGCTAAAATAATGCTTGAGTTTCATTTGACGGGGTTTAACACGTTTTGGGAAGAGAGGGTGAAAGAAGCTACTTTAACATTTGTTTAACCGTAAATTGTGTACATTTCCTAATTGTAGTTATGCAGACAAATTGCAAGAGATAGTATCAAGATGACTGAATAAGTTCTATCTAAACTCGACCTGAAATATTTTGCTATCATTATACATGGTTTGTTTTATGCTTGTCAAGGAATGTGAAAAAATGAAATCGACCTACCTACCCAATTTGATGGGTTAGGTTGCCCGTTGACCAGCTTTTTTTAAAAAAAATTCTGGCCTTGCATATGATATTTAATTGCGTATGCTAAATAAATTTTATGTAAATTGCATGCAAATGTACGTAAACTAGCCACCTTTCTAAATTTTAAATGCATGATTGCACCAGGACACCGTTCTGCCCTCCACCCCCACCTCCGACAATATTGGTCAGGCTACGGCCCTGTAAACCGTGTGTACGTGGCTCGATCTCAAAGTTACCTGTGGTTAGAGCAACTACTCGAGCACGCCATATTGTTAGCATATAGGGTTGCCACAAGGTGTCTTATCGAGGTGTAATGCATTCAAGGCTTTGGCGAAAACAAAACAATTGCGTGTTTCCGATAACATGGCCTCAGAAAATAGGATAGGTAGGTAGGTTGGAACTTTATTTTATTTTACCTTTTTAATTTTTTTTTTAAAATAATGCTTCGACCAAAAACAAACAAATGTCGGTCAGAATACCTTGTTGGGAAAAGAAGAAGACGGTCAAAAAAGGCAAAGATTTTTTTTTTGAAATGTTTAGAATAGGAGGCTTAAACTATGGACGGAAACACACAATTTTTACTTGACGTTAGCACTACATTGTGATATTCATGTAGAACGACGGCATTATAAACACTCCTTGTTCGGTTTATTAATTTGAATCCACTAAGAATGTTACTGACGACAGTGTTTGAACCGAGACTTGTGGTGAGATTTGGTGTCATAAAGTTAAACGTTGGTGTTAAGTCAAAAAGCACATTCGATCTTGATGTTCACCTTTGAAGAAATATAATATGCATATGCAGGGCTGTTTTCAATCGTAACACTTAAGATACAGTTCATTGACAATTTACCTCCCTTCCAAAATGGATGAAGTAACTTATTTGTATATCAATGCTCAATGACATCCACATTACATCTCCCCATGAAAAATATCGAGCTTGGAGGTGTGAGGGGAGGTTATGTATTTTGATATTAAAATTAGATTTTATCTTAACCAAACTAGCTCCCATAACCAAAACAAAACTAAAGCCAAAGTGCAGTGTCCAAATGACACCATCTGTAATAAGATGCGTTTTACCCCCCCCCCCCCTCCCCACTTTAAGGCATCTTTTCCTCAATTTCAAGATGCCTTTTCCCAGCATACCCCAGCTTATTAAAATGGCCGACCTCTTACCCAATATTCAGGAACTATGTAGCAATCAAACCCATTCTTTTATCATAAATGACCTCTCCTGGTTGTAGGAACTGAAGATGGCAAGTAAGGAACAAGATCACGTGATGATTTGTTACAACTGGCAACACCAGACGATGGCCAAACGTATCAAAAATGAACTTGACCACAGAGGATACAAGACATGGATGGATCTAAATGATATGAGAGGTAAGAGTATTATATATATATTAAGTTAGAATTTGGTTACTATAATACTCTTCCTTTTAATTTAATGAGTGCATGATTGTCTTTATTGTGTCTGTCTGTATATACGATATAGTTATATCATCACATATTTCCATCTAACCTGCAGGATGTATTTATGATATCTTATATTGCCCTATTTAAGTTATAGGATATATTTATGAAATCATCACACTTTTGTCTCCAGATTTTGAGTGTATAGCTTGAATTGCATCTTGTAAAATTACCCCCCCCCCCCCAGAAAAATAAGTAATTGGCATTGGTAAAATATTAGCAGACAAAATAACTTGCACTAGTATGTAGTGTATTTCTACACATAGTCTTTGGTCATCTGCGAATCAAACATTGTCCATAGCTTCGTTGTAATTTTTCCGAAATTTGATTATATATAGTAATTGAATTTATAAATTCAAAAAAAGATTGCAAATGATATTTTTATATACATTGTATTTAAGACCTGAAAGGTGCAGGAGGGATTTTTGAATTATACTTAACTTGTGAGGATGGATCAGCGATAAATAAGACTCAGCTTAATCAGGTCTTCTGTCATCATATTTTCGTAGGTAAACTAGTCAACTTTACATCAAACTGTATGCTTGTACATCAGATAATATGTAACAGTCTCAACAAACTAATTTTGTTGTATTTTATTATTCTCAGGTAACATCAATGAAGTCACTGCAAATGCCATTGAAGCAGCTGGTGTTGTTCTGTTATGTGTCACAAGGGCCTTCAAGGAATCCCATAATTGCAAAAAAGAAACAAACTATGCTGACGAGACAAGAAAAACTATCATACCTTTAAAGCTGGAAAAGAATGTGGTATTCGGTAAGTTCTTAAGTTATTTGACTTTGACAAATA
>NC_135557.1:20066224-20293724 GCF_964340395.1 Glandiceps talaboti
AAATGCATTTATTTTATACTTCATCACCAGTTTACAATATTTCATGATGACATGTATTTACACCTAATGTTATCATCTGTTACAGCTATGGACACCTTTGATGTTGAGGATGTCTGTCATTGGCTACGAGGATTAAAACTAACAGACAAAGTCATATCTGTCTTCCGTGAAAACTGTGTTACTGGTGAAGAGCTTATTGAGTTCACACATGAAATGCTGACTGGTGAAGATTTTGGACTTACACGCTATGTTGCCAAAAAGATATTAGATAAAAGGGACCAGTCTTATCATGGTTCAACTAGTGGCCATCAAAATCCTGCAAAATCATCAATTAAGAAAGGTGAGTTGAGAGAACAACATTATGCTGCAGTATATTCAAATGGCTTCAGACTACATATGTTGTAAAGACAAAAGAATATAAATCTGTATAACTAATAAGTATGTAATGGGTGATTAGAATACATATATATATATATATATATATATATATATATATATATATATATATATATATATATATATATATATATATATATATATATATATATATATATATATATATGTAAATAAGTAAATTATTAAATTAATAAACAAAAAAAATAATATATCATTATATAAGGGGTACATGATAAATTATATATACCATATTTACATAATTATCATCATAATAATCAATGTGGTAATTTGATTAATTTGTCAACCATAATCAACCGATCAATGATCAATCAATCAATCAATCAATCAATCAATCAATCAATGGGTCGATCAATCTCTCACTAAATAGTTAGTTGAAATTTTTAAACGAGTCAAACCAGATGTACTTTTATTAGTGATGAAACTAGTGGATGAGTAAGTGCATACTCAGCTTTTCTACATTTGGTCATACAGTTATTCATTTATCTTCATAACTTAATTATTAACCTAAATTTTTAAATCCTTTATTTATGTTTACATTGGTTTTTTTCTAGGAGGTATTCCAACATCAGTCCTGATCAAAGCCAGTAAGGAAATTCCAGTTAAAGAATGGAAGTTTGTTGGGAGAGAGCTTGGATTGGATGATAAAACACTGGATAGAATAGAAAAAGATAACAGGGATAATGTACTGGAACAGGTGTACAAAATGCTACAACAATGGAGTGACAGTACACCTGGAGCTTCTGAACAGGTATTACAGGATGTCCTCACCAGAATGGAAATCTACACAAAGGAAGACACAGGTGTGTAGTCTTTGCACATGCATGTATATTGCTTATAGAACCCAAGACATCCATAGTCAGACTGAGTCAATTATTGACCCATTTGTTCAGTCAATTCATAAGTTAAATTGTGTTTGATAAATACCAAGTGTATTAATAATCAGACAAAGAACAAAGAATGCCCTCCTGTAGTGCAACCTTCTCACCTAAAATCATTGCCCAACTCTAGACACATCTCCATCAAATTCCACAACAACTTTAACTTTAAGTTTGTCAAGTAAAGAGGTAGACAGATAGAATGTCAATCAAACAGTCAGAGACACAAACAATTAAGAGGCAGGCAGACAGACAGACAGACAGACAGACAGACAGACAGACAGACAGACAGACAGACAGACAGAGACAGTCAATCAGACATACATAAATAAATAAATACATACATACATACATACATACATACATACATACATACACACACACACACACATACATAATGTTTAATAATGTTTATTTTCGCCAGAAAAAAAAGACACAGTATCTCTTACAAAGAGCTCGACATTACAAATAAATTTACAGAGCTTAATGTTATAAATTATTCAGATTAGAAAACACACACACACACACACACACACACACACACACACACACACACACACACACACACACACACACACACATGTAAGGTGAACATTTCTGGCGGGGATCACAAATAGTTCATTCGAACTAGTCTGAATGTGACCCTCAGACACAATGCGAAAAATACTTTTAAAGGTGAACGTCTGTGAAAGATGGTCGAACGGTATAAGAAGTATAACAGCTGTATATGCCGATGGGTAGATTAATTAACAGTAAATGATATCTACATAACATAACAGTGGAATAGCACTGAAAAGAGAAGTTTAGCTGGTAAGTAGCCAGTTCTTCAAGTGATACTTAAATTCATGGCGTTTATTGAGATTCTTGATAAAGTCTGGTATTGAGTTCCAGTGTTTGGTTGCAGCGTACTTGAAGCTATGATGGTTCAAAGAAAGATTAAATTTTGGAGTATAAAAATTGTCACTTGTTGCCTGTCGTGTTGAGTAACTATGAGGTAAAATGTCGAGGTAATTATCAACGCTGTGCGCAAAGCGACTACTTTTTAAATCAAAAATAAACATACAGGTACTAAATTTGCTCTGTTTATGAATATCTAAAATATTAAGTTTACGAAAAATAGGAGCAGTGTGAGCACGAAAGTCTGCGAAAGTAATAAGGCGAACTATTTGCTTCTGTAACTTCAAGATAGGATTTAACAAGCTCATATAGGTATTGCCCCAAATTTCAATACAATACGATATGTGTGGTAAGATCATGGAGTTGTACAGTAGGATAAGTGTTGATTGGGGAACGATATGACGGAGTTTTGAAATAATCCCTACAATTGGTGCAATTGAATTTCTAACCTTGTCAATGTGAGGTTTCCAAGTCATATGTTCATCTAGGAATACTCCCAGATAGTTGGTTGAAGAGACACCAAGTATGGGAGAATTACCAATGTTCAGACTACCAGATACATTGACGGATCTCTGGGGTGTTTTTATTATCATGTAGTTCGTTTTTTCGGAATTTATAGTCAGTTTGTTCGCATTACACCAATCGCAGACTTTCCTGAAATCAATATCGATCTGATTTAGATTGACAGTATTAGTCTGGTTCCTGATAAATTGGAATAAATTCGTATCATCTGCAAAGAGTCTGAAGTCAAATGATCCAGTGGAGTTAACAATGTCATTGATATAGATTAGAAACAAGATAGGACCTAGTATTGATCCTTGCGGAACACCACAACTTATTGACATGCATGATGAAGAACTATCACTGATATTTACAGTTTGCTTACGATTGGTCAGATAGCTTTTGAACCAGAGTAGTGGTAAACCCCTTATGCCATAATGTTCTATTTTACATAACAAAATGTCATGATTGATTGTATCAAATGCTTTTCTAAGGTCTATAAAAATTCCAAATGTCAAAAATCCCTTGTCCAATTTTTCAGCAATGTTACATACATACATACATACATACATACATACATACATACATACATACATACATACATACATACATACATACATACAGACATACAGACATACAGACACACATACATACAAAGTCAGACAGACAGACAGACAGACAGACAGACAGACAGACAGACAGACAGACACAGTCAGTCAGTCAGATGAGCATAACAACCAGTTTCTAAGACAGGAAAAAATAGGATTCTGTTTATTTCACCGTTTTCATACTACATATTTCTACAGTTCTGTATATTATATGTTTTGAACAGAAGCTACAACTACTGGTATCTCCCCAAGTAAACAGGATACTGGTACAAAGCCAAAGGTGAAAACTGAATCAAGTACTTCAAAACCAGCAGTAGGTCAAACAAAGACGTATCAATCAAGACCAGCAGTGGGTCAAGCAAAAGTGACAAAAAAACCAACAACTGGTAAGTCATGAAATTATGAAGTCTTGTATGTGTATACATTATGGAATCTTCAGTAATTACAAGGAAGATGTCAGGGGAATAAGATGGGTGTCATATTTTACTTGGCAAAAAGCCCGGCCATATTTTAGAAAATGGAATTAGGGGAATGTCACATTCTATTTTGACTCATTGTATTGTCTAACTTTACATTATTTTGTGAATTTGGCATATCATTTTTCCACATCCCACTGCTGCCACCATTGTACCTTAATATCATAACATGTCTGTCATATTACTGCTGACTCCCTTGGAATGATTCAATTGTTGGTCATCAAATTTCTATGGGATCAGGTCTTCCAGGAATGAAGGGGGAACAGTATTGTAATTAAATTGCAATATTTGGGGTAATGTGGTTGAGTGGGAGACTTCAGCTCTGCCAGTTTCACTAATTGTAGTAAACAAATAGTGGATTTTTGATAAATAAATGTAAATTCTATTAAAATGTGAAAAATATTGTGATAATATTACTATGTAAATACATGAAACTATAATTCTTCATAATTTATATATTTTAATTTCTTCACTCATTTATGTATTTACATGTATTAATTTGAAAAATGTCCTCAGTGTTGATTTGTGTTAGTAAATAAATAATAACTTTAAAAAAAAAATACATTTACAACATATTATCTGGAATTCAAACATTTACAACCAAAATATATTGGACTAAGGCATTCTTTTTGCCAGGTACAGGTCACACTTCTGTCTATATACAAAATGTAAAAGAAGATTTGCTGATTTTAAAAACCATGTCAATACCATAAAAATCTAGGGTTTCAATTTTGCACCAAGTAGGTTTTCTATGCAAACATGCATTACATTATAGCGCCCTCAGTGTTGATGTAATTTTTAGAGTGTGTTCTTTTGATGGACTTTATGAGTCTAGACTGTCTTTACAAAATAATTGTCATGACTTTTCTATTACATTGTATGTACAATAACAGGCATTTTATACATTTAATAACCTTTTGCAAGTTATTGAGTTATAAACAAGGACTTTGCGTAACAGGGTAATATATGTTTCACATGGATTTTTCAAGAATCCATGATAAAATTGTTTTATAAATTAAAAATTTAAAATATATACCTAATCCTCATCCATGTGGTCACTTTCAGTGGAGATATTAGTAATATTCTATTATCATTAAGTGTATATATTGACTTGTACACAGACAAAACTTTCAGCAAACACATATGTTCTTGTAACAATTAATTTACTAAATCTACATTATCATAACCTGTTGTATATTTGTTGCCTATTAGATGAAACTTTCACTATAAACCTCTATAAGATCATAGCATGGATTCTATAGTCATGTTATGTAAATATTTTGTATGAATAATAATACTACAGAGACTCTACAGGATTGCAATGTACACCAACAATGTGGTTACAATAGACTTACCCTATAGGACAATATATCAATATTAGCCTGTCCTATGAGATCCGTGTATATAATGGTAATATGGCAGCCGGCACTACAGAACATTACCAGGATAGCCTATAGGTTTGTAATAGTTGCCAGTTGGGGCTACACTACTGTCTATATAATACAAAATGGAAAAGAAGATTTGCTGATATAAAAAATCATGTAAATACTGTAAAAATCTACCAAGCAACTTTTCTATTCCATATATGCTTTACATGTATAGTGCCCTCAGTGTTGAGTTAATTCTTAGAGTGTGATCTTTTGTTGGACTTTGTGGGTCCAAATTAAATCTTTACAAAATAATTTGAGTTACTTTTCTATTAGGTAACCCATAATTTGAAATCACTGGACATATTTACAACTGTATTATTGGACATTATAGTGATATTCAGTTTAACATCTACATTGGTATCTGTACTGCCTCCTACTCCTAACAGTGTATGTTGTCGCATGCAGCTGTTAAGACACACATGGTTCTTGAATAATGATATTATTTGGACATTTTTAATGTTAAACTACAAATATCAGATAATTAAGCTATAAGTAGTACAGTAATTGAGACTATTTTAATTTTTAAAAATACTTTTTTGTGCTTGAAATTGCTCCAAGTGATTTTCTTTTTATGCAAACATATGCACACATATATACAATCACACATTTCTACACAAATTCATTCAGGTTTGGGATTGTGACTAGGGTGTGTTCCACACTATGTGACTGTAGGGTTGTGTTACATGCTGTGACTAGGGTTGTGTAACATGCTATGTGACTATAGGGTTGCGTTACATGCTATGTGACTATATGGTTGTGTTACATGCTATGTGACTATAGGGTTGTGTTACATACTATGTGACACATGTTATACATTGTATCAATCATAGTGCTTTGACCACTACAGTTTTCACCATGGTTATACATTGTATCAACCATAGTGGTTTGACCACTATTTTCACCATGGTTATACATTGTATCAATCATAGTGGTTTCACCACTACAGTTTTCACCATGGTTATACATTGTATCAATCATAGCGGTTTGACCACTACAGTTTTCACCATGGTTATACATTGTATCAATCATAGTGGTTTGACCACTACAGTTTTCACTGTTATACATTGTATCAATCATAGTGGTTTGACCACTACAGTTTTCACCATGGTTATACATTGTATCAATCATAGTGGTTTGACCACTACAGTTTTCACCATGGTTATACATTGTATCAATCATAGTGGTTTGACCACTACAGTTTTCACCATGGTTATACATTGTATCAATCATAGTGGTTTGACCACTACAGTTTTCACTATGGTTATACATTGTATCAATCATAGTGGTTTGACCACTACAGATTTCACCTTGGTTATACATTGTATCAATCATAGTGGTTTGACCACTACAGTTTTCTCCATGGTTATAGATAAATGTGTAGATATTACACTCGTGAACATTCATATATGGGGAGGGGAGGGGAGGGGGTTTTGGTCTAAAGGAACTAATTTTATTTATTAAGCTTGTGTGACAGTGTGCCATCATCCATAAATGGATTAAAGGAAGACATTGACTTTTCTGTTTGTTACAAGGGGTTAAATGTATTACAAATACTACGTGTGGCCTTTGACGAGGCATGACAATGGTGTGTGTACTGTATTATTTATGAAGTACCTAGAGATCAGTTACTACTCAGATACACGTAACAGAGTTTACATAGACTGTAGTCCTTCAGATCACTTGATAAGGGTATGTGCAGACTAAAAAAGTGACACATACCAATATGTACAACTTTAAGGCTAGTGGACTATACAGCAGCCTGGCTACAGGGTGGTCTTTTAGGACTTATTCAGGGGTATCTGTACTATAAAAAGGATTTTGTCATATACCCAGTATCGTTTCCAATGCAATTGAATGGAGATCATGCGCATCAAAGCCAGGCAATAATTTTACCTATCATGGCCGGCCCGGCACACTTTGCCCAAATATGAATACATCAATATCTGTTCGCTCAATGGTTTTGTTAATTTCTTCACTATTTTGATATTTCTGCAAATAAAATAATATTTCAGTGCCAATTTATATAATTATGTTATTCAAATGATGTTTCCTGCCACTGCATGGTGTAAAACTTTTACGGCCTGGATATGGGTTTTGCAGACCTTGGTAGTACTGCTTACAGACCCTCCTAAAGTTAGGCCCTTCCGCCGCACAACCTCAGTCTGCGAAACCCATATCCGGACCATAAAGATAAGTGGAGAATTGACCTATCAGCAGATATATTACAGTGGTATATTTTGTATGAATATAGTTTTGATTTCTATATACTGTACAGTTTTATTATGTACCACTAGTATGTCTATTGTTGTGATGGAAGAGTGACATCCAATGCTACTTATGTCTTTCACATAAATGTTTTCAAAGGCTAATACAACCCCACTGTATACCAAAATATTGACTGCATGATGCCATCCATATTAACTTAATGTATTAAAATGTTTCCTTATGTCAGCTGCTAGCCTATAAAATAAGGAAACAAGATAGATGAACTGAGTGGGCTTCTTTCAATACCTAAATAGTTTTATGAATGGAAGCAGGCACATTGCCCCCCCCCCTCCCCCCATTCTTTTGGCACCCCAGCATTTTGCGCCCCCCCCCCCCCTCAGTTGAATCGAAAGTATATTGAGAAACTTTCAGTTTAGTTTTACTTGTCTATACATTCTCAATTATCTCACCATTCATTCTTGAATCTTACATATATAATAAATGCTTTGTTTTGTTTTGTTTGATAAGAATAGAGCAGGTGACATGTCAGCAAAAGTAAAAGAATTACAATTTTACAAATAAATAGTAAAATGGGCTCTACTGGCTCTTAATATAAGTCTATGAAACACATCCAAACAAAGAAAACAAAGTATATTCATTTTTAGCAGACTTCAACCATGTTATTGGTGTTCACTCAAAAATGATGTGTTTTGTTGACAATTTCCACCTAATCTGTTCTAATGTTCACCACGTACAATATTTGAAGTTCAACACTAGATTCAATAATTGTAAACCACAAAGAATCATAAATGATTTTTCTGAATGAACTAATGTAACAGTTAGTATGCTTGCAAGATCAGTGCATGGACTATTAGTCACTGATAAGTACAAGATCAATTCAACTTGATGATAAGGACTATGTTGGTATATTATGAGGGGGGGGGGGGGGGGGCAAAATGACCATGCAGGGAAAACAGGCCAAAGAGCAATGGGTCTAGAACCCATATGTACAGATTCTGTGAACACACATCCCTACGAATTACTGATATACCTTAAGTTATTACCAGATCTATCAAACACATCCAAAAACAGAAAACAGAGAACACTGTATATTCATTTTTAGTAAACTTCAATATTGAATTTCACTCAGAAATTACATAACATATAAATATTACAAATCTCAGAATTATGACATGATGTATGTGAACCTGGTTGTAAACTTACACTTGTTTTCACATGTAGAGATGACTTTATTCTGTGCAGTAAAAAAAAGACAAGAAATGTCAACATTATATGACATAAGCAATAACTTCTACATAAACACAACCTGTTAGACATACAGACAGACAGATAGACAGACAAGCAAATAGACAGACAGACAGGCAGACAGACAGACAAGCAAATAGACAGACAGGTAGACAGACAGGTAGACAGACAGACATACAGAGCCAGACAAGCAAGCAAATAGACAGGCAGACAAGCAAATAGACACAGACAGACAGACAGACAGATAGACATAAAGACAGACAGACAGACAAATAGACAGATGGACAGGCAGACAGACACAGACAGACAGACAGACAGACAGACAGACAGACAGACAAGCAAATAGACAGACAGACAGACAGACACGGGATGAGTGTATATGGGATGAAATTGAGAAAGGGAGTGACAGAAACAGTAACAGGTTGAGAGTAAAAAATATAAACATAACTAAAGGAGAGAAATTGTAATAGTGAAAAATAACAAATGTGAATGAGAGTACAACAGTCAGAGAAGAGAAACAGAGGTGAATTGAGACAGACAAGATGACTATAAGAAAGTATGTGAGAGAGACACACACATGGAGACAGACTGAGATGGATGTATGGATGGATGGATGGACGGATTGACGGACGGACGGACAGACAGGAATTAGGGAGTGTCTCATGGTGACAGTATACAGGAGTTAGAATGGGGGAGTAATATGTGAGAATGCACAAAAAAGTTAAAACTCAACGATATAGAACAGTGTGACACTGACAGTAGGGTCAAACTATTAATTAATTAATGACTGTCATATTAAAAATAGACACTAAAATATTTGTTTATAAATCAGAAATTCTGAAACTATATCTTACCAAAGACATTCCTCTTCACTCACTGGCAAGTATTGATATTTTTCACTCTGACCATTTCATCTTTCTGTCACTGTCAGTCTAAAACTAATGTAATCTTACATTCTAGAAATCTGTAAGACAAGGTAGACAAATGTTTATATTAGAATTGCAGTGATTTTAGAATAAATATCTAAAACTATTGTAAAACTACTGTACAAATATAAAACTTTTATTGTACAGTAACAGAAATCTTTTGACAGATTTCAAACATTAGAATTAACAGCGCCCTCAATATATGATAAAACTGATATCTCAATACTTGGATGTCAGCAGGACAGATTCTGATACTAGATAAATGTCACTTTGTTTGATTTCACTGTTTTTTGTAATAAATTTTAAGAATTCTCCGAACAATCAACCCATTGTTCGAGGGAAATTGCAATGTATTTTGACTGTAGATCTAATGCAGAATTGTATTTTGATATGAAACATTGCATTTTGCCATACTCTTAACTCTAGTCAGTTCAAAGACGACATTTATTGGGTTCTCACAAATGTCTATGGTTTAATTAAAGTACTGAGTTTTTATTTCTCAATCATTAATGATAGAGGTTGTACAGAGTTGTGGTTATTTAGTCACGTGATTTGACAATGTTAGAAGATAAATTAATGTCACTTTCGTCTGATTTCACTATTTCTGGTAACAAATTTTAAGAATTCTCAGAACAATAAATCCATTGTTTGTGGAAAATCAGGATGTATTTTGATTTTAAAAGATCTAATGCCAGAATTTTATACCACAACAGGCTCAGCATTATCTAATCTCAGTCAATTTCTATCTATGCAGCCTGGATTATCAAAGACACATTTAATTACCACAATACATAATTTGAAAAACCTAGCCAGTAACACAGGAGCCTAAAACAGCATAGCCTATAAAATTGGTTAATAGGGTGTGAAGTGAATCACTTTATAAGCTAACTAAAAATTTAAAATGTAAAGTAATGAATGAATGAATGGATACAGGCAGGCGACAACAAAATAAAAAAGTTTTCATGACATTAAAAAAAACATTGAAAATTAAATAAGTCACCAACAAACACTGCTTAAATTTTACTGGCAAACTAAAAACACATTGTTTGTATTATCTAAAACAACAAAAAGTTAATTTTCTTTGGTCATCATTTTGTTGCCATGGTTACAGTGTTAAGATTTGATAACTTTCACACTTCAGAAAGACTAGACAATCAAAATAATTATCAGAATTAAACAATATTTTTAAAAAGTACACAAGAAACTAAAAGATGGACAATTATTGAAGTAGTAATCAAGAAACAAACAAACAAACAATCTATTTTGTATAAATTAGTGATATTTTGATTATTGTGAAAAGTTTCAAATATTTCAAAATAATGTTGCTATGGTTACATAGTGCTAAAATAAACGAAGGTTTTATTCTAGTTATTAACCCTTATTTCATTTTCAGAAATTTGGCAAAATACATACATGAAAACAATTACTGGAATAAATTTGATATTTTACAAACAAACATCAAACTCTTGCATAAAGTCATAAAGAGTATAAATAAATAGTAATCACTGTGATAATAAAAATAAATAAAGTTCAAAGTGAACAATTGAAACAAATTTTCTAATTATTTACATTTTAGCTTTTTGTATTACCATGGTAACAGAGTTTAATTATCAATAGATTGAACACACAAAATTCTAGTTTTGGTTTCAATAAATTTTGGTGATAAAAATGTAATGTACCAAATGATTAAACATTAAAATAAAATGAAACAATTATGAAAAATAAGACAATTAAACATACACTGGAGTAAATTTGAGGGAATTTCACAAACTAACAAACAAATCACCCTCCCCACAATAAATAAAATGGTTGGATGTATAATGTTTCATTAAAACTAAAAGAATCAAAAAATGTTTTAAATAACAGCTACAATAACATTTTTATCATTTTAGCATTTTATGTTGCCATGGTTACCATGTAATAATTCTAGTATATATAACACTCAATTATTCTATCAAGTTACATTCAATTTACACGAAGAATTTTTGTAGAAAATCAACTTTTCAGAATATTTATCATAATTCTAGTTGTTGTCTGCTAATTGACCTTTGACCTTTCCTTTTGTTATTCCAGGATTACCCCAGAAAGGCACTATCAATAAATTCACAGGTGAAGGAACACAGCATGGGAAACTTCATTACCCTAGGGGACTATTCCATAGGAATAATGGCGACTTTGTTTTGTGTGATAGTGAAAATGATAGGATTTTAGTTTTGGACTGTGAATTGAATTGTAAAAGTGTATCTCAGTTCAATTCATTTGATAAGTCATTCTATCCTATTGATGTCGTTGTGTCTAATAATGATATATTCTATATTACTGATTTCAATAACAACAGTCTGGTGATTTGTACTGAGAAATGTAAAATTATCAAAGTTCTACAACTTACATATAAGGGTAAACATATCATACCCTTTGCTGTATGTCTGTCAATGGGATACATCTATATTACAGATTGGTCGAATGGTTGTGTATATTGTATAGATGGTAAATCCTACAAAGTTATTAAATCATCACATCCACTGACTGATGGTTGGGGTCTCCGCTCTATCTGTGTAAATACAAAGGGTCACTTTATGATATCAGACTATTACAATCATTGTATACATATATTGGATAAAGATTTAAACAAACTCACAACACTGACCCATCAACTCTTACAGACCCCTAAAGGACTCTGTCTGGATCAGTTTGATAATTTGTATGTGTGTGAAGGTAATGACGAGGAAGGCAAACTGTTGAAATTTAATTCACAGGGTGAATTTGTGTCACAAATAGCTGACAGTGAAGTGTATGACCCATGGAGCATTGTTGTTACAGATGACATCATTGCATGGACAGAGTATGAGACTCACTGTGTAAAGATATTGTACCGTTAAAACAGAGATGACAACATTGTAGAATGTGGAAATCTAAATTTGATTTTGAACTTGAAAATACTGAGATTTTTACATGCATATTTTATTATGCAGTGATGTACATATTTCTAAAGACATAACATTATCATACTGGGATAATGTTATTATTTTGTGATAAAATTGTTACTAAAAGTTTCCATTTTGGATCAGAATTTGAGTTTACCTTGTATAAAATCGATCGGTTGGTAACTACAAGGTATATTTTTGAATTTTGAATTTTTTAATCATTTTTTTATATCACAGCACACAACAACACTGACCGGCTAATACACTATAGACCGGTAAACGTTATATCGTGTAGACTGTGATTAGGTTGTCATCTCTGTTTTATATTTTGATGTATGCAAGACATGTAAATTATCTTACCTGTACTTTGACTGAAGTGTTTCACACTTATTTGAGGTAAAAATTCCACTCGATGTCAGTTTTTATCGCTAGATTTAACGATTCTTTACCACAGCGACGCAGTACAGTGCCAACACTTGTGTTGTACTGGAGAACTAATCCCTCACAGGTCACATCCGACAGAGGGCGATATTCATCACAGACTAACATTCCTTCACACACAGACGACACGCTTCGTGAAGGTGGTGGGCGAACTTGCGTTTTTTTATAGAAAGTACAGCTCTGTTATGTATTTGTCTGTTTTCAGAGATTTGTTGTTATGATTTAATTAAATCTAATTATTTGTCTATCTTTTCAGAGATTTTAATGAGATGTTTTGATCACATTTTAGTGGAAAATAAAACCACTCATGACAGACATACAGCGTTTTTATGAAATGGGGAAATTGAAAGTACAATGACTGTTGTTTTAATTCAACATTTTGTCATGTACAATTTTCACTTTATCGATAAAACTAGTCAACTTTATCAACTTTAATTTATAACAATAGATTAAGGAAGTGATTAAAAGTGAGCGACATCTGGTCAATTGTTTATATTCAGTGACTATTTTACAAGAGATATCATTTATACTGTGTACAACACAATGTACTAATAGAGGCATAAACTTTGCAAAGAAAGTGATTTTTGTTTTATTTTTATATGTAATCTATATTTATTCAGAGATATGTCATGAAAACATTAGTTGTGATTCTAATACAGATATAGAACGTTAATAAAGTTGATAAGTGTTCTCAAATATATTTTCTATCTTCATGTCTGTTTTGCTGTTTTCTAATTAGATGTTATTCCCCAATATTTCTCTTTGTTCAGCCAAGGAAAATACGAGTGACCTAAGGGGCCTCAGCCATTAATTGACAATTAATGACGAAGCTTTTAGTTCGAATGAATCATTTGCATATGTAACTCTTTCCAATAGAGATAAAACAGTCCTGTATACTTATAACTGAAAATGAATGTCCATTAGGGAGCGATCAGTTTTTTCGGCCGGGGTGGGCCGGTAAATCAGAGGGGGGGGGCACCTCAATTTGGGACTCAAAGAAGGGGGGGGGTGTCATCATTTTTACGAGGTGAATAACACATTAAATTAATTCAAGGAATACATAAAATCAAATGTAGACTACATAACAGTGCATACAATTAATCAAAACACATCTAAAAAATTCAAGGAATACATAATATTAATTACAACAGTAGTTTTATTATTTCTACATAATCATGATAATTGTGACCAGAATGGGCCCCCATACCAGAAGGGTTACACACTTCCGTTTGAAGCTATCAAAGTTTCTATCATTTAGTGATCGCAGGTCTACCAGTAAGGAATGAACACTTGGAGGCTGTGGTCGACGTGGAAACCATGGGCAGATGCTGGACGAAAACAATTCAGCACGAGACAACGGAGGCCACGTGTATTTGACCGGTTCATTCTTGACCTGTTTCTTCTTGTTAGACAGTACTCCCTAGCTTGTTTCATATTAATACTTGCATTATGCATTGCATTTCGACAAAAAGTCACCACATATCATGTCACCATCTCCAATCGCAGTATTGCTTGTTGTCGTTGAATAATCTACGAATGGCATAACGTCATTACAAAATCGCCGCATATCATGTCATCATCTCGCATCGCAGTATTGCATGTAGTCATCTCATGTAGTCATATCGCATGTAGTCACATCGCATGTAGTCATCTCATGTAGTCACATCGCATGTAGTCATCTCATGTAGTCACATCGCATGTAGTCATCTCATGTAGTCATATCGCATGTAGTCATCTCATGTAGTCATATTGCATGTAGTCATCTCATGTAGTCATGTCGCATGTAGCCATTGCATGTAGTCATATCGCATGATGTAGTCATCTCATGTAGTCATATCGCATGTAGCCACTGCATATGTAGTCATTGCATGTAGTCATTGCAGTATTGCATGTAGTCATCGCATTATCACATGTAGTCATTGCAGTATTGCAGTACGCCATACTTAGTCATTAATGGACAATTAATGACGAAGCTTTTAGTTCTAATGAATCATTTGCATATGTAACACTTTTCAATAGAGATAAAACAGTCCTGAAAATTAATGTCCATTATCTAATATTAATTCACCGATTTCAAAAAAGTAACTTAGAAACATGACTTATAAGTAATAAGAACTCTTCCTTGTGGTACAAGAAAATATTATTACAGTTTTACCGACATGATGAACGCGTTTAAGGATAACTTGGTTCTGACAACACAAAAGCAAGTTTGTGTCCCAATTTGCTTGGTTAAAGTGAAGGTAAAGATTTACCAAGCTGTTTATATGCAAATATTGCTCATTAGTATGCATGTATATTATTCTTGATGTATTCAAGTAATACCCAACAAAACATGATCAACATTTCTACGTAACAATACAGAATGCTGATCAGAGCATCAGTTTACATAGACATGTCATACACTTTCTCTCACAATATGAATAGACAATATGAATAGACAATATGAATAGACAATATGAATAGACAATATGAATAGACAATGTGAATAAACAATGTGAATAGACAATGTGAATAAACAATGTGAATAGACAATATGAATAGACAATGTGAATAAACAATGTGAATAGACAATATGAATATACAATATGAATAGACAATATGAATATACAATATGAATAGACGTATGATGGTAAAACATTTATTATACTATAGTCTTTTTTAATTATTCAATTGTATCATCGACTTGGATATTATTTCTACTATTGTCAAAGTACCACGTGACATTCTTAGAAGGAAAGGTATTAACATCCCACGTTACAGTCCCACGATTAACGAATACAGGAAATTGAACTACATATTTCTTGAACGACTAGTCATACCGCCACCTAGGAGTCCGATGTAACTATGAAATCTGTCATTCTATAGTCTTATTACAGAATAACCGCTGGTGGCTCACTTTTTTTCTGGCAACCTCAGCACCACATACGCAAGCGTAGGTCTAAAAATATTCTGTAATTATAATTGGTATAATAAGCTAATCAAGAACATGCCCCTTGCTGAAATAACAAGATGGTGATTTCGATTGTGAATATTTTATTTCCACATGATTTCTATGAAATGTCTACAAAGTTGGAATGAAAACTGAGAGTAATTGTAAATCGATAATTGATTGTCCGAAACCAATTACGATCTTGAGTCGAAATATCAAATTCTCCAAGAAGTGCGCCACCAAAGTTGAATCCAGGTAGCTATGACTACATTTGATAAAGGAGACGATACCTCGCTAATTATTTACTAAGTTCAACGGTCTGTACTATATAACCTTTCAAATTCAAAGTATTTTTCTATTATAATATCACATATATTGACATTCTTGTCTCAGTAATCTCAAATTTCTGTTGATCTGATCAAGTTTCCATAATTCATGAATGTTCACCTAATTAAAACACCATGGTGATGTGATATGATATGATAACTTATATCTGATAAGATAGGGACACATATTCAATATATTATTTGTAAAGTAATTTGGAGATTAAAGTAAATTCACAATGGGATGGAGGCGTGAAGTTTGACCTCAGAACACTAAAGTCCACTGAGGTGATAAACACATGATGAGTCTATTCGTACAACGTTTATCATACCATGACCAGCTACATCGTACATGGGATAGTTCGTTGACACGGATCAGTTAATTTGTGTATGTGACGTATACTTTATACCTACCTGATTTACAACAAAGTCCGAAGTTTACATTCAGACAGACGGTCCATGGACAGAAGACCATTTGTGTAGTGTGCTGTATCACGAACACCATTTGTGTAGTGTCCTGTATCACGAACACCATTTGTGTAGTGTCCTGTATCACGAACACCATTTGTGTAGTGTGCTGTATCACGAACACCATTTGTGTAGCTTAGTGTGCTGTATCACGAACACCTGTCATCATACATGATACATGTATTACATGGCCCAATCGCATCTGACGACGACGATAAATCCCAGTAATACTGATTTCAGGTAAGATCTACTGTCAACAGATTATTTTCAAATCTTGTTACTGTCTAGTACAGTTCTCAGTACTTCAAACTGTAATATTGTATATGTGTCTCGATACCAATAGTACATAATATACGACTATAAATAGTATCATAAACCTAAGTTTGATATTTAAGTCAGTGCCGTAGCCTGCGGGGAAGGGGGGGCAGGGAAGGCAGCTGCCCCCCCCCCCCCGAGATTTTGGAGAGAAAAAGAATACATAGAATACATAGCGATGTTATTAAAATCGTTATTTACGTGACGATTCCTAGCATGCGCGATTTGAATTGATAGGTGACTAAAGTCAAAAGTGTCTGTACACTAATAACTCATCGCAAATATGTATCTTATATCTCTATTGTACGCTGGCTTCTTAACTTTGAATAAAAATGTGCTAGTTAAAAATTGTCACTTTTTGCTGCATTGCAAATTAAAAATTCTTTGTGCGAGAAAGTACAAAAAGAAGTGCACACATGCACTGTGCATTTTCCGTGAGTAACAGTAGTCTTGATAGTCTCCTTCATTTGAAGATAGAAAGTCGCAAATTAATGTCAGAGAGTGAAACTCCAAAAAAAAAGATGGAAAAAGTCGTTCAACGTGAGGCCGCCTGCTACATGCAGTGACTCCGAAGATGCACTCGACCTCATTTACATCATGTTCCTTATATTAAAATATTTACTGATAAAAGATCCACTCTTTGAAGATTCACTTTCAATAATTGTGTTTGGCGTCTTTGGTTAAAATGTTGTTTCATATAATTATCTCATTGCACTGACACTGGCAATTCATTTTGAAGAGACAATTTGGTATGGAAAGAATGGGCCTGAATTTGTAAACAGAGCTTTACATTCGACATCAAAATCCAAACTTCAATTATTTCCATTATAATGATAACGACAAGGAGAATTCACTGAGTTCACCTTAGGTTCCGACATAAAGGAGGGTCATAAAAGTATTGGGAGTATGGTAAAGAAAATGATTAATATTTTGTTGTGTTACCATCCATATTTTAAATTCAAAGTTCATTTTTTCCTTTAAATGTGATATCTTTTCCGCAACTACTTTGAAAAATACGACATTAGTCCAGAAAATATCATGAAAAAGCTATTCAACCTACCCATATATTTGTTTTGGTGATGGGCAATATATCCTCATGTGGGCTTCACATTTGTTTCAAAATTAAGGATATTTCTTTATATTTTCTGAATAGTACATGTACATGTACATGTAACAATATACATCATTCTGAGTCTATTCCAAATTATATAGTAACACGGTGTCACCTCCATTAGTCTGATCAGGGGATGTTTACACACACGGCATAATGCGTTAATTTGGGCAAATAGTGAGTTTGTTCTAGCAAGCTACTAATTAATGCAAAGCTGATAAACTCAGATAAGACAGTGATATCAGGTAGGAAATAGAATGAAAAAAAAACAGTGAGAGCTTTATTTGAAATATACAGAAAATAATATTAGAAATCGGGAAAATCTCGAGAACAAAATTTATTATTGTCCTTTTACCTGTGCTGTAGCCATGTAGACAAATTGCAAGCGATAGTATCAAGATGACTGAATAGAATAACTTCTATCTAAACTCGACCTGAAATATACATACATACATACATACATACATACATACATACATACACACACACACACACACACACACACACACACACACATACATACATACATACATACATGCATGCATGCATGCATGCATGCATGCATGCATACATACATACATACATACATACATACATACATACATACATACATACATACACACACACATACACACACATACACACATACATACATACATACATACATACATACATACATACATACATACATACATGTACATACATACATACATACATATATATATACACACATGCATACATACATACATACATACATACTTACATACATACATACATACATACATACATACATACATACATACACACATACACACATACATACACATACATACATACATACATATACATACATACATACATACATACATACATACATACATACATACATGCACACATACATACACACATACATACATACATACATACATACATACATACATACATACATACACACATACATACACACACACAGACAGACAGACAGACAGACAGACAGACAGACAGACAGACAGACAGACAGACAGACAGACAGACAGACAGACAGACAGATTAGACTTGTGGTAGTTGGTGTTTGCAAATAGTTTGCTATATGATGTATATATGGTTTGAATGGTTCTGGGGCATTGACCCTCTCTCCCCGGCCTGTTGCCCAGCCCGTTGACCTCTGGTGATTTTGCCCCCGATAATATATCAACATATTCCAAATCGTCAAGTTGGATTGATCATGAACGTGTATAATAGAGACATCATAATGATGTTCACGGATTGATCTCGCATGTTAAAGTGTTAAATTATGTGACACTCAACTATTAAACAAATAGTCCCCTTTTCTCAGGATGAAACCTAACAACATACAGTCACAGTCACTAAATGTTGACTACACACACTGCACTACATGTATAGTTCCTGAATGAAGTTGGCCGCCTTCAAAGAGTTTTATTTATTTTTATGGTAAGTTACAAAATTTGACGTACGAAGCCTTTTGACCCCGTTAGACTTCATTTGCATTTTTGTTTGTTTTCTCCTCATCTCTCTCAAACCTAGGCGCTCGCTGACGTCAAACACTGAATTTAATTTGCGCAGCCTTATCCTAGTATCATTTCCTCTCATCACATCGAGAAAAACTTAAACTTAAAAAAGTACTTTCGATTCAGGTGAGGGGTCAAAATGACCAGGGGGCAACAGGGAGGAGGCAACATGCCGGGGGGGGTCAAGTGTCGGGGGGCGACGGCCTGCTTCCGTTTGAAACCTCTTAATATGAAGATAACGTGAAAGAATATGCTGCAGCGTCATTGTTATCAGAGGAACAGTTGCATGATTATTTGAAAGTGTACGACATCCAAGAATGGCCACAATTCTGTTGTCTGGAGATTCTACTTGCAGATAAAGAGGAATAAACTAAATGTCATTTCTTTACTGGATTTTCAATGTTTGTACCTTGAGATTATACAACAGGTTTACAACATTTTCCATGGCTTGTAATCAAACCTTTAAAATGTGAGATTTTGCTTATGTTAACATTTTGAATTTCCTGGAATGGACGAATTTTGTCTTAGTTTCTCGTTCTAACTATTTGTATTGAAATGAAACTGTACTAAATTAGATGTTTAAAGGGGAAAATGACTTGATAGTTATCTGGCAGTTCAATCGATTTGCATACAGTGACGTAGGCCTTACTTGATATCACTCACAACAAAGTCCGAAGTTTATATTCCAACAGACGACGCCAATGCCTCGTCGTGGACAGAGCGCCATTGTTGCAGACTCCTGCGACACGTAAACCTGCCGTCATACACAAATTACATTGGCCAATCGCATCTGGCGAAGACGATCAATCCCCGCAATGGCCTTTTCAAGTAAGATCTACTATCTACAGAATATTCTCTTTCATTAATCTACAAGTTTAGTATTTGAAAAGATAGTGTGTTTGGAAAACAATTGTCCCCATATATGACGTCCGTTTGTTTCTAATTCTGTCTGGGGAATTTCATTCACTTTGCTGTGAGAAGCTTGTCCAGGTACCACCTCTGGTCAATATATTCATGGATGTATTAGTCACTTATACATCCATGATATTTTCATTGGCAACCGGGTTTTGGATCTCCACAATGACAAATAATTGAAGTGAGGTTTACCTCACCAGTGCTAGAATAGAAGAGTCAGGATCACACTAAAATTCTCCATAACTTGAAACGTTATCTCATCGCTGTAGTTGCGAGTTCAGCCTCAAAGCTGTTCTTCAGCAAAGGAACGCCCAGGTCCCTGTCCCAGGCCAAACCTGGAGTCTACTCCCTAAATTTTACAAAACCACTTTAAAGGAAAGCTCGGAATGTCTTTGTCTAAACATGACTACATGTAAATTACCAATCGACGCTTGCAAGTAATGAGTGTATGTGAATTTGAAACAAATGGACGTCGTGAGTACAATTGTTTTCCAGACATGCTATCTTTTAAAATACTAAACTTATAGATTCATGACATCTTGTTACTGTCCAGTTTCCATTACTTCAAACTGTAATATAAATAGTATCACTCTGGATTGTTTTTATAGCTGTTCCCATCATAAATTGGAGTTTGATATTACAATCTGTATCAACTTGATGTGATTGCAATTACAAATCTCTTCTTGATTTGCATAGTTTATCACCTTCGAGATGGACAGAAAGATATTTGATTGTGTTTTTGAACGTGTTGCTACCATTGTTTTATTCTGCTGAGTTTCTCAGTCAGATATTTGAATGTTTAACATATACCATATGGCAGGGTCGATATCACAGCTTCACATCCCAGCGGTTTTTTAGAAATAGCTTGACTCAATTAATCTGCGCATTGTGACATATCTACAGTGTTTTATCTATGTCTATTTAGGGTTTATAAATTTATATATACAAATGTTATCAAAACAGTTCATCCCCTATCTGGAAATAATGTATACATTTATTAGATATATCGTTTCTACTGGTTAGCAAAAATTGAAATCACTCTCGTCATTGGACCTACACTACACATCACCAAGTAAATGCTTATATAATGAGCAGCACCAATGTCGTGTGGATTGCACACAAACCCTAGTTCTTGTGGTGACTTCTCTTAAATGATCTTAAACATTGGTGGTATTGATTACGGTGATATTATTTCTCCCCAAAACTAATTATATCAAATGACCCAGAATGTTATCAGAAAAAAACAGACAGACAGACAGACAGTCGGCCTTACTGACTGACTGACTGACTGGCTGACTGACTGATAAAATAATTATCACTCCCTCATGTGGGTGGTTAACATAATTTGAGCCAATATTCATGGTTTCCAGATACGTGTACACCGACTTTTCCTTTTTTATTGGTAAGCACACACACACACATACACACACACATGCACGCGCAAACGCATACATACATACATACATACATACATACATACATACATACATACATACATACATACATACACACACACACATATACATACATACATACATACATACATACATACATACATACATACATACACATATACATACATACACACATACATACATACATACATACATACATACATACATACATACATACATACATACAAACAGATCATTCAGACAGACAGACAGACAGACAGACAGACAGACAGACAGACAGACAGACAGACAGACAGACAGACTCGACTGGTGGTAGTTGGTGTTTGCAATAAGTTTGTGAGCTTTACACCAGGGAGGTTGATATTAAAGAGTTAAAAAATACGATTGATTATTTTGCTTTTCCTACGAATTCTGGGTATATATTGATAATTTATAATGTTGCTATTTTCAAAATAAAACCTGGAAATTTTACAGATTATTGGTTTCAGCGTTCGTATCATCAGCCAGTAAAAACTGTGTCTATGTAATTCCGAGCGTAGCGGAGTGAGAGATTGTCAGAAGACAGACTACAGCATAATCATTAATACAAGATTATTAGGTTGTCACAGGCAGTTGCAACAATTCGGAATGATCCCTAGCAACACTGTAACGCTAAACAAATAACAGTAGGGGAATAATGTGGTCAATGTTAAATGAAAAATCTGAACAGATTGTATCTAACAATCTATCAGACAGTTACAACGTATGTAGGGTGGTATTTGAACCTAGGAGTGTCACGCCATACACTGATAATTGAATAAACAGATAATAGGTGAAAGGTGAATTTGCCTGATAACGTGTACAGTGGTTTGAAGTAGACATCAACTTATGTCACATGCAGGGTCTGAGTTGTCTGATATGGTAAATTTAACATTTGAATGTTATCAGCCTCCTGTCACTCAATGGCCTGTGTGTGTGTGTGTGTGTCTGTCTGTCTGTCTGTCTGTATTTGTGTGTGTGTGTGTGTGTGTGTTTGTGTGTGCGCGTGCGTGTGGATGTTTGTGGATGTAGATTGGTTGGTGAACAGTTGATCAATCGTTGACAAATAATTAAACTTTATTGAAGCAGTGATTAATTCCTTGATGAATTGCAATGAAATTTCAAAAGTTTTCATGCTCTATTGTACAATTGCGGAATGGGTAGTTTGTATGTGTCCTAGTGGCACTCTTGCTGTACTAAATGTCACACATTTTTTTAATGCCCTGCATAGCAATGAATTGGTCGGGTGGAAGTGTGATAGGGACCGTAGTAAGCTCGTGTAAACAACCAAAACTTAACCATTTGAAACATTTCCGCTTACATTTATAAATTATTATCATTTCCAAACTAATTTAATTAATAGTTGTGACGATATTGAAGTCATAATATTTTTAAATTGTGACATTTTCAATCACGACATCAATAAACCAAGCAAACATTGTCACCCCTGCAACTGTTACTATTTCAGAATTTCATGTTTCCTTACTTCTTTAAAATACAAGAACCATAAAATTGTGGTATTTTAAGCGACTGCTGTCCAAAGTTCGGTCCCTTCGTCACGACTTGACACAAAATTTCAACTGAATGCCTTTCGTAAGGGCAAAGTCTTTAGATTTTCGTTCCTAAATACAATATCTGTTGAAATGCAACAGAACATATTCGATTAGTCGTGTTTGAAGTATGTACCAAATTATATTGAATTTGAAGTGTGCATTTTCAAGATATAGCCTATAGTGAAATGATTAATTATGCAAATTAATCATTAAAACTAAACGCTGCATCATAAAGCTTTTTCGAAGCTGTGCACTTTGTTACATAAGTAATGTAATTGGTAGCAACTTATATTGAATGCTCCCTGGGGAGTTGAGGAAGACTAAAGGGCCGTTGTACCGTTCAGATCCGAGCCAGGGGTAATAATTGTAAATCGCTTTGAGCACGAAGTGGGAAAGCACTATATAAGAACCCAACATTATTATTATTATTATTATTATTATTTATAAAGGGACATTCTTTAAGATTTAGCCTCATTACTGAAAATTATTAATTATGCAAATGAGTCATTAAAACTAAAACCTACATTATCAAACTTTATGTAACATTGAATTTGTTGTCATCAATATATGTACCAAATTATGTTTAATTTGCAGCGTGCGTCCCTAAATACTGAAAATCATTAATTATGCAAATGACTCATTCATACTGCGTATTACATCAATAAGCTTTATCAGACATGTGCACCCTAGAATCATAAATGTATCAACCAAATTATATAGAACTTGAAGCTTGCACCATATAACAATGTCCGCGTTTGCACCATACACCATACAACTACTTTAGTTTGTTGAACTGATTAAACGCAATCAAGACCTAAACGTTAAAAGTCCAATATTAACAAATGTAGGCTTGTGATGTAGTTCTTACGGATAGAACTTAAATGTCTGAGGTTTGCATCCTAACAAATTACTTATGCTACTTTTGTCGTTTTAAGATAGCCGATCAACACACACACACACACACACACACACACACACACACATTCATTTGATCGAGCAATCGCATACAACCAGCAAACAAGTAACAAATAAGGTAGCTATATAGTATAAATTCTACCCTTATTTTCTTATCTATACTTTCATCAGATGAAATGAACTCAAAAAATATGTATTAAAAATGGGGTGTCCCCGAAGCAGGCAAAAAGCTAGGATAACTCAAAGTCAGTGCAATTTTGGAAAATCACGATTTTGTTTTGTTTCAGTTGTGTTGTGCAGACATAGCCAGTAGTTAATTATCCTACACGACCCATTTTTCTTTGATGTCAAGGAGTTCTACATTAGTGTATTCTATGAAATTGCGACATCATACTTTAA
This sequence comes from Glandiceps talaboti, assembly GCF_964340395.1. Taxonomy (NCBI): domain Eukaryota; kingdom Metazoa; phylum Hemichordata; class Enteropneusta; family Spengelidae; genus Glandiceps; species Glandiceps talaboti. Next base: position 20,091,081 of record NC_135557.1, read on the forward strand.
TTCCCTGGACAATTCATGTACGTCAAAGTAAAAATAAACGACAATTCAAAATTAATGGACCGATTGGGCGTAAATTTGGTATGTATGTAGGTGTACCAGGGTATCTGGATAAAGAGCTTTTCAAGTAAATTTGACGATGCCATTAATATTCAAATTCCGTCTAAAATGTGCTGTGCTGTGTTATCATTTTATAGTCATTTCATTCTATAGTACTTGCGATAATATAGTAAAGTAAATTCGACTATACTTGAATACATGAGTCAATGATTACAAAAATCATATCTATTAATTTGTAATATTATGACTCCAATGTGGTTATGGTTATAGGGACACGAGATCTAATTAACACATGGGGGGGGGCAAATGATGCCAAACGATGCCTTCTAACTCAAAGAAAGGAAATTGGGATATGCTGTTATTAGGGTTAGCTGTTTTGAACCATGGGGATAGGAAGAAATGTGGTTCTTCAAATTCCATGTCTGAACAAAATCATTGTCCATGCATTGGAATGATGTGCTTTTAATAAGAAAGTTGCACAAAATATCTTCTTGTCTTGCCTACAACAGTTTTAGAATTAACATCTTGAATTATCGGTCACCCACAATGAGGTTTTTCTGCATCTGTTACTATGGGTTATATTGGTGGGACTTTTGCTGCACTGCGTGAACAGTTTTCTGATCAGAGTACCGCACTCATCCATTACAAAAAATGTCTAGCAGGCCCAAGGTTACGCCTTCTATACATAGTTTGTAAGAATCAATTTTAAACCACAATCACTACACCTTTCCAACTACTCGAACATCAAGTTCTACGCAGTGAAGACGCGCAGTTTCAAGACCGGTTTTCAACATCAATTGTCAAATGAATTATGTTTTAATCGGTGTGCCGACATTATATCTACAACAGACAGCGAAAATACTGACCAATAGGCAAATTTACCATGTAAACAAATGAACAGCTTAGTAAACAAATCTTTTAACTGAAAATTAGGAAGGACATCTTTTTTTAATCATTATTAATAATAAGAAAAAAATATTTGCAGCGCTTATAACCAACTTGAAGGAACAAATCGTCATAACCGCGTATGTGCTGTACCATTAAACTAACTCGTTCAAGTGTATTATAAGCTGTTTGATAATCTTTCCTTCTTGTTTTTAGGTTTTTCCATACAGTTCTTCATGTAGTGTAAAGGAATCCCGATATTAACCATAGCAATAACCTTACTCACCTAATTCGATTTGGGGTATATTTCGGTCAAAATAGCATTCACATTTTGGCGCGTGCTATGTGCCGTTAATTTTACCGAAATCTCCCATATACCCGCCTGGGGGAAACATTATTGTTTAATTTTCAGTTGACAATGCCAAATTCTTAGTGACGTCACTAATATAAAGAGTTTAGTTATTTAAACAATAATGTACGCCCTCCCAGCCCATAATGGACGAAAGCAAACTTTGAACGACATAATGGGCGAGGCGACAGCCAAGCCCATTATGGAGTGCAACGTTTGCTTGAGTCCATTATGGACTGGGAGGGCATACATTATTGTTATTATTTTATAGTTTTGCCAATTCCAGTGAATTTGTAGACCGAGAAACGCAAAACAACGTATAATATACACAGCGCTGAACATCGTCTGCCATGTTCGGCCCGGAAGCTGAATACTAATCATAGCGACACACGTATGTACACGTACACACACATATACACTTCAATGAACTGCTGTGAAGACAAACTTGTTTCATGAATGCGTTGTATTTTTAAACAGTGGAAATGACAATCATAAGTAACAACATACATTTCGAAAAAATACCTAGTCGTATGAAGAAACAAAACAAATAAGCTTGTATTGTTATGCTCGTTCCGGGGCCGCGATGCTCAATAATGGAGTACATTATCAGTAATAATGTACAGCGATGACGTCACAAAATTCACTGGAATTGGTAATGCTATAATATAAATATCAATAAAGTTTACGCTACTGTGTAAAAGAAAAACATAACTTATACTTTCATCTAAAAGTTAAGACAAGTACATGCTGTACATGTGTTACAAATGTATTTCATTAATCCTTATTGGTTGTTTCTTTCAGATTATCTAAAGTTGAGTGTTTGGTTCAAGAGTAAAACAATGTATTCAGCTAAGAGCTATATCCGGACTTGTTTTACTTTGAACAACTTTGTTTTGCTGCTTGGATTGTTGCTAGTACTAAATCTCAAAACTGGAGGAAATGCTGAACAGGAAAAGGCTGGTACGTATTAACGACATTGGAGAGTTTCGGCTATACGTTCAACATGTACGCGAACGCGCAACTCACTCACGTTCATGTTCGCGTACCAGCTGTGACCTAGTTTTGCTTCGGCTAGCCGTTTACGTGGAGGCTACGTATATCAATAATAGATTACATGGTTAGCCTAAATATTACATTAATGTTTGGTTATATGAAATAAATAGCACAATGACAATAGCCGTATGGCTCGACAGTATGACAAGGCAGATATGTTTACTTGAATAATCTCGTATTTTGACATTAAAATCACCCTGTAGTATCTTGACGATTGCAGCGACAGTCATCATCAAACATTATGATTTCTATGCAATGTCAGTTACGTGAAGGCAGCCACAGATTCAAGGTTGCATTTTAAAAATTTTATCAAGGAAAACAAAATTACTGAGGTGTATTATGTCGTGAAGGGTCAACCTTGCTAAAAGCATCAACATTTTTTATTATATTAGTCATGATTTTACAAAAATATTTCAAGATCTCGCCACGTTCGAAACGCCCGCGAAACTTCTCAGTACGCAGAGAAGTAGGTCAAAATTGCGACGTATAGTAGCACAAAATCTCCTACGTCACACGTGCGCGTACACGTCGAACGTGTAGCCGAAACTCTCTATTAAATTAGTGTTTGATACTTCATTGCAGAAAAGATTTTCGAATTTTGCTTTCCTCTTTAAGCTTACAGTAAACATTAACGTCTGTCATATACTTTTTATCTGCCAATTAGGACAAGTAGGTGGTGTATTGATAGTTGGAAAAGAATGGTGGCCTAAATCTGGTGATATCTCGCTCCACCTTATCCAGAAGGAAATAGTCAAACTATTCACAAATAATCAACAAATTGATGTATACGTCACTGTACTGCAAGCAGATACTGATGAAATAAATGATGCCCAGAAATATGGTGTTCAATTAATACTGCCGGACACAGAAGCTATTAACATTCTACAAATCAAAGAATACAAAATACCATCAATAAACTGGTTAGTTATGCATAGACATTACTATCCAAGTTTAGGCAGCTTTGATGATATTAGGATTGTTGTAGGTTTTGTCCATGAATGTGGAACAGTTGGAGCGGCAAGAAGTGTGCAGAAAAGTCTCCCTCATGCCCGTTTTGTTCCGATAGTGACTATAATACCCGAAGAATTATCTGTCACTGCAGATGTCTTTTATGAAAAAGAGGAGGTAGTGCTGCAATATGCAGAAGCTTCTTGGGTTATCGTGTCCGTAGGACCCAAAGTATTCTCGCACTTCACTAATCAATTCCGTGCCCTTGACAGTGTACCACCCCACGTGAATTTTATACCAGGTGTAGATGAAGAGGTGTTGAATATTGTCATCAAGGATTTGACTTTGAATGATAGAATTGAAATACTGACAGTACACGCATCTCCAGACCTCGATGACTTATCTGTCCTTGCACGTGCCATGGGAAACATTGCTGATATTTTTAGATATGACAGATTTGAAGTAAAGTGGAAAACAAGGGGTACATCAAGTGCAAAAGGAAAATGGACTAAACATGAACTGGATAGTATTGCACGGTCACGTCACCTTTCTATAATTCCATACAGTTATAAAGGAAAGAGCTTAAAACCTATTCTTTCTGATTTCAAACAATGCCATTTGGTAGTACTTGATATAAACAGGGGCACTTTTGGTGTAATTGGTTTACTAGCCATTGCAACTGGAGTGCCAACTATTATCAATGCAGACTCAGGATTTGCTGAATTCATAAAAGAGAACTTTCCCGAGTATTATGACAATATCGTTGTAACTGGACTAAGTACAAATGCAAGAGATGAAACAGATGCCAGCATATGGACTGACAAACTTGGACCAATTCTCCGAGATCCTCGCCGATATGATGTTTTGTGTAGAATTGCAAAGAAAATGCAACATGGACTGATACAGAGTGTACGAGATGGTGCAATAGCAAAGTCACACAAGACATTCTTAAGCGAAGCTATGGCTGACAAAGTATCCACGGGGTTTCAAGGTAGCAGTATTAGGTTCAATTATATTTTAGGCATGGCGAAATGTCCCTCTGTGTGTGTATATATATGTGATTAAGCGAATTAAAGGTCAAAACCTGACCCGTTAGGTTGATACTAGGTATAGCAATATTAAGGTATTTGGATGGAAATCATTCAAATAAAAAATGATCGCACCACAGGTATATCATTTTGGACAAAACTTTCAATTTTGGCATAAGATTTAAACCCGAACACTACTGGGCAGATGGTTTGAAAGTTTTGCTTGGGATGTTTTCAGGGATGTGTAGATAAATAATTAATCATGACATATGCAAATTAGGTATAAATATGTTTCAACTTGATAATACAGAATGATAATCCTTTCAAACAAACCGCCACTCAATTACGTCTTAACACAATTGTAGTTGTTCTACATCGCCACTTGTAATATTTTAATTATATGGCCACAATTACCATTATATATGTAGTTGCTTATTAATAATTCAAGTATGTAAGGAAGAAATAAAAACTGTCAGGAGAGAGGGCCATCTTACATCCAGATCGATTAAAGTGCAATGATATATTCCAGATAGACAATCAAGAGTATGAACGTCCCCGGTGAAATGTGTTGACAAAAATAAGTACATTATTAAAACTAGAGTAACAGTTACATTCACTGATGACAATAGTTGATAAGGGGATTGTTATGTGACAAGGCAAATCCAAGGTATACACACATTCGTTACCAGGCATTATATTCGAACAGTTTCTGTATACCCATTTGTAGGAAAACTTAAATACCTGGCATGGTTGCCCAACTGCTCATTACTGACGAAAGCGCGCATGTGCAGATGGAATCACAGACAGGGCAATAGACAGGACAATCTGACAGGACACATAGGACGTACAAGGTGAAATGGCAAATATCACGTTCTAAAGTAAATAGGTTTATTGTGGAAACAGAAAGATATGATTGTAATTATCATGATGTTCAAATTATTCATGTATTCATATAAAATATTTATGAAATTTGTAGATGAAGCAGAGAATCACAAAACAGATTGCATTGATTCTTTGAAATCTACTACCATAGCCAGACCTGAAGGAAACGATAACACGTATAACCAAGGAGAAAGTTCAATAATGGATAAAATAGGTAAGGAAAAGTATATGACCATACATTACATGACGGACATATATGTACTTATATCACACATACTCGTTTCATAACTGTTAGTTCCTTGAATTTTCATCACAAATCTACTTTTGGGCCCTTAACAAGAAATGTAGACACTTTCTTTATGTGTCCTGTAAAAGTGTCCTGTAATTAACTGAAAAAGTGTTAGTTAAATGAAATTCCGAGCACGGAAACAATGGAGACGAATCAGAGTGGAGTGTATTATTATATTATACCAGTATATTGATGGTATAAATCCACAGTGCTCTGAAGTAGTGATATACCATAGACGCTCGGTAGGTTTCGTCTGCATCCATCATGGCCACATTATCCGTATCGTGTATAGCTTGCATAACACAGATCAACACACAATTGTTCATGTTTTCCTTCACTTGGGGAAATGAATATATATCACAATTAATATAACGAAGACGTCTTGAAGTAAATTCACTGGAGTTATAGTACCCTTGATTAGAGCCATTTTTTACACATTTTCTGCAGTACGTTAATATGTGTACATTTTACAGATGATGAAGAGATAAAGGATACACATATGCCCAGTATATGTTGTATTTCTTTGTATAATCTCTAAACTATTTTCTATAATCGTTCACCTTTTTTGTTTTAGGAAGCCTGACAATGGATATTAAGTTGAAAACCAATAGTAAAACGGATGGACATGACGTACTACATAATTTCAATTCTTGTGATTCATTTAGCAGTACTATAAGATACCTAGAAAGGTTAAAGATCAACTGCACTAGTATCATACATAATAGTTTGACTATTGTGTTACAATTTCAATCGATTGCGGTATTAGACTGTTTCTGGGCTGATTATAATGTTGGACTTGTCAATAACGTCATAACGTCAGATATTGAAACATCAGAATTTATGGAGAACGTCGATAAAAACAGAACCATATCAACGAAAGTAGAACTTTGGCAATATCGAGAAGCAAGACTCCAGCTGCAGTACTTTGGAAAAGGTGAGTAAGTTGTACCAAGGAGTTATTACAAAAAATGATGAAAAATATAATATATGTGAAAAGAAATGTGTCTTCTTTCTCCTATAGTTCCCCTGTAAAGACAGAATCAATAACTTAAGATCTAACTTGGTTTTTGCAGATGTTGATCAAGTCAGTAATCCAGGATATTTTTACGGTAAGTTTAATTATTAATGGTTACTTCAAAATAGATTATATGTTGTCTTCCCATTTCTCTCCAATCGGCGAATTAAAGGATTATTATTTTCATTTTAACTGAAAAGTGTCAAATGATAGTGCTTAATTGTTTGTCATTTTAATGTCAGATAAAGATAATGGGTGATCTGTCATATATCATAATATCTTAGGATTCAATAATGTTCAACAACTTTCCTGTACGATTTACATAATTTTTCCTTTCTACTTGTAGCTACTCTTCAAATACATCTGGAAATACGAAGTGTACATCGTTTAAACCGGAAGTCACGACGTAAAATTAAAATCGAGGTACTTCGAGATATAACTTACGGCGACAATATTAGACTTGGGTCATTTTATGTGTATCGAAAAATTCATGTCATTAAATCAAAGGTTTGGAAAGAATCCATCCTTTTCGATATATTGTGTCACACAAAATACGGTCTTGACAAAATATTAGATGCTCAGAGAAATGGATTCTTACATTACATGTTCCAAACTGACTTTGTTACGGAAAATGTGTTGAAACGTCTGAGGCTTAAAAACGTAACGCTGTCAACAAAAGTTCAGGCTTGGAAATATCAACAATGTGTCGAAGAACACCTTAATCCTATAGGTAAGTAAATGAGATGTTGTTTACATGGTTTACTATCAAGTTGAACAATTCATTATATCCACACTCTACGAAAAGCCTTTGAATTGTGTGAATATTTAGTCTCGAAGACTTTCTACACTTTAGATCATGGTTGTCAGGAAGTCTTTGTCGAAGAAACATTTTCCCACGTTTAAAACTTACACATTCAGTATCTGAAATTGTCGACAAAAATGGCTGCCATTCGGTCATCGTTGCAAACTCCATGGAATAAAATGATGAACATAGATGAACTACAGTATCTGACAGTTGTGCCGGTTTGGTTGAAATCGGTCTATGCATGTGAACTTTGAAGAGTGTGAATCATTTCAACCGGAATATAGAGTTTAAGGTCTAATTAATAATGAATGATATATAAGTTCAGTCAGTTGTAGTGGAGCTGAACGATGATGCCGTATAGTGGCTAACAGGGTTACAACAATGAACGGGAATGTACCCATCATGCATTTGTTTACTTATGAACATTTATTTATATTCCATTTAAAATAAACGACATTAAAACGTTAAAAATATTTAGTCCCAATTTAACTACTTCTATGTATACATTATTGTCTGGTAAGTTATTTTTGTTTTATATCTTTTAGATTTTGAAATATCAAATCGAAGACAGACAACTTCTCAGCTAGTGAAAGAAGTTTGCGTCACCGTATTCATTGCTGGAGGTGTTTTAACAGTATGTGCCTCACTCTATTGGAGGCGCAATGTCGTCACGAGTTTGCTGCAATATTTACGCCATTCAAAAAGGGATAACGCAACAGTAGAGAAGGTATTGTGGAAACGAATACTACTTGTTATATTTGGTATAGGTAAACACTTAAGGTTTTAGTAACTCAAAGTTGTTTTCTAGACTTGTGATCTCGGGCACCAATTAATTCAGTTCAAGAAGATATCTACAGGCCGAGGCTGAATTCACAAGATGAAATATCAGAAAAATACTTTTAGAAATACAGACTGAGTTTCTTAATGTTAATGTGTGGATGTGTGTGTGTGTGTGTGTATGTGGGAGGGAGGATAGCAAGATTTATTTTCAACGAATAACACATAAAGGACGATCGCACAGTGTCACGCAAGCTAAATAAGCGAACTTCGTTCCTTTAGGCCAAACCCCTCCCCGCAAACAAACGTTCACACGTGTGACATCAATACGTATATGTGATGTAAACTATGAAAAAAGGTGTAGCGGCCATGCCACTACGATCGATGCAATGTAACAACATGATCTAGTATGCAAATTAAAACACAACCAGAAACCCAGCACTGTATATTACAATTAGAAGTAAATTTTAATCAACTTATCAACATCAAACTGTTATCACTGAGGGCGTGAAGGTTTCGACCTTTTGGTTGTTGCAGAGCGAAAAAGAAGTTCAGCAGTCACATTGACAACAGACCCCCCCCCCTCAACGGACGAAGTCCATTTATTGAGCTCGTGTGACATTGTACAATTTTCCCTAAAAATAACAGTTGTTGTTTGCAACATAATACATACATACATACATACATACATACATACATACATACATACATACATACATACATACAGTATTATTTCTATACACATTACACCATCATCAATATAATTATAAATCCCCATTTCAAACTTTGAAGATCTTAACAACATGTGTTCACTTCCATAGGCAACAAAGACAGTAGAGAGAGAAGTGGTGACATCAGTGGAAGCAGATACAAAAACTAAAGATATTAAAGGTGTGTGTCTATAACCACAGGACAATGTTATTGTCTGTGTAATACACTACATATACATTATTCTTCCAGAGTTACGACGTAAATGTTTCAATGTTGTGACAAATATGGCCATCGTTCGCTTGTCTTTCACCCTCCATGCTATCCTTCATTTTTTTATTCCGAATTCGAGAGACAATACACGTATCTTATAAGTCGTTAATTACATGATTTTGTTTGTCATCGATGTGACCGATGGGTTTATGGGTAGATTAAGAAGAAACAAATTAAATTCGTTGTTCTACATTAACGTGGAATTCTGTATTTGGTGGATGGAATTCCTGGTAGAGCGCCACTAGCACTGGAAATATACGTTCCGTGGACTCAGACTGACACGCCCCGTATGTATCCAAAGCTAAAATAAAACGGGCCAGTCCAATTTACCTGGTGCAGGTACATTTTGTAGCCAAGGTACACGCCATGATAATGCTCACGTTGACAGTTAAATTAAAATCTGTTCAGAATATCTTAGACATTTAAATAGTTCATGTACCATTAGAATTTAAGAGATCGGTTTATGTCCCCCTTTTTTCAAAGTTTAGCATATGATAAAATTATTGTAGTTTGATAAGACCAGGCCGTGGATTTGTTTGTACATATATAAGTAGAAGGTGATATTTGCAGATATACCAGAACAATGACCTCAGAATATTTTTGCAGCAAACTACATCAGTCACGTGTGGTGTGTTATAAACATTGAGCGGCTTGCACATATTCGTCAGATTTAGCCTGGTTACCAGTCTGAGAGAATACATAAATTAGACCCTAATCAGTTCTTGCCATTACAATATAGTAAGTTACATGCACGCATGCACAGCTTGCAGTAAAATTAATGATTTTCTCAGACTTATTTCACTTATTTTGCAGCATATACTCCGCCACCGTTAACGATGAAACAAGAGGAACAGAGAGACCTAGAGAGTCGCTTTCAACAAACAATGTCTAAGCTATCTAAGGAGAAAGAAATGGTGCAAAATCAGTTAGATCAGGCTAACCAGGAAAATATGTCATTCGAACGCCAGTACAAAGAATACCAAGAACGCCTATCTAAGGAGAAAGAAATACTGCAAAACCAGTTAGACAAGGCTAACGAGGAAAGGATGTCTTTGGAACGCCTGTACAAAGAATACCAAGAACGCCTATCTAAGGAGAAAGAAATACTGCAAAACCAGTTAGACCAGGCTAACCAGGAAAAGATGTCTTTGGAACGCCAGTACAAAGAATACCAAGAACGGCTATCTAAGGAGAAAGAAATACTACAAAACCAGTTAGATCAAGCTAACCAGGAAAAGATGTCTTTGGAACGCCAGTACAAAGAATACCAAGAACGGCTATCTAAGGAGAAAGAAATACTGCAAAACCAGTTAGACCAGGCTAACCAGGAAAAGATGTCTTTGGAACGCCAGTACAAAGAATACCAAGAACGCCTATCTAAGGAGAAAGAAATACTACAAAACCAGTTAGACAAGGCTAACCAGGAAAAGCAGTCTTTGGAACGCCAGTACAAAGAATACCAAGAACGACTATCTAAGGAGAAGGAAATACTGCAAAACCAGTTAGACCAGGCTAACCAGGAAAAGGTGTCTTTGGAACGCCAGTACAAAGAATACCAAGAACGACTATCTAAGGAGAAGGAAATACTGCAAAACCAGTTAGACCAGGCTAACCAGGAAAAGGTGTCTTTGGAACGCCAGTACAAAGAATACCAAGAACAGACTGAAAGGAAAGAAACGCTTAGTATGAAGAAGCACACTAAAGCAATTGGAGAAGCACAGCGAGAACAATTAGATAAGACTAATGAAATTAAATCTGTGAAAGACAAGTTAGAAAAGACAAATGAAAAAATAGCAGAATTACAAACTAAAAACGAACATTTGGAAGCTAGACTAAAGAAAATGGAAAATGAGTTACAAACTGCTATAGAGAGGGTCGAGAATGAGTGTCATGTTAAAGAGACGAAATTAAAAGAAAAGCTAGATTCCTCTGTAGAAGATAGAACCCAGCTAGAGGAAAACTGTCGGAAATATATTAATCAGCTCGAAAGTGTCGAAAAAGAGTTTCAAGTTATCAAGAATGACTTACGTTCTTCCGTAGACAAAACGTCTCACTTACAACAATTGTATGAGAAGAGTGTCAGTCAATTAGATGATTCTAAGGCCAATGAGGAGAAACTAAGACAACAACTTACTGTGGCGCTGGAGGAGAAGTCTCAACTAGAAGAGAGATGCGACAAATATAGTCAACAAAGTGAACACGATCGTCAGATTATAGCAAAACAAGATGATGATATTGGAAAACACATTGACTCGATCAAGCAATTGGAAGACAGAATTAAAGAACTCAGAGGTGTGTTATTATTGTTTATTCATACCAACAAATATTGTGAAATATAATAACAAACAACATACTTACTCGTCGAATAAGCCCTGTACACTTCTTTCCATCGTGATGGTTGTTTTTAAAGTAAAAACTAATATATCATTTTTTGAAACCGAATATAAGTTTTAAAGAAATGTTTATGATGACTTTAAAAATAATCAATGTCTTCTGATGATGGCATTTCTCAAATAACTTCTGATTCAATGGTATTGTTATAATTTAATTATATCTTATATTAATCTGCCATCGTGTATTATTTCCTTAACGTTATACAGAATTGCAACAACAATCATCTAAATCAACTGAAGAACCTGATGTACAGTCCACACCTGAGTTCACCGGTAGCAAACTGAACGCGAATGCTCCAGCGTTTTACTACAAAGGGAGACACACTCCAAATCAGACTGTCCTATCTGGTGGTGCCGTTGGTAAGTAGATCACTATAGACTTGAAGCAATAGGATATTGAACCTTTAAATCTTCACGGGGATCATATTTAATTTGTTTCTTAAGCTAATCTTTTGATTATGTTAGTCATGTACTTTTCGTGTTAAAAAGTGCTCCTAGCGATATTTTATACAGGCACAGAAACGGATTTAACAAATTCGTTTGTTCATGTACATGTCAGCCCATACCAATGAATTAGGACGGGATTTGACAGTTGGTCCACGAATCAAATCGTGTCTCGAAGAAGAACAGTACAAACTCAAACTATCTGCTAGATCTTAGCGATAGGGTGTGCTCATTTAGTTACCATTTTTTTAGATTTATCAAGAATCTGGTAGTTACAACTTATTAGATCTCTCCCAGCCCCCCCCCTCCACCCCTCACTATCCCGAAGTCATAGTGTTGATAAAGGAACTCAGCTTTTCGCATACATTTCAAGGAACTTAGTAAAAGCCTGATATTTCTGTCAGATACATAATTTATTTTAGTGTATAAGTAAATTGCCTTTGCATTGAAGCATACATGGACACATACAGAGCAAGTCATGTAATCCCAAGTTATGAATTCTTTGAAACAGTTACTGGGAGTTTGCTGTTGTTTTGTGCAAGATCTTATTTGCTAAGCATATCTATGCCCATATCGTAAATGTTTCCAATTCGCTACCCATCGATGTTTGTTGAAAAGACAGTCATTTTATTATGTTGGTAAGAGCATTGGCATCGATATCATTGCTAGGAATATCGAATTTGTCAGGAACAACATCTTCACCTCGATGAATAGATGCATAGGCTGTTACATGGGATGTCTTGGCACTGCTTTTAAAGAAATCTAAAATGCGTATATCATTCATAAGATGTAGTGTTGTTATTTTGGCAGGTGGTTCACAGAGTGGTCGATTAACGTCAGGAATGGACAAATCTGATATGAGTAGTCCCCCTTTTGTGCAACAGCTTCCTTTCCAATCATTTGGGTTTGGACAACTTCCATGGAATACAAACCAAGGTAAAAGTATAAAACAGAACGGTGATAATCATGTGAACTGTGATAATTTGACCAATCTTGTAGATACCTCATCTGAATATCCTCTTTTCTTTTTCAATATATAAAGATCTTTGAGCCAATTCCAAATATTGATAGTGTATGAACAACCATAATTTTGCTTTGAAAACGCAAATTTCCAAGTTGTGATTTCTCAACAATTGTATAAGGATTGACAATAACGGACTATACGGAATGCATCACTACACTGACAATACCAATCACCCTACAGAGTAACACTTGATGATGTAGCTTAATATTTTAATGAGACATTTGCATTATCATTGTATTTTATCAAAGTAGACGATATTTTCAGAATGGATGCTTTAAATTCTCTTACCTTTTCGATAGTATTTTTTAATCTTACAAGAATTTATCAAAACCAAATAATGACTGATTTATACGATCATAGTCCATATGGTTGTCCAATTGTCAAATAACAATACTAATAATCTTTATTAGTCCAAATAATTTTTGGAAATTCATTGAATAATGGCCACAAGAGCAGCGCCCTGGTATTGAATGTATCTTAAAATTCGCAAGTTTGTTATTTTAACATGCAGCAGTTGGTACTAGAAACCAGTCATCATTGGAGGGTAGTCAGCTGGCAGGTCCAGTAGTACAACCCATTCCAACACAGTCCACACCAAGTGTTGATCAATATCCAGGAAGGCCATTCCTACAACAACCTACATTGTTTCCTAGGGGACAAGTTCCAGCATCATTTGGTCAGTTCCCAGGGGATCCATCACCATCACCGTCTTGGCAATATTCAGAGGGACAAGCCCTACCAGCACCTGGCCAATATCCATACCCTGTGGGAACCCCTCAAGCCATTCTTGGACAGTATCAAGAGGGACCACCTGTACCAGCATTTGGACCATCACCTAGAGGGTTTGGTCAGTACAGGTTTGATAGACCTCCACCACAGCAGGTACATATGCCAGGGAGATTGCCATCAACTTCGCACCAAAGTTTACACCGTTTTCGTGGACCACAAGGTAATGTACTTACCAAATATCGTCCCTACATATGCCATTATTTGCTTAATCAATATTGTTTGTTAATTAGGAGTGTACATACAGACGCCGCTCAAGTGTCTACCCGCACACAGTATAAATAAGTAAGCTTTCTAATAAGACCTCAACCATCACATTCATGGTAAAATATCCAACATACACTGAAACTCTATTCAACTGTATATTATCACATGTGAGGTTTCGTTTTATACCCTGACCTTTGACTTCGATTGGCATTCTCAAGGTCAAATAGCAAATTGCTAGTTAGGGACGGTCATTTTCTCTGGCTTATCATGGACTGCTTGACTAAATACTTTATAAGATAGCATCGTACTAAATTAACGACTACAAGGAGTACATATATTCAAAAAAGGAGTTCAGTAGCATCTTGACAGTGAAAGTTAGGGGGAAAGCTTGACATGGGGATATGTACACCTCTCAGGGTGTTCGGAGGTTTTTTTTACTTAAAGCCATTTTAGGCTATTCAGACCTTATCATACAATAATTCCCAAGCTTTACAAGATAGCACCTACATGAAAAAAGCAACTACATAGGGTTGATGTAAGGGGAAGTGCTTTAGACTGGGATATGTCCACCTCTTGTGGGGGGGGGGTCCTAGAGGGTCTCTCCCTAGAGCCAACTTTTAGGCCATTCAGAGCCTTTCAGGCAATACCTTCAAAGCTTTACAAGATAGCAAAACTAGTATCAGAAATTAATTTAATCTTTATACATAGACATCGTTATAGTATTTGTCATCTGATCGTTGTATCATTGGCAGGGGAAAAGTTGGAGATTTTCTTTCTTTAAAGAGTTTTTAAAGGCAATATTTAGACTATCCTGGTAATAATTTCATTTTCATCTAAAAATTAGCAATTAATGGTAAAATGTTAACAAAAGTTTAATACCTTTACGAAAGTAAAATGTCGGTGCATCTGATTGTTGGCTGACTGCATGACTGACCTAACTAGCTCTGGGAGTGTAGGCATCCTATGGGGTTTCCCCTAGCAGATCTGGAGATTTTTGAGCTGTATTAAGGAAAATTGAGGTTATTCATGCTTATGTTAATGTAAGTTTTAAATGAGTTTCACATGACACGTAAAAATTGGCCAAGTAGTGTCTGTAATATTGGTATAGTGGCATAACCATTGCAGGTATAGTAAAAAAAAAGTCACTGGTATGTTAGAGAACTTTAGGTGCGCATACCTACTGTGTATTAATAGAAACTGGAGTCTGATGAGATATGGTGATTTGTACTAGTGTTGGTAACATGTTGTTTCCAAAGAAGTAGTAGACAATGTCAATAAATCCCTTTATGCTGAAGAGTAGTACAATTTATATTAACTTCTTCTATGGATATTAATACCATTATGAAACTTTCAACTTTTGGCCCAAAGTGCAATATATGTGAAGCATATTGGCCATTGGTAATGAAATACCTGAGTACTTAAATGACATGTTCTGTACTTAGTGTGGAAGTATATGTATGTGTATGTGTATATATGTATATTTATATGTATATGTATAGTTAAGTTTGAACATCATTTCAGGTGAAGTAATATTAAGAATATAGGTAAGAAACGGGGACAAGTAAAAAATCGCAAGGTCAGACAAGGGCATACACCTTTAGAAATTAATGTTTTCTTCCATCAAAAATTCAAATCACAATGAGCACTCTTTTCAAAACTTTTTTTTTCAAAACAGGATGACCCCCCCTACTGCCAGTAACATTTCGAAACTACATTTGATAACTCTCATCTACTACTGTGCTCCACCATAATCTACAGTAACTCTCATCTACTACTGTACTTCACCATACTCTACAGTAACTCTCATCTACTACTATGCTCCACCATACTTTACAGTAACTCTCATCTACTACTGTACTCCACCATACTCTACAGTAACTCTCATCTACTACTGTACTCCACCATACTCTACAGTAACTCTCATCTACTACTACTCCACCCTACTCTACAGTAACTCTTATCTACTAATGTACTTCACCATACTCTACAGTAATTCTCATCTACTACTGTACTCCACCATACTCTACAGTAACTCTCATCTACTACTGTACTCCACCATACTCTACAGTAACTCTCGATCATCTACTACTGTACTCCACCCTACTCTACAGTAACTCTCATCTACTAATGTACTTCACCATACTTTACAGTAACTCTCATCTACTACTGTACTCCACCATACTCTACAGTAACTCTCATCTACTACTGTACTCCACCATACTTTACAGTAACTCTCATCTACTACTGTACTCCACCATACTTTACAGTAACTCTCATCTACTACTGTACTCCACTACACTCTACAGTAACTCTCATCTACTACTGTACTCCACTACACTCTACAGTAACTCTCATCTACTACTGTGCTCCATCATACTCTACAGTAACTCTCATATACAACTGTACTCCACCATACTCTACAGTAACTCTCATCTGCTACTGTACTCCACCATACTTTACAGTAACTCTCATCTACTACTGTACTCCACCATACTCTACAGTAACTCTCATCTACTACTGTACTCCACCATACTCTACAGTAACTCTCATCTACTACTGTACTCCACCATACTCTACAGTTACTCTCATCTACTACTGTACTCCACCATACTCTACAGTAACTCTCATCTACTACTGTACTCCACCATACCCTACAGTAACTCTCATCTACTGAACCCCACCATACTTTACAGTAACTCTCATCTAATACTGTACTCCACCATACTCTACAGTAACTCTCGTCTACTACTGTACTACACTACACTCTACAGTAACTCTCATCTACTACTGTACTCCACTACACTCTACAGTAACTCTCATCTACTCCTGTACTCCACCATACTCTACAGTAACTCTCATCTACTACTGTACTCCACCATACTCTACAGTAACTCTCATCTACTACTGTACTCCACCATACTTTACAGTAACTCTCATCTACTACTGTACTTCACCATACTCTACAGTAACTCTCATCTACTACTGTACTCCACCATACTTTACAGTAACTCTCATCTACTACTGTGCTCCACCATACTCTACAGTAACTCTCATCTACTACTGTACTCCACCATACTCTACAGTAACTCTCATCTACTACTGTACTCCACCATACTCTGCAGTAACTCTCATTTACTACTGTACTCCACCACACTCTACAGTAACTCTCATCTACTACTGTACTCCACCATACTCTACAGTAACTCTCATCTACTACTGTACTCCACCATACTTTACCGTAACTCTCATCTACTACTGTACTCCACTACACTCTACAGTAACTCTCATCTACTACTGTACTCCACCATACTCTACAGTAACTCTCATCTACTACTGTACTCCACCATACTCTACAGAAACTCTCATCTACTACTGTACTCCACCATACTCTACAGTAACTCTCATCTACTACTGTACTCCACCATACTCTGCAGTAACTCTCATCTACTACTGTACTCCACCACACTCTACAGTAACTCTCATCTGCTACTGTACTCCACCATACTCTACAGTAACTCTCATCTGCTACTGTACTCCACCATACTCTATACAGTAACTCTCATCTACTAGTGTACTCCACCATACTTTACAGTAACTCTCATCTACTACTGTACTCGCCACTACACTCTACAGTAACTCTCATCTACTACTGTACTCCACTACACTCTACAGTAACTCTCATCTACTACTGTGCTCCATCATACTCTACAGTAACTCTCATATACAACTGTACTCCACCATACTCTACAGTAACTCTCATCTGCTACTGTACTCCACCATACTTTACACTAACTCTCATCTACTACTGTACTCCACCATACTCTACAGTAACTCTCATCTACTACTGTACTTCACCATACTCTACAGTAAGTCTCATCTACTACTGTACTCCACCATACTTTACAGTAACTCTCATCTACTACTGTGCTCCACCATAGTACTCTACAGTAACTCTCATCTACTACATACTGTACTCCACCATACTCTACAGTTACTCTCATCTACTACTGTACTCCACCATACTCTACAGTAACTCTCATCTACTGTACCCCACCATACTTTACAGTAACTCTCATCTAATACTGTACTCCACCATACTCTACAGTAACTCTCATCTACTACTGTACTACACTACACTCTACAGTAACTCTCATCTACTACTGTACTCCACTACACTCTACAGTAACTCTCATCTACTACTGTACTCCACCATACTCTACAGTAACTCTCATCTACTACTGTACTCCACCATACTCTACAGTAACTCTCATCTACTACTGTACTCCACCATACTTTACAGTAACTCTCATCTACTACTGTACTTCACCATACTCTACAGTAACTCTCATCTACTACTGTACTCCACCATACTTTACAGTAACTCTCATCTACTACTGTGCTCCACCATACTCTACAGTAACTCTCATCTACTACTGTACTCCACCATACTCTACAGTAACTCTCATCTACTACTGTACTCCACCATACGTACTCTACAGTAAACTCTCATCTACTACTGTACTCCACCATACTCTACAGTAACTCTCATCTACTACTGTACTCCACCATACTCTGCAGTAACTCTCATCTACTACTGTACTCCACCACACTCTACAGTAACTCTCATCTACTACTGTACTCCACCATACTCTACAGTAACTCTCATCTACTACTGTACTCCACCATACTCTACAGTAACTCTCATCTACTACTGTACTCCACCATACTCTACAGTAACTCTCATCTACTACTGTACTCCACCATACTCTACAGTAACTCTCATCTACTATACTGTACTCCACCATACTCTACAGTAACTCTCATCTACTACTGTACTCCACCATACTCTACAGTAACTCTCATATACTACTGTGCTCCAGCACACTCTACAGTAACTCTCATATACTACTGTACTCCACCATACTCTGTTTTGTAAACTGTAATGTGCTAAAGTACAGTACATTGCATGGTACACAATATGAAAAGTATGGTACAATGAAATGACATGTTTGGTACAGTAATATATGAAATGACAGAGTATGGAACCTTAGTATATGATACAGTACAGTACAGTATGGTACAGTACAGTACAGTACAGTACAGTACAGTACAGTACAGTACAGTATGGTACAGTACAGTATGGTACAGTACAGTACAGTACAGTACAGTACAGTACAGTACAGTATGGTACAGTACAGTATGGTACAGTACAGTACAGTACATTACAGTACAGTACAGTACAGTACAGCACAGCATAGTGTAGTACAGTACAGTACAATTCAATTTGAAATTACTCAATACTCATTTGATACATTTTTACAGGAGGTGATGGGTATAGCCTCATAAACATCACTCTGAAGGATCCTAATGAATGTAGCATACTATAATATGTACACTATAGTGTATTTGTTTTGTTTGATAAATACCTTTTTGCAGACCATATCTGTTTATTTGATTTGTGTCATTAAATATGTATTTACAATAATTGATTTTGAAAAGCTAACAACAATATTTTTCATAAGGCATAAAAAAATTATGTTGTTCCGATTATATTCAATTTAAAATAGGTGAGGTAGGTAATTTTTTTATTTTATTATATTTTTTTTCATGTGTGTCTAGTTCAGGTTTTCCATTATTTTCAAAATGGTTTCTGTGTTGTCTTTTTAAGTTGATGTCAGTTTCCGCACTCAATATTTCTTGCAAGACTTCATGATTTTCATGATTTTGTTATTATTTTTCTCGAATACGTAAAAAACAGTTTAGGCTTGGTATGAAAAACTAGGTGGGGTCAGGTAGCCAGAACCAAACAACTTTTTTTATTTGGCCGAAAGAAAACTCTTTTTTTATAAAAATATTGCCTTGTAAGGAATCTATACATTTACAACCTAAATATTCTGAGTGGACTCTAAACCCCTCTTTTACCAATTATACCTTATCTTGTGTATGTAGCACTGAAGTGGACTTTTATACTGAACATTTGATGTAAATTCTCTTTTAGTGTGTAGTAGTTCAAAATTCTCTATTGTTGTAGTGTACTTGTAGTGTTAGCCCCAGTGGGAGGGGGGGGGGCCACTGGCCAGGTCTGGTAGTGGTGCCAATCCCAGACCCCATTTTAGGCCCATCTTGACCAAAAACCAATACCCCATTTTAGACAATTCAAGTTTCAGAAGACCCCATTTTGACAACCAATATGAAAATATCAACCAGTGAATTAGCTGGGGGAAATTCCAAACTAGTGGAGAATTTCTTATGTGGTTCATCCCAGGACCCCTGGTTTTAGACAAAACAAAAATTGTGTAAAATGGGGGTAGAATCCTTAGCTTATCTCTAAAAATGCCATTGTGGTACTGCCTGTGTCAATGGTGGAGTCTTTATCTCTAATATACCTTTTATAAAATTTGCAAACAAAACTTGTCAAGTTAGCTCAAACTCCACAAAATAAATTCTGTCTGTCTCTACTTCATTTTAAGCATTTCTCTAATGAAACACCATAGTTTACAGAATCTTAATCTAGTCTTTAAAATCCTACCATGTATCAATGTTTTTAATGTCATAATTATATGATAAATTTTAAATCTTAGTTATTATTCTATTGATAATGCAAAGAGAAAAGTTTCATAAACATTTACAACCCAAGTATTTTGAGGGGGACTATAAGGCCCTCTTTGCAAGTTGGGGGCCACTTTACTGTCTATACAAAATGTATTTGTTGATGTTCAAAATCACTAAAACCTAGGGATTCCTTTAACAATTTTGCACCAAGCAAGTTTTCTATGCATTTACATGTACATGCATTACATCTATAGCACCCTCAGTGTTGATGTAATTTTTAGAGTATGTTCTTTTGTTGGACTTTATGAGTCTAAACTTCTACATTGTATCTGTACTCCTAGCAGTGTATGTTGTAATGCTGCTGTCAAGACACATGGTTTTTTAATAATATTATTTGGACATTCTTTTCTTTTCATTTTTTAAAATCTTCACTAACTGTAATTTGAGTACTAATTGTTCAATTACACAACTAACACTATTGTTACTGTAAATTGTCACTTCAGCTATAAGCATAAGTAGTACAGTATGAAGTATTATAGTCAAGATTATTTCAATTTTTTAAAATACTTTTTTGTGCTTGGAATTGCTCCCAGTGATTTTCTTTTTATACAAATGTATAGACACATATATACAATCTCACATTTCTACACAAATTCATTCAGGTTTGAGACTATGTGACTAGAGTTGTATTACACGCTTCATATCATGTTTCTGTGGAGTGCTGTCAAGGCTTGCCCATTCAGTCCACAGGCTATCCGAGAGTTATTTATTTATTTACTTATTTATGCACAGTTGGTGTTGCAGTGGTTCATCCTCAAATAAATAAAACTAACAATAAAGTATATAGTATAAAAATCTCAAAATCTCCTATCTCAATAATTGAAAAGCATGTCAGTTGCCAGTACAACACTTTGAAATACTGTTCTGCTGATCCATTCTAGAATATTTCCTTCAAAGTCTTTATTTTCCACTTTATGACATTAGAGCAGTGTAGTACATTGAAGCATTCAAAACATAGAATTTGAGAACATATCAACAGTTCATTTGGGTGTTCCAAAGTGTTATACTGGTAACTGATGTGCTTTTCAATTATTTAAGATGGACACATTTTAAAGTATATTCTTTATTCTGTTACACACATTTATTCATTCTTTTGTTTCATTCATTCATTCATTCATTCATACATACGTACGTACGTACGTACGTACGTACGTACGTACGTACATACATACATACATACATACATACATACATACATACATACATACATACATACATACATACATACATACATACATACATACATACATACATACATTCATTCATTCATTCATGCATGCATGCATGCATGCATGCATGCATGCATGCATGCATGCATACATACATACATACATACATACATACATACATACATACATACATACACATTTATACATTTATTCATTTATTTGAGCACGCACCACTACAATACTAGCCATGTGTGCATCCAGCTCCTGCAGGCTCCATTTTAGCAATCATTCATCATTACTCAATGAGTAACCCAATTTGCACTTGTCTAGCAATTGGCCACCGTTGTGTGATACAGCTGCCTATACACATCGAGTCTGTAGAACAGTCACCCTGGGTTTGGGTCTGTCACAGAAAAATCCAGTCTACAATTTAAACCCATGACCTCCTGACTACTAATCCTCAGTTCTAATGTCACTATGCCACAGGAAGCCGGTCAAATCATGACTACATTACGGGTACTGATTTTGGGAGTGATATCACAATCAATTTAATATATCTTATGCTACACAAATATGTTTACCAACAGTTGGCACAATATTGTGCAAAGTATGCAATATTATGATAAAGTCATAATATTTAAGGCCGGGGTCAGACTTTATGGCAGGGTGGTCTGGGGAGAAATGGGTGGGAATGAAAAAATTAAGGAATCAAAGGGGGGCTTGAGAATTCTGATGGTCTGAAAGGGGCCCAAAAATATTTTGCTCATGATTTGAACCAAATTAAATCTCACAAGCAGTTTACCAAAAAATTCTTTGCCGCAAAACCTTCTAAAGCCTATTATTCACTAATAACTTGGTTGACAGCCATGTGAATGTATTTGTGTATGCCTTTCTTTGTCTGTCTGCCTGTCTGTCTGTCTGTCTGTCTGTCTGTCTGTCTCTCTCTCTCTCTCTGACTCTCTCTCTCTGACTCTCTCTCTCTCTCTCTCTCTCTCTCTCTCTCTATCTACTTTTTTAAACATTCAAATCTCAGGAGCAAAATTGTACTGACACTTCATTTATCTCCCATAAATTTAATTATGAGGCAGTCAATATCCAAGCAAATGTGTGTCTGCCAAAATATATGTGGATAGGTAAGGTAAAGTGTAGGTAATTTAGTCATACAGTCGATAATAATGTATTGGCTAAAGAGATAATTGGGATATTAATGATAATATTCAAGGACTCTAAGGCTTTCAATAATATGTATGGTTTGAAATTTGATGCCATTAAATGGCCTTCTACATATCCTTATTTTTAAAATAGTGCTTAATGTGGGATACCCCCTCCTATTAGCTATAAAGTATCTAAAGTACAGACCAATGTGAATTCTTTGAGAGCATGAAGGGAAGCTGCTAAAAAAAAATTGACCAAAATAATTTTTTCTCAGGTCCCTCCCCTTCCGTAAATTCTGACCACAGTCTAAGTTACAATAAAGTTTCAAAAAGAGTTAAAGTTGCAGTGTGTGCAACATTAAATTTACATATACTGGTCTCAATTCTAAATTGGCCATATGGATGAAGATTTGGTATTTATTTTGGATTTGTAATTTATAACAAATATTTTTATCATGGTTTCCTACTTGAAAAATCAATGTGAAGTAACATTGACCAAGTAAAGTCTGCTTGTACTATACATTGCAAAAAGCTATTTAAAAAAATGTGTGAAATGTTTGTCATTATATGTACATTAACAATCATTTTTACACTTTTTATAGTTTATTTGAGTTATAGAGTTATTGAGTTATAGATAAGGACTTGGCATATGTTGTTTCACATTGATTTTTCAAGGATGCCATGATAAAATTGTTTTATGAAATTAAATAAGTACCAAATGTTCATCCATATTTTGTCTGAATAAAGGGACACAAACACAACAGTGAGCAGATACAGATACAAACATTTGACAATTTCAGATTTTGTCCTTAGTTCCTCATCATTCATAAATAAAACAATGATTTAGTAAGATAGCTCTATCACCCCCACTCCTATCTGATAAATGTAAATGAACCATTTTTGAAAAGTTTGGTCAGTTTTTTTTGTGCTTCTTATTTGCTGTACAGGTTACATTAGTTTTGAAGCGTACATTACATTTTCAGGTACTGCCTAGAGAGTGATGTCTAGAAAAGTGTAGGAATTTTATTATGCCAACAGCACATCCCCATGTGTTACCACTAACTCAGATTGCTGTGTATGATGACAACATAGACACATCACTTGTAGATTGTACCAATTTTCATCTGTTTAAGTTACAATGCACTTTTCCTGGAATAAATCATATCCATCATTTCAACTATAAATTTCATCTAGTGTATGCTTATACACCTGAGGCTCTTTCCTGGTGTTGTCTGTTTTTACATCATGTTAGTGTTGTTGGAGTTTAAAACAGCCAATGGGCTACTACTGTAACATAATATTTGAATATAGTGAGGGTTTTCAGTTTACTTGTAGTAAGTCGAGCCAGGTATCATTGCATTGAGTAACAACAGGGCTAGAGATTTCTAGAAGAATTAATAGTTAGAGTTTTTAGAATAACATACAACTTGAGTTACCAGATGAATCGCTACACTTGCCAGGGTAAAAATATACTATCAATTAAAAAAGAAAATGAGTATATTGAAGGAGAGATGATTTACAATTGTCAAACTTCATTTTCACACTTCTATCAAACTTTCATGCCTTCAATGATAAAACTTGCTGTATTTACTACTGAGATGTTCATAGGTTACTGTTAATGTGATGGTTAGGTTGGGTCAGAATTTATGGCAGGTGGGGGGGGGGGGGGTTGAGAGTTCAAAGGGGGAGTTGAAAAATTATGGTGGTCTGAAAGGGGTGAGCGAAGTATTTTGCTCTTGATTAGAACCACATTAAACCTCAGGAGTGGTTGTTTACTGAGTAAATTAAAAAATTTATTGTGGCTTCACCACAACACCATCTTAAACCTAAATTCAATAATGAGTTGGGTACAGCCATGTGAATGGATTTGTGTATCCCTTCTGTCTGTCTCTCTGTCTGTATGTCCCTTTCTAGTCCCTGCCTGTCTCTCTCTCTCTCTGTCTTTCTTTCTTCTGTGGAAAAATTGTTTTGAACATTCAAACCTCAGGAGCAGTTGTTTACCTTCTACTTTGCAAACTTGTACAGTTCATTTACCTACCATACATTTAATTTTAGGGCAGTCAATAGCCAAGCAAATGTGTGTCTGCCAAAATATACAGGGTAGGTAATATAGACATACAGTTGTATAATAATCTTTTGACTCAAATAAAATTGGGGTATTGAAGACAATTCACAAGTAGTCTATGGCTGTAGGCGGTACTGTATAATTACACCTTAAAATATGTGTGGCTGAGAGGGGCTAAAAAAATTCTTGGGTTCATTTTGGAAGGAGAGGCCATTAAATTGTTTGCGTGTGCAAGGGGGGGGGGGGGTGCAAAAAAAAGTTTGACTAAAATAATTTCTCCCCACCCCCACCCCTTGCCTGTGATAAATTCTGATCCTAGTCTTAGTTTTTTTAGTGGGTTTACAAAGTTTTTACATTGTATCAATTGTAGTAGTTTGACCACTACATGTACAGTTTTCACCATGGGTATACACCATAGATAAATGTGTAGATATAACATTATTCATATATGGAGAGGGGAGGGGGGGGGGGTGGTCTAAAGGAACTAATTTTATTTATTAAGCTTGTTACACATTGTGCCATCGTCCATAAATGGATTAAAGGAAGACATTGACTTTTCTGTTTGTTACAAGGGGTTAAATGTCTTACAAGTACTACGTGTGGCCTTTGACGATCAGGCATGACAATGGTGTGTGTATACTGTATTATTTATGAAGTACCTAGAGATCAGTTACTACTCAGATACATGTAACAGAGTTTGCATAGACTGTAGTCCTTCAGATCACTTGATAAGGGTATGTGCAGACTAAAAATGTGACACATACCAATATGTACAACTTTAAGGCTAGTGGACTATACAGCAGCCTGGCTACAGGGTGGTCTTTTAGGACTTATTCAGGGGTATCTGTACTATAAAAAGGATTTTGTCATATACCCAGTATCGTTTCCAATCCAATTGAATGGAGATCATAATTTTACCTATCATGGTCGGCCCGGCACACTTTGCCAAAATATGAATACATCAATATCTGTTCGCTCAATGGTTTTGTTAATTTCTTCACTATTTTGATATTTCTGCAAATAAAATAATATTTCAGTGCCAATTTATATAATTATGTTATTCAAATGATGTTTCCTGCCACTGCATGGTATACAACTTTTACGGCCTGGATATGAGTTTTGCAGACCTTGGTAGTACTGCTTACAGACCCTCCTAAAGTTAGGCCCTTCCGCCACACAACCTCAGTCTGCAAAACCCATATCCGGACCATAAAGATAAGTGGAGAATTATATTACAGTGGTATATTTTGTATGAATATAGTTTTGATATCTATATACTGTACAGTTTTATTATGTACCACTAGTATGTCTATTGTTGTGATGGAAGAGTGACATCCAATGCTACTTATGTCTTTCACATAAATGTTTTCAAAGGCTAATACTACCCCACTGTATACCAAAATATTGACTGCATGATGCCATCCATATTAACTTGATGTACTAAAATGTTTCCTAATATCAGCTGCTAGCCTATAAAATAAGGAAACAAGATAGATGAACTGAGTGGGCTTCTTTCAAATACCTAAATAGTTTTATGAATGGAAGCAGGCACATTGCCCCCCCCCCCCCCATTCTTTTGGCACCCCAGCATTTTGCGCCCCCCCCCCCCCTCTTCAGTTGAATCGAAAGTATTTTGAGAAATTTTCAGTTTACTTTTACTTGTCTATACATTCTTAATTATCTCACTATTCATTCTTGAATCTTACATATATAATAAACGCTTTGTTTTGTTTGATAAGAATAGAGCAGGTGACATGTCAGCAAAAGAAAAATAATTACAATTTTACAAATAAATAGTAAAATGGGCTCTACTGGCTCTTAATATAAGTCTATGAAACACATCCAAACAAAGAAAACAAAGTATATTCATTTTTAGCAGACTTCAACCATGCTATTGGCGTTCACTCAAAAATGATGTGTTTTGTTGACAATTTCCACCTAATCTGTTGTAATGTTCACCACGTACAATCTTTGAAGTTCAACACGAGATTCAATAACGGTAAACCATAAAGAATCATAAATGATTTTTCTGAATGAACTAATGTAACAGTTAGTATACTTGCAAGATCAGTGCATGGACTATTAGTCACTGATAAGTACAAGATCAATTCAACTTGATGATAAGAACTATGTTGATATATTATGAAGAGTGGGGGGGGGGGGGGGGGGGGGCAAAAAGAGCAATGGGTCTAGAACCCATATGTACATGTAGACTCTGTGAACACACATCCCTAGGAATTACTGATATACCTTAAGTTATTACCAGATCTATCAAACACATCCAAAAACAGAAAACAAAGAACACTGTATATTCATTTTTAGTAAACTTCAATATTGAATTTCACTCAGAAATTACATAACATATAAATACAGTAGTAACTCGCTAACTCGCGGGTGTCCGGGTCCATCAAGAAACCCGCGACTTAGCGAGGGCCGCGACTTAGCGAGGTGCTCATTATATATTCATAACCACACATTAACACACGTCACACGTCAGCTTTTCTTCATTCTTCAGTAATGTGCAGATGAAACTAGTACTGTACATTATCGTACAATTGTGTGACTCTCAAAGCATCAATCGCGGCTAGACTTTCTTTTTTGTTTTTTGCACGGTCGACAAACTAACAGTACAACTTACAAGCTCACGCCTGGCGGCCATGGTAGGGCCAAGAAATGCTGTTGAATTTCCGGTTGCGGAAGTGCAGTTTTGACTTTTATATCATCGAATAACGGGATTTGTTTTATATATTCTAAAACAACAACTAATTTTTTATGTTTCTCAGTACAGTAACATTCCTAAATGATGGGGTTGAGTTGAGAAATCGCAAGGTTCGGCAACACGTGGCGTGATGCATGATGTCGGTAGATATATAAACATAGAGACGCAAGTGATGAACGTATTCAGTTATTCGTAGACCGAAATTTCGTTATATAAATGACGTTTTCATCAAAATTTTGAAGAAACAAAACGTTTTTAGGTGACTTCTAAATCAATCAAATCAAACGATATATTAATGCGAGACAAGCTTTAGTTTTTAATTTTTTTTTTTTGGACAATGTTCGAATTCGACTGACGTATCCTGCGACTCGATTCTAACACGATCAATGCACCGTTCACCAGCCAGACGAAAATGGTCGACGTGCTTGTTGACTAGCCGAGAAGTGCATAATGAACTTGTGAATGTGAGGCAGTCCGAATAAATAGAAGGCGATTGCTAACATCAAAGTCGAACCGCGACACCTTTTCATCGAAACACCAACGAGTTTGAAATTGGCAGGCGTGCCATTTGTTTAAAAAAATACACAAAGAGGAGTTCCGAAAACAATAGGAAAACTAAAGAAAAAATGGGATCCAAGGTGACACCCGCGACTTAGCCGAATCCGCGTCTTACCGAGGCGCGAGTTAGCGAGGGCCCACTGTATTACAAATCTCAGAATTATGACATGATGTATGTGAACCTGGTTGTAAAGTTACGCTTGTTTTCACATGTAGAGATGACTTTATTCTGTGGAGTAAAAAAAGAGAAGAAATGTCAACATTATATGACATAAGCAATAACTTCTACATAAACACAACCTGACAGACAGACAGACAGACAGACAGACAGACATACATACATACATACAGACAAGCAAATAGACTGACAGACAGGCAGAAAGACACGGGATGAGTGTATATAAGATGAAATTGAGAAAAGGAGTGACAGAAACATGTGGTAACAGGTTGAGAGTAAAAAATATAAACATAACTAAAGGAGAGAAATTGTAATAGTGAAAAAGAACAAATGTGAATGAGAGTACAACAGACAGAGAAGAGAAACAGAGGTGAATTGAGACAGACAAGATGACTATAAGAAAGTATGTGAGAGAGACACACACATGGAGACAGACTGAGATGGATGGATGGATGGACAGACAGACAGACAGACAGACAGACAGACAGGAGTTTGGGAGTGTCAGATGGTTACAGGAAGCAGATGTAAGAATGGGGGAGCGATGTGCGAGATTGCAAGAAAAAGTTAAAGCTCATAGAGATAGAACAGTGTGACTCTGACAGTAGGGTCAAACTATTAATTAATTAATGACTGTCATACTAAAAATAAACACTAAAACAATTGTTTATGAATCAGAAATTCTGAAACTATATCTTACCAAAGACATTCCTCTTCTCTCACTGGCAAGTATTGATATTTTTCACTCTGACCATTTCATCTTTCTGTCACTGTCAGTCTAAAACTAATGTAATCTTACATTCTAGAAATCTGTAAGACAAGGTAGACAAATGTTTATATCAGAATTGCAGTGATTTCAGAATAAATATCTAAAACTTTTGTAACATTACTGTACAAATATAAACTATTTTATTATTATTATTATAATTAAACTTTATTTCGGGAAAGAAAAGAACGCAAACACGCTCAAAAACATCCCATAGATAAAAACTATACTTAAAAAACCGGCAATTTAAAACAAGTAAGACTTTAAAAAGACAATCTGACAAATACACACATGGACAAATAAAAGCATTTAAAAATACAACAAATCTCTATACAGTTTATGAATCCCCGAATAGAGGATTGTATCGGAATTTAGCACTGCTGCAATTAAACTATTTTGACTGTTTTCGATACGTTTAAAAAAGTTGTACATCAATTTACGTCTTAGAGCCGCAAAAGTTGGGACTGTGTGCTGCACAAACATACAACTGGCACTGCAGTCACGTGAGTAACCCATCAGAATGCGGAACGCATTGTTATAACCAACTCTAAGGTTGTTAATGCATTTCTTGTTGTACAATGACCACAGCTGTGAGCAGTACATATTCGAACAAAAAGTTCTAAATAATGTAGCCTTAACCTCAATTGTACAGTGTGCAAACTTACGGAGTAAAATGTTGGCTTGGCTGTAAAAACATTTCATTTGGTGCTTGATTGCACTATCATCATGCATAGAGTCTGTCAAAGTATAACCCAAGTAAGAATGTTCATGAACAATACTAAGTGGTTTATCTCCAACACGGACTGAAGGTAAACATTCAACTCTAATTAAACATTTACGAGGCATAAAATAAATACATTTCGACTTCTTTGGGTGGAAAATAATGTCGTGGTCAACACCATACATTTCACAGATAGATACAAGAGAGCGTAGACCTGCAATTGATGGACATATAAGAGCCAAGTCATCAGCATACATAAGATGGTTTATCATTCGGCCACCAATATTGCAGCCCTTATAACATGACTTCAGCTGACTACTAAGATCATCCATATAAACGTTAAACAGATAAGGGGAAAGAATGCTACCTTGCCGAACGCCATTCCCAACAGAAAACAGTGACGACCTAGCCCCACCCCATTGCGTGAAGAAACGTTGCGTGCGATACCAGACCAATAATATACGAACAACATATTTTGGAATGCCCCGGTGAATGAGTTTCTTAAAAAGTAACCAATGATTAACTCGGTCGAAAGCTTTCGTTGCATCTAAGAAGCAAACATAAACAGGACTATTGTAATTATGATAGTAATTAATCGTTTCCTTAAGCAAGTAAATGCAGAGATCAGTGGAATGACCTTGCTTGAAACCAAACTGATAATCTTCGGTGGTGAGATTTGCTTTACAACGATCAAGAATGATAGATTCCAGGATTTTTGAAGCGGCAGTAGAGATGACGATAGGTCTATAGTTGTCTTTGCTAGTCAGATCACCCGTTTTGTCCTTAACAAGTGGTACGATTATGGTCGTCATGAAGCTATTAGGCAGATATCCATGCGACAGCATAGAGGAAAGAACAAGAGCTAACATAATGTGAAGTCTGTGGCTAGCATATTTAAAATGTTCACAAGAGAGGTCGTCAGCACCAGCAGCTTTACCATTTGGAAGACTGTTAATCGAGTGAGAAACCTCAGCACTGCTGATAGAAAAATTAATATCTGAGTTGTCAGGTGAATGCACCCAAGATTTAACCGAGTACAGTAACAGAAATCTTTCGACAGATTTCACACATTGAAATTAACAGCGCCCTCTATACATGATAAAACTGTTATCTCAATTCTTGGATGTCAGCAAGACAGATACTAGATAAATATTACTATTGTCTGATTTCACTATTTCTGGTAATAAAATTTAAGAATTCTCAGAACAATAAATCCATTGTTTTAGGGACATTGCAAATGTATTTTGACTGTAGACGTAATTCCAGTATTTTATACCACAACAGCATTATCTATTCTCAGTGAATTTCTAACTACAGATTGTAGTAATTATAACAATATATAGATATAGTGTGGTGACATGAACACATTTGGCTACCACATAACAACAGCCTAGCTAGTAAGACAGGATCCTCAAACATCATCAGACAGACAGGTTTGGGGTGAGAGTAGATATAGGATGAGATTGGGAAAGTGAGTGACAGAAAGAGTAAGTCAGGTTGAGAGTAAAAAATATATAGACGTAACTAAAGCAGGGGGGGGATTGAGAAATTATAATAGTGAAAAAGAACAAGGGTGAATAACGGTATAACAGACAGAGAAGAGAAACAGAGGCGAATTGAGAAAGACAGAAGATGGCTATAAGAAGGGATGAGAGAGAGAGAGAGAGAGAGAGAGAGAGAGAGAGAGAGAGAGAGAGAGAGAGAGAGAGAGAGAGAGAGAGAGAGAGAGAGACACACACACACACACCGACAGTAGGGTCAAACTATAAATAATTATTAACTGTCATACTACAAATGCACACTAAAATAATTGTTTACTAATCAGAAATTCTGAAACTATATCTTACCAAAGACATTCCACTTCACTCACTGACAAGTATTGATATTTTTCACTCTGACCATTTCATCTTTCTGTCACTGTCAGTCTAAAAAACTAATGAAATCTTACATTCTAGAAATCTGTAAGACAAGGTAGACAAATATTTATATTAGTATTGGAGTGATTTCAGAATAAATATCTAAAACTTTTGTAAAACTACTGTACAAATATAAAACTATTTTATTGTACAGTAACAGAAATCATTTGACAGATTTCACACATTAAAGGTGATTCAAAATGCTCACATTCACTATCGCTAATTTGCTAGACTACATGTTTGTGAAATGCATTCTGGTTTTAAAACTTTTCAAAAGCGTCTACAAACACCTTTTAGTCAGAAAGTGTGAGTAAATATCGGTAAATGTTGGTTAATAAGACATGTAGAGTGTAGTTTTTGTTTACTGATGTCTATTACAACCACCAGCAATGTATTTTTTCACAATGCTGTTGAGTTGTATTCACCTGTTGACTATGCTCGTCATAGGCTACGTGCTAACCATGTCTCTCTATGACGTCATAAAATCCTGTGGTCTAGGAGGGACCGGAAATACCCAAAAACTCTCGAAGTAAATCCGAAGGGAAGTGACTGAAAAAGGGTCATTTTAAGGTGTTTGCAGACGCTTTTGAAAAGTTTTAAAACCAGAATGCATTTCACAAACATGTAGTCTAGCAAATTAGCGATAGTGAATGTGAGCATTTTGAATCTCCTTTAAAATTAACAGCGCCCTCTATACATGATAAAACTGATATCTCAATACTTAGATGTCAGCAAGACAGATACTCGATAAATGTCACTTTTGTCTGATTTCACTATTTCTGGTAATAAAATTTAAGAATTCTCAGAACAATAGACTCATTGTTTGAGGGAAACTGCAATTTATTTTGACTGTAGATGTAATGCAGAATTGTATTTTGATATGAAACATTGCATTTTGCCATACTCTTAACTCTAGTCAGTTCAAAGACGACATTTATTGGGTTCTCACAAATGTCTATGGTTTAAAGTACAGAGTTTATATTTCTCAATCATTAATGATAGAGGTTGTACAGAGTTGTGGTTATTTAGTCACATGATTTGACAATATTAGAAGATAAATTAATGTCACTTTCGTCTGATTTCACTATTTCTGGTAACAAATTTTAAGAATTCTCAGAACAATAAATCCATTGTTTGTGGGAAATCAGGATGTATTTTGATTTTAAAAGATCTAATGCCAGAATTTTATACCACAACAGGCTCAGCATTATCTAATCTAATTAATCTCAGTCAGTTTCTATCTATGCAGCCTGGATTATCAAAGACACATTTAATTACCACAATACAAAATTTGAAGAAAAAAAACCTAGCCAGTATTAAACACAGGAGCCAAAAACAGCATAGCCCATAAAATTGGTTAATAGGGTGTGAAGTGAATCACTTTATAAGCTAACTAAAATTTTAACTTGTAAAGTAATGAATGAATAAATGATACAGACAGGCAACAACAAAATAAAAAAGTTTTCATGACATTAAAAAAACATTAAAAATTAAATAAGTCACCAACAAACACTGCTTAAATTTTACTAACAAACTAAAAACACATTGTAATATCTAAAACAAAAAAATAAATTTTCTTTTGTCATCATTTTATGTTGCCATGGTTACAGTGTTAAGATTTAATAACTTTCACACTTCAGAAAGACTAGACAATCAAAATAATTATCAGAATTAAACAATATTTTTAAAAAGTAGGCAAGAAACTGAAAGATGGATAATTATTGAAGTAGTAAACAAGAGTCAAACAAACAAACAAAGTCTATTTTGCATAAATTATTGATATTTTGATTACTGTGAAAAGTTTTAAATATTTCAAAAATCATGTTGCCATGGTTACAAAGTGCTAAAATAAATGAAGGTTTTATACTAGTTATTAACCCTTATTTCATTTTCAAGTTTTCTGATGAAAAGAATTTTGGCAAAATACATACTGGAATAAATCTGATATTTTACAAACAAACATCAAACTCTTGCATAAAGTCATAAAGAGTATAAATAAATAGTGATCACTGGGTTAATAAAAATAAGTGAAGTTCAAAGTGAACAATTAAAACAGAAATTTTCGAATTATTTACATTTCAGCTTTTTGTATTACCATGGTTACAGAGTTCAATTATCAATACACTGAACACACAAAATTCTAGATTTGGTTTCAATAAATTTTGGTAATAAAAATTTAATGTACCAAATGATTAAACACTAAAATAAAATGAAACAATCACTGAATCACGAAAAATAAGATAATTAAACAAACACTGGAGTAAATTTGCGGGAATTTCACAAACTAACAAACAAATCACCCTCCCCACAATAAAAATAAAATGGTTGGATGTATAATGTTTCATTAAAACTAAAAGAATGAAAAAATGTTTTAAATAACAGCTACAATAACATTTTTATCATTTTAGCATTTTGTGTTGCTATGGTTACCATGTAATAATTCTAGAATATATAACACTCAATTATTCTATCAAGTTACATTCAATTTACACCAAGAATTTTTATAGAAAATCAACTTTTCAGAATATTTATCATAATTCTAGTTGTTGTCTGCTAATTGACCTTTGACCTTTCCTTTTGTTATTCCAGGATTACCCCAGAAAGGCACTATCCGTAAATTCACAGGTGAAGGAACACAGCATGGAAAACTTCAATACCCTAGGGGACTATTCCATAGGAATAATGGAGACTTTGTTTTGTGTGATAGTGAAAATGATAGGATTTTAGTTTTGGATTGTGAATTGAATTGTAAAAGTGTAATTCAGTTCAATTCATTTGAGAAGTCATTCAATCCTTATGATGTCGTTGTGTCTAATAATGATATATTCTATATTACTGATTTCAATAACAACAGTCTGGTGATTTGTACTGAGAAATGTAAAATTATCAAAGTTCTACAATTTACAGATCAGGGTAAACATATCACACCCTATGCTGTATGTCTGTCAATGGGATACATCTATATTACAGATGGGTGGAATGATTGTGTATATTGTATAGATGGTAAATCCTACAAAGTTATTAAATCATCACATCCACTGTCTGGTGATGGTTGGTGGCTCTACTCTATCTGTGTAAATACAAAGGGTCACTTTATGATATCAGACTATCACAATCATTGTATACATATATTGGATAAAGATTTAAACAAACTCACAACACTGACCCATCAACGACGAAACTGATGCTGTGAACTGCCTTGACGAAATTTGTAAACATGTGACAAAAGACTTTCGACACCGTGGAGCTAAAACAGTAAAGAGGACATCTTGGTTTGACAATGAGTGTATGAATGCAAAACGATGTCTGCGACAGCATCTAAATCGTTTTAGAAATAATAGAAATACACAAAACTTAAGACACTACCTTGACGCTAAGAAACAGTACACACAATTTATTAAGTATAAGAAGAAAATTCATAATCAACAAAAAGTAGACAGATTTGTTGTATGTGCAAAAGAAAATAATTTGCGAAATTTTTGGAGCTATTTTAAAGAATTCGCACCTGGTTTACCAAAGACCATTCGAAAAGAGTCATGGTTTGAATACTTTGCAAACTTATTTGACCCCAAAATCCAAAGTGACGAAAGTTTTTCTGATTTTCATGCTCAAATCAAAACTAATTTGACAGAAATTAATGCAGATGTAAATATTGACAGTGATGTCAATTGTAGAATGTTAGACGAGCCTATTACAGTGGAGGAGGTCAACAATTGTATTCAACAATTAAAGAACAACAAAGCTCCAGGTGTTGATGGTATGGGTGGTGAATTCTTTAAAAACTCGCCTCAAGTTTTCGCAAATATGTTGTGTAACCTGTTCAATTTGTTGTTATCAAAATGTACCTTCCCACAAGAGTGGGTGAAAGGTATGATAACTCAAATCTTCAAAAGTGGTAGTCGTGAGAATCCCGGAAATTATAGGGGTATAAATTTACTTCCCGTTATTGGTAAGATATTTTGTTCCATTTTATGTAAGAGACTGGATTTATGGTTAAATGAAAACGGTCCTATCATCGAATTACAATCAGCCTTTAAGAAACAGCGGAGTACAGTAGATAATATATTTATTCTTAATACTATTATTACAGATTATTTAGCTAAGCCCAAAGGAAGAATGTTTTGTGCATATGTCGATTTTGAAAAAGCCTTTGATAGGGTACAACACTATCTACTCTTCTATAAGTTATTCAAATCTGGTATGAAGGGAAATTACTTTCGTACTTTAATGTCAATGTATAGCAATGTTCAAGCTTGTGTTCGAACACCTCATGGTTTGACTAACTTCTTTCATTGTAATTGTGGCTTACAACAGGGGTCTGTTATATCCCCACTTTTATTTTGCTTTTTTGTAAATGACATCGAAAGAGAATTACAAACCGAAAATTCTGCCGGAGTCTATATTGCTGGCCTAAATTTGCGGCTATTACTATTTGCAGACGATCTGGTCTTAATGAGTGATACCGTCGTTGGGCTGCAAAGATTATTAAATAAATTGTCCACGTATTGTAAACGTTGGCTCCTAAATGTAAATTATGCCAAAACTAAAATTATTGTATCTAAAAGAGGTGGGATAATTAAGAAAACTGAGAAATGGTTCTTAGATGGGCACAAACTTGACGTTGTCCCTTTTTATAAATACCTCGGAATCATTATGTCGAGTAGCGGCAAATGGTATTTAGCTCAGAAAACCCTTGCAGCTCAAGCCAGCAAAGCTATGTTTACTGTTAAAAACCAACTCGCTAAACTTGGAGACATACCAGTCAAAGCCGCGCTTAAAGTTTTTGATGGAAAAATATCACCGATACTCAACTATGCAGCAGAGATTTGGGGTTTTCATAAAGCAACTGACATTGAACGTGTCCATAGTAAATTTCTACGTTACATATTGGGTTTAAATCGACATACGCCAAACTGTGCTTCCCTTGCTGAAACCGGTCGTTTACAATTAATTGTTACCAGACAAATCAAAATAATCAAATATTGGTTTAAGTTGTTAAATTTGAAACCAGACCGCATCCTGTCTCTATGCTATAAGTATCAGTACAGAACGGCTGAAAATGATGTAAATTGTTGGGCCCTTGACGTCAAACACTTGTTATGTAGTTTTGGTTTTAGTGAAGTATGGCAGACACAGGGTGTTGGAAATGAAACTAGTTTTATCAATATATTCAAGGACAGGTGCAAGGATATCAATAGTCAACTAATACACAGTGAAATGTTAGAAACCTCTAAACTAGACATGTATTGTAATTTCAAATCTCTATTGACCTATGAGATTTACCTAGACGTAGTAGATAAAAAAGTGTTCCGCTATGCACTCTGTCGCCTTCGTACGTCATCTCATCAGCTACAAATTGAAAACTGTAGATGGGAAAGAACAAAACCCCCTAGAAGTGACCGGGTGTGTCCTTTCTGTCAAAATAGAACAATTGAAGATGAATATCACTTTTGTCTGGTCTGTCCTACATATGATGACGTAAGAAAGAAGTACATTCCAGATTATTTCTTCGACCCACCTGTTC
Organism: Glandiceps talaboti; assembly: GCF_964340395.1. NCBI lineage: Eukaryota > Metazoa > Hemichordata > Enteropneusta > Spengelidae > Glandiceps > Glandiceps talaboti. Next base: position 20,128,383 of record NC_135557.1, read on the forward strand.
TATATAAGTTCTTTATATTATTATCAACAAAACACGAACATTTAATTAGACAATTCTCACGTTATGTTCACTTTGCTTTTCAGAAAAGAGCTGAAATGATTGAAATGATTGGAAAAATCTAGATGATGGTAAACCACTGTACAACTTTTGGTTTATAAAGTTTTGTATATAAAGGCCGGTGGCCTAATATGATACGAATAAAATATTCATTCATTCACTGACCCATCAAGTCTTAGTGTACCCTAAAGGACTCTGTCTGGATCAGTTTGATAATTTGTATGTGTGTGAAGGTAATGGCAAGGAAGGCAAACTGTTGAAATTTAATTCACAGGGTGAATTTGTGTCACAAATAGCTGACAGTGAAGTGTTTGACCCATGGAGCATTGTTGTTACAGATGACATCATTGCATGGACAGAGTATGAGACTCACTGTGTAAAGATATTGTACCGTTAAAACAGAGATGACAACATTGTAGAATGTAGACTTCTAAATTTGATTTTGAACTTGAAAATGGTGAGATTTTTTCATGCATAATTTTATTATGCAGTGATGTACATATTTCTAAAGACATAACATTATCATACTGGAATAATGTTGTTATTTTGTGATAAAATTGTGACTAAAAGTTTCTATTTTGGATCAGAATTTGAGTTTACCTTGTATAAAATCGATCGGTTGGTAACTACAAGGTATATTTTTGAATTTTGAATTTTTTAATCATTTTTTTATATCACAGCACACAACAACACTGACCGGCTAATACACTGTAGCCCGGTAAACGTTATATCGTGCAGACTGTGATTAGGTTGTCATCTCTGTTTTATATTTTGATGTATGCAAGACATGTAAATTATCTTACCTGTACTTTGACTGAAGTGTTTCACACTTATTTCAGGTAAAAATTCCACTCGATGTCAGTTTTTATCGCTAGATTTAACGATTCTTTACCACAGCGACGCAGTACAGTACCAACACTCGTGTCGTACTGGAGAACTAATCCCTCACAGGTCTCATCCGACAGAGGGCGATATTCATCACAGACTAACATTCCTTCACACACAGACGACACGCTTCGTGAGGTGGCGAACTTGCGTTTTTTTATAGAATGTACAGTTGTGTTATGTATTTGTCTCTGTTTTAAGAGATTTGTTGTTATGATTTAATTAAATTTAATTATTTTTCTATCTTTTCAAAGATTTTAATGAGATGTTTTGATCACATTTTAGTAGAAAATAAAACCATTCATGACAGACATACAGCGTTTTTATGAAATGGGGAAATTGAAAGTACAATGACTGTTGTTTTAATTCAACATTTTGTAATGTATAATTTGTACTATATAGATAGAACTAGTCAACTTTATCAACTTTAATTTATAACAATAGATTAAGGAAGTGATTAAAAGTGAACGAAATCTAGTCAATTGTTTATAATTATCCAGTGACTATTTTGCAAGAGAAAACATCTAGTCAATTGTTTATATTCAGTGACTATTTTACAAGAGATATCACTTATACTGTGTACAACACAATGTATTAATAGAAGCATAAACTTTGCAAAGAAAGTGATTTTTGTTTTAATTTTATATGTAATCTATATTTATTCAGAAATATGTCATGAAAACATTAGTTGTGATTCTAAAACAGATATAGAATGTTAATAAAGTTTATAAATGTGTTCAACTATATTTTCTATCTTCATGTCTGTTTTGTTGTTTTCTAAATAGATGTTATTCCCCAATATTGTTCTTCGTTCAGCCAAGGAAGATACGAGTGACCCAAGGGACTTTTGTCACTACTCGTCTAGCGACTCGTAGTGACAACCCTTAAGTCATGAGTATTTCCTGCTGAATGAAGAATAATATTGGAGAATAACATAATTATACAATACAATCAAGTGCCAAAATATCAAAAGAAAATTCGGGGAAAGTTCACAGTAATGACAATTTTGAACGCGTTTTCTCTCATATTCCGAACACAACAGAATCAGTGACGTAGACACGCGTTGTCGTGACACAAACGCGCGTTGTCGTGACGTAGAACGACCAGAGTATATATTCCATATTTTTTGTTCATGGTTCGTGCGTGGTATAATCTTTCTTATACACTAAATTGAATTTTGATTAAATTTAAGAAATCGTCATGTGTAGAAACCATTTTTCTATGATTTTGAAATTAATTCGTACACAGAGAAGAAAATGAAAGTAGTTCATGAATCCCTACCCCTAATCGAATCGTTTCTCCCAGCTCTCTTTTCCCATTCGTAGTATTTCAATAATCTCTCGCCGTTTTCCAATTTCACGTACACAATTAACAGCCCAAGTTCCGTTATTTTTCCCGCTTCGCCATCATTAGTTCTTCATCACAGGTTTTATAAGAATTCGTACAAATAGCAACAAAAACATAGACAAGTACGACACAAGACAGATTAGTATGTACAAATAAAGAACATATTAGTAATTGAAATTCTATAAAAAGAATATTAAAAAAGGACAACCTTTGAAAGAAATGAACAAACAGGTACGAGACATTTCTAACTGTGTTCAACCTAGCTGACTCACTGATAAAGATAACAAGAATAAAATAGCCTGGAATAGAATCACTAGCCTTTCAAATTCCGCCGCTTTTATTAAAGTCAACAGAATAAACAACTTCGCCCTGGTCCTGTTAATATTGTCTGTCGTAGAATATTATATTCTACTCAAGAACTCAAGTATTTACATCAATTACAACATGTAACCACAAATCTCTCAAAAGGCCAAGTGCTTAGTATTCTTTAAATGTACGTAATTCAACATGTTTCAGTGCGTATATATACTCTCTCTCTCTCTCCATGCTAGCGGTAAGTAGTCAACCAGGTGTAGCGCCACCAACGGCCATGTGCAGTCATAGCATTACGATACTACTACATACTGATTTGAAATAGTTACAACAGACTATTACCACTACTGAACCTTGGTTCAATTACAGACAAGTAAGAAGACAACAGACATGTCAATAAAAGGTTGTTGTCAATTTAAATATTGGAAGTAAGTTCTTGTCATTCATATCAAACTCTTACATAACATATTTAAGGATAACTAACTTGGTCCTGATAACACTAAAGCAAGATTGGGTCCAAATTTTCCTGGTTAAAGTGAACTTAAACTGGTATGTATGCGACATTTACCAAACTGTTTATATGCAAATATTGCTCATTAGTATGCATGTATATTATTCTTGATGTATTCAATTCTTTATTTACTTTGAGCAATTTCTGCTCATCAGTTACAGAACTAGAAAAAACAAAAAAACGTCACAAAAGAAACGTGATGGAGAATGTACTGATACAAATGACGTTGATATATGAACAGAACATAGGATGCCAGCTTGTTTTAAATATCTACCTAAATTGCAAAGCTGTTTTACATTTTCTATTTATAGTAGCTGTACAAGTTTAAAAGCGGATGTTGTTTTCCAATAACATGGCTTAATAAAACGGACTAGTAATTTTGTATATAATGGGCATTTGAGTATAAAATGAAATTCATTCTCATCATTCTGACAACACAAAAGCAAGTTTGTGTCCCAATTTGCTTGGTTAAACTGAACTTAAGATTTACCAAGCTGTTTATATGCAAGTATTGCTCATTAGTATGCATGTATATTATTCTTGATGTATTCAAGTAATACCCAACAAAACATGATCAACATTTCTACGTAACAATACAGAATGCTGATCACAAGATAAGTTTACATACAGACATGTACTCATACACTATCTCTCAGCTTTGTAAACATAACGACACACTCACATCAAATTTGTTAGTAAATCGACCTTTATTTATCCTGAGTATATGATTTGACAGAAACAACAAATCACCAAAGATATAGACTACATCATTCATGGTACACTATGATTGGTGTCATTTTTACAAAGGAACTATAGAGGGCTCCCTGGCTGCGATCACCCTCGAAAACCTGCAGATTTGTGAAGTTGCATAAACATACTCAACGACAAAAAACGTTCAATTTCTTAGTAAATCCTAATTTATTGATATCTAGGCCAATTGATAATTGTAAGGAATCTGAAAACCACGTCTAGTGTTAAAATACTCAATGATCTAAGTACATGACATATTTGATGGGTTAGCTAAGTGACTCTTCATGAATGATGTGAAGAGAGGGGTGTGCAGTTTGGAGTACAGTAACCATAAACTATCATACACATCAATGTCACACACAAGGTGTTCCAGTTCTTCAGGATTTTTTTTTATAAAAACATCTGAATATGCATACGCAAAATTTCCATTAAATCAATACACATACGCCATTCAGAAAATCACATTCAAATTTAGTATCTTAACAGTCAAATTGACTACGTTATAGCAATGATTTAAACACTTTCTTACAGAATTACAATTAAGAAATATCAAGCTATAATTGGAGACAACGATCACATATCTCTGAAATGTCATGCGTCAGATAAATGCATACATTTGCAAGTCTATAACATTATAATGAATTGTAAAACATCACAGGACTACCTTCCAGGTGTCATCTCATATGTTAAATGCAAATAAGTAAATGTAAACCAATCACCAATCGAATAACTTGATGTTATATTTCACTAAAAAGACACCATCATTGACACAGGCGGTACCACAATGGCCAACTAACACTACAAGTACACTACAAAAATAGAGAATTTTGAACTACTACACACTAAAAGAGAATTTACATCAAATGTTCAGTATAAAAGTCCACTTCAGTGCTACATACACAAGATAAGGTATAATTGGTAAAAGGCAAACAACTTTTCTCTTTGCATTTGATTAACTATCAAATGAAAAATAACTAAGATTCAAAATCTGTACTGGTTTTTGAGTTTTCAGTTGCTCTCTGATAATATTCTTGGATTTATCATATAATTATGACATTAAAAAAATTGATATATGGTAGGATTTTAAAGACTAGATTAAGATTCTGTAAACTATGGTGTTTGATTAGAGAAATGCTTGAAATGAAGTAGAGACAGACAGACAGAATTTATTTTGTGGAGTTTAAGCTAAATTTATTGTGTTACGCTTGCAAATTTTATAAAATGTATACCAGAAATATGTTTGCCCTTTCTTTATTGGGTACAAGTGTAAACCTTTGATTTATTCATGATAACAGATTAAGAGATATTTCAACAAATTATGAAAGACTACTTTTGTTTTTGGTAAGTATGGACGCAATTGAGAAGAAAAAAACTAACCCTGTGTAGAGAAAATACTAGAAACAGTACAAAAATCTAAATTCAAGGATCATAAGATAAAAAATAAGTTAATTGTGACTTTAGTCAAGTTACTTGTCACCCCTCATATGAATTATCAGTTGGTATGGCCCAGTCTGTGATGATCAAAGCATAGCCAACTTCATAGAAATTAGGGGTCAAGCATAGAAAACATAGCAAAGCATGGCAGTGAATAGATATTTGGCAACTGTAAACTTCAAAACCGGTTCTCTTACTTAAAAACTAATATTAAAAAAAAGAAGTCGTATAATACATTGCAATTATGGCGTGATCTTCAAAATATACAAAAATACAAAGTCTACTGTGCCCAGCCTCATGCATTTATTAAGTGAACCAATCAAAATCACCAAAATCATTCCATAGTCATCTCTTTACAGATGTAGCCTTCAATTGCAAAATCACAGCTGGAATCATTTAGAGAACTTGTATGCAAAATATGGATTGTTGAATGGATGCAAGTATTATTGAAACTGGAACAGTCTTCTGTCCATTACACTGTCTGACAGACAGACATCCAGTGTTCCAGTCTTTTTACACTGCAATAAACTCTATATAGAGTAAGTTGTTTATTTTCAAGTGTTGCCATATTCAAAACATTTGGGTGCAACTACAAGTCATCAGCAACTTTGATAGACTACAAGATTTGGAGCATTTGTTGTCAACATTATACTTTGGTTTGATTTTTCTGAGTTCAAATTCTACATAAATGCTTTGATGTCTAATGAATGTAGCCAATAAAAGTTAAAAGAGAAACATTTCAAAAGTTCCTTTCTTGCAATTCTTATATCTAAAATTTCATTCCTTCACAGTACAGTACACTGGAAAATACCACAGAGTGAGATAAAAGACGTCTTAAAGCCCTGTTATGTGCAAAAAAAAACCCTGACCAACACCGTACTGTTTGGATATACAGTTGACAATTGGCACAAATGGTAAAAGAAAGTGAATTAGAATAAAACGGTGTCTAGGTCACCACCTACAACTGCAATTTTGAATATCAAGCATTTACACCTTTGAAGGTAAATGTTTTCCCCATCTACAGAAAGATTAAACACTTTTATATCACTTTTTTTTTTGAGGAAAATCAGCTTAGATGCTCACAATTTCAGCAAAAACAGATAACATATCCACAACTGGTTTTGAGAAGGTTGTAGAATTGTGAGAAATGCGAAGGTTACTCACATACATATACATGAATTTATCCTTTCTTTCGTTTTACCCAGATTACATGGGGATACAAAGGTAACAGCTACATGTACAAATTTCAGGTGCGGACTTTTTGGATCACCACATTTTGTTGGTGCATTCATACGAAATATCACAAATAGTTAATGACAGATTTTAAACAACGATGTCTTTTTTATCACTATTTTCACTTCACTACATCAATATGGTAATTTATTACAGATATCAATAAGGACACCGGTGTTATCACTGCCACTGTGTCACCCCCTGTAGCAGACTAACACATGTAGTATAGTATGGTGTCTTAATTACCTAGTACATGGTTGATATCAATACATTTATAACTACATAATCTGGTCAAGAATTTGAACAAACCATTTTTTTGGTCAAAGATTATAATTTCAATGCAAGGCTCTTTCTCTATCTTAACAACAACTTGAATTTGTTGCAAACTACACATGCTACAATAAGATTTCAATACACATGTTAGTAGTTAAGTGTGTGGACAATTCTTACATTTTCAAATACCTAACTTTTTTGGACAAAAATTGGGTCCAATACCTATAAGTACAAGAAAACCATCTACCTACTTCTTTTTTTAAATGATTTTTGTATTTTTTTTTTGTATTGTGAAAACTTGACAAAAATGACAAAATGTTTAAATTTACTTAAAGACTATTATGGGATATAATGTCCAAATCAGTTTTAAGGTAACATTAATTCAACTTTGGTTCTACAGAGCTATTCTTAAACAAATGCTCCGCAACAAGGAACTGGTTTCCAAAAGTTAAACTGCCTTTTTTTTTCTTGATATGCTCACAGAACACTTAAAACACTAAATAATCAAATATATATACATTGTATAACACGCTAAAAATATATTTCAGTTGTCATAATGGGATTATAACCCCATCCCCTTTTCCTTCAAGGAAATAAACATGAGACCTCTGACCCTTCGTGGGCATCACTTTCAATGGCAATGTGCAAAATGCAATTGTTAGTGCAAAAGAACTCAGTACACATTGATTTTGCAATGTTAATAAAGAGACCATCATGGCTACTGTGAATCAGTACTTGACATTTGAACTCAAAGCACTATTTAATAGATGGAATGGCTGCATATAGCATGAACTTTGAAACACATACACTATGTATTACTTGATTGTGAATAATGCTGCTTGACTGGTTGTGGCACTTTTCAATCAAATGATTTCTGCATGCAAGTTGTTTAGATTGGATTTCATGTAATTTCAATAATGGCAATGATATTTTGAATATGCATAAATGAAATATGACTACATGATGTGCACTTTTCTACACAAACAATGTCTTGCAAACATGTCTATCATACAGACCTTCATGTGTTCTAACTTAAGGCACTCTGCAAAGCAAATGAAAAATCTTACAAGCTTGTAGGCATGCCTGGTCTCAGTGATGACCTCGCAAAATCAATTGTAGCATATTCTGTAGGTGGACCTTTAGTTGTGGCGGGTTTTTCTTCCGGTGGTTTGGCGAGATCAAGTTCAGCATATACCACTTCATTCTTCGTACCCTGTTATTACAAAAAGTATGTAACCTACACGATTTCGTAGACTAGTTATCGGCACACATTTCTACATATGACTGAAAGTGAGAGAAGTACTTGACAGTTTGTGCTAACAATGACACTAGAGTGCAGTAAACTACAATACTAAATTCAATGTGCAAAGTTGCAGGACTTCTTTATTAGTTTTCAGAAGGCCATTCTGTAACAATTGGTGCAGCTGGCAAGTGTAATGCCTCATAGCATGCATGTTAGAATTTGCAATAATTTTACAGCTGCTTTTCAGTGCACAGTTGATTTGGCAAATAAAAACAAAAGTCCCTCAAAACTGTTAAATGACATGTCATTTTAACCATCTTTGTTTGAGTCACAATGCAAAGATGAGTATTCAATCGTTAGGTGGTGCAAAACAAGACACTTCTTCTCACCCAAACTTTACAAACTGATCCATCCTACCTTTTACAAAGCAAACATCACACAAATACTTTTTTTTTAGTTGGGTCAAGAATCTGCATCTTGTCAGAAAAGATGTTTTACAAATAACATGCAAACATGGATAACAATTACAGAACATGGAATTAACTACTGATTTCTAGTGTCTTGATTGCTAACTCAAGTGAAACTGAAAAATCTAATTTACATTTAATTCTGATACATTATCATAATCCCTAATATGGCAAATTTAAGATACATCATCGGTAATATTTCCTTTTATGGTAGATTTCCCAAGTCCTTATATGGAAACGCTGTTCGACCTTATATGGTAGTGAAAATTTCATTGGACAAAGCATCCATTGCAATCTCATATTATAGCATTCCAAATATGGTAATAATATGCCCAAAAATGGTGTTTCATGATGGACAACAATTTTTTTCAGCAGTCAAATCCTCTTCTTAGTCTTTGGTCCCTGTTTTTGTCTCAATGTGAAATTCTTGCCATTTATTCCTTCGCAGAGTCGTCTGCTTGTTCGTTGGGTTCCTCGCTTACCTTCTCCTCCGTTTTTTCTGGTTCCTTTTCCGCTTCATTCTCTGGCTCATCTATCTTTGTCTCTTCTGGAGGTTGGCTGTCATCTAAAAGAGACATACGCATAAATTATAGTTAACTATAATTCCCAGTTTTAAACCAAAATATACGACATTTTGACAATTTATATCACACTGGTAACTGTAACTGTAACTTATTTACATACCGATATCCAGTGATTTGTGTATATTACAACATTTTACCATCATATATTTATTGAGATGGTTTAAAATTGAATGAAAAAGATACTATAAATTCGCAATAAAATGAATATCTTATTTCAGTTTCAACATGAGATTAAATAGTTAGAAAAGCTTATTGGCGATATGATGACTATGCAAGATTGTATTAGTATTAAATGTGGCTGATTTTATAAGCAAAGAAAATGAGTTAAGTTCTCTGTTCAGAAAAGAAAGAGATGAGAAGGATCATTTAATATGAGTAGCATTACGTTATATGAAATATGAAGAAAACTTTGATTTATCAGCATCTGTGAAATAAGATTTTAATATTTAGTATAATGAGTGCTGACATTAAGGTGAAACAAAGTTAAATTGAAGATTTCAAATTATCGTCTTAATCCTCGTTTTAGAAAGATTAATTTCAAAAGATGGCAAGTAAATCACACTTTTCAAGTAGCATGTGTGTATGCATGCCCATGCACTTGTGATTATCTTTAAGAATAATTTCCAAATTTACAACTATAAAGCGATTGAAAATTGATGGACCAAATATCAAAATCTTCACTTTTGCTTCACCTTTCACATAGTAGGAATTACTTACATAACTTCTATGGAGAGATATGATGAAATGTATGCAGCATTAATTCTAGAGAAATTGTGGGTTTCTCTGAAATGTTTTCCTCAAGTATATATCATATATCCATGACCATTGAAACTTTTCATATTAACTACCTAAGGTATTTTTTTTAACAATTTGGATTTGTCCAAGTATGCAAAACTATTACAATTGCAAGCACACAAACACATACATACATACCATACATACATACCGTACATACATACATACATACAGTACATCCATACATCCATACCATACATACATACATACATATATACATACATAATACTAGTATACATAAACACACATACACACAGGAGACTAGTGGCAGTTGGGCTTTGCAGTTTTCAATAATGGAATTGTTTAAGCTCAACTCATAATTCTTATACACTTCAAATGTCATATTTTGTAAATAATTTGTGATAGTATAAGCTGAAATCAGTTTAACCACCATAGTAAATAAGTTAACAAACGACAAACAACCACTACTATGCTAATCCTATGCACTATGCACATGCCCCCTTTGTTGCTAGGAATGAAGCTGGAGGGTACATAACCTTTAGAGGAATAAGTTAATATTGCAGTAAGTAGTTAGCTCATATTAATGTGGTCATGCGAATACTTTGATATATGATGTATAAGTGAGATTTGAAACCCACAAATGACTCCTTAATATGAAGTTAACATGGGAGAATATGCTACAGCGCCACTGCAGATTAGAGAAACAGTTGCATGATTATTAGAAAGTGTACTACAGCCAAGAATGGCCAGAATTCTGTTATCTGGAGATTCTGCCTGCAGAGAAAGAGGAATAAACTAAAGGTCACATTTTTTTGGATGGTAAATCTGTGCTTGTATTTTGAGATGTTAGAACAGTCTCATTAAAGACAATTCTGACACTGCTTTACAGTATTTTTCATCACTTCTAATCAATCCTGTAAAATATCAGACCATGGTTACGTTATCACTTTTGACATCTCTTGTACAAGACAATTTTTTCTTAGTTTCTAGTTTTATTTGCCTACAATAAACAAACTATATATTTTCAGGATACTTTGTACCATTTTGAGAACGTTTAAAGATACAATGTACCATTTTCAGATACTTTGTACCATTTTCAGATCTTTGAGTTACTCTGTAACATTTTAACAGACTTTGTTACCTTTCATTACTATGTAGACTGCACCTTGTGTGGATATAATATGTCAAAAAATTGGTTAACAGTAAGTTGAGTAAGAGTACTAGACATCGATTTAACAATATTTTAGTACTTTGTGTGCACATTTTTAGTAGTAGTGCTTTGTAGCCTTTAGATTTTTTTGAGTATGTTACACCTTTTAGTACTCTGTGACCTTTTTACCTGGAGAAGATCCGTTAATCATAAAAGGTGGTTCATCTGGTCGAGGGGCATTCACATATGTGGGCTCTGGTTCGTCTGTGTTAAACAAAAGAAACAACAACAAGGAGAAGTTACATGAATTACTTTAGACGAAGCCACACAACATGCTCAGATTACAAGGACGTAGTTTTAATTTTTTTTTTTAAACAGTGACACACATTTATTATTTTTAGGAGGTTTGCTTACAAAAGAAAGTGACACAACACAGACAGAAAGTGAAATGAAACACAGATGCAAATTTGCAAACAGGATGAAACAATGGTGTTACAGACTGGTGAAATCACTGTGCTTTTTACAAACTTAAAAACGATGTGGTTCCGACTTCAAAATCATTTATATCTTGAAGGACCTTATCCAAGATGCTATCTCCTGTTGTTGCTTCTTTAACGGCCACTGATAGCTCTGTTCTTGCATTTCACAGACGTCAAAGAATCAGAGAATCAGTAGTTCTTTCAGACACAATCCAGTGTCTACAACTTTCTATATTAACATTCTAGTCAAACAACTGTGTCAAGTGCATCTTTATTATACTTTTGAACACGCCATGCAGTTATCATATTGTAAGCCCCTTTTGTAGTACAAGGTGACTAAAATGCAATTATATATTAATCAGATATCATTCAGAAGAATGTGCTCTTTGCGTTTGTATGTATGTATGTATGTATGTATGTATGTATGTGTGTGTGTGTGTGTGTGTGTGTGTGTATGTATGTATGTATGTATGTATGTATGTAATGTATGTATGTATGTATGTATGTATGTATGTATGTATGTATGTATGTATGTATGTATGTGTGTGTGTGTGTGTGTATGTATGTATGTATGTATGTATGTATGTATGTATGGATGTATATCAAGTTCCAAGGATGGACACAATTCTGCCATTATAGTGATGGTCATGAAAGAAAGTGACGTGCACATGTGGACTATAGCATCTGATATTTGGGCTAGGTTTGCTTGAAATTAACCAATGCATATCTGAGTTACAGGTGATGTCAGAAAGATGAACAGGACCCAAGGCAGTAGTCCATGCCAGTCTTAATCCACTGAGGATTAACAACACTGGAATGATGTTTCAATAATACTATTACTAGCACTCCTGACATTCACACACAAAATATAACACATTTGAGATATTTTTGGTTTTTGTTATATTACACTTCTACGATACATCACTTTATCAGCCAATCTGTATTTGTTCTGTCTCTCCTCCAAAGAACAGAATGTTCTGAACTGATTGGGTAGTTATTTAAAAGAGTTATAAAGCCTGGTTGGGATTAAAATTTAGTAGTGAAAACACCTGCAGAGATATAGACAAAGTTGTTTCAAAAGAAAATAATTCTACTCTGATGATTCCCATGATAAGCTACAAACTGGGAAAACCTTGGATTGGACCAGATCCTTTACAAATTAAAGTTAATTTCAAAGATCAATGAGTTAGTTGTCCAGTCATTATCAGTTGTTTATTAGCGATATACTTCAATTATAATTAGTAACAGATGGCGATTTGTAAGGCAGCCTCCTCAAGTCCTTGTGTAACTGTAACTTGTGTCTACTGCAGCCATACGTGAATTTTGTGTGAAGTACAAATTACAATAGGGGATTTTATGTCTCGTTCCAGATCTCGCGAGAAATGCAAATATGCCTGGCAACAACTGTTGTCAAACATCTGACCGTGGCCAAGCTTTTGCTGTGGCCATGTGTAATGATGTCGAGAATAGTGTTGCTATGTGTTTGACATTTTCAGCTTGACCATCCTCACATGGTTGCTATGGATACAATGGCTCATGCAGGATCTTGTGAGAGCTACTGTGAGATGAAAACAGCATATTAGGAAATCACTGGCAATAGTCACAGATTGCAAAAATTTATTTCCTACTGAAGATTTTTTCCTACAAGTAATTAATCCACTGAAAGTTACATACAAGTATTTCACAATTCGATAAAGAGCACTTCTTTACCACAGTTGAAGTGAAAGGCAATGTTGATATGGAAATGATCATTCCTAATAATTAATTTTATGGAAAATGAAGAATTTGTGGGAATTTCCTCGCTCAAACTTGCGAAATGGTATGAAAATATCACAAACACAAATTGTTAAAATTCTAATTATGTCGGAATAGTCGCTGGTTTCACATGGTTTCATTCCTTTACAGTTTACGGAAAATGTTAATTTTAGCTATACTCATACTGTTACCATGGCAATGTAGTGATCCGCTGAGAAAACAGCACTGTTTGTAAGGTCAGTGCATTTTCAACCAAACCAAACTTAGCTTGCATTTGTGATTAATGATTTCTAATTCTTATAACCTGAAATAGAATTTCAGCATCAAGGTGTGAAAATAACATTGGAATTCATGGACACATCTTCACCTCAACACACTACACAGAACATAACATTTGATTTCCTGATATACACTATTAGTATTACTTCATCTTAACACACTAAACATTACTCAAGCATATAAAAGAATTTGTTGATCTTCTCATTCTAACTCCACCCCTCTGAGTATGACTCCTTAGGTAATATACTATTACAGGTACTGAGCATTCCATTCAAATCCTTGAAGACATGGGCACAACTTTTTATGGTCGTGTATGAAGTCACTCCTATATATATCATTATTCTTCAACAATTTGTGTAACTTTCAGATTCGTATAAAATAAAACAAACAGAGCAGCATCAGTAAATTTACAGCAATTGTTCTTATCATCAGAAGTAAGAACTATTGTTTTATTTCAATATGCATACTGACCTGTTTGAATTTCGAATCGCAAGTTCAAGGCGTAGTCTAAATCTTTTTTATCTCGTAGTACAGATTGTAAGTAGTAGTTGATACTGTGATAGTGTGGTATCTAACAAGTTACAGACTAGATAATACATTCATCACCACCAATCACATGAGCGACGTAAAGGGCAAGCTATTGTTTACATTGTAATCTGTGATTTTGCTTGGCTGTCTCAGGAACCAGTTACATCACGATCTGTGAATTTGCTTCACTGTCCATTTTAATACTGTTTGTAATGCTGTCAATGGCAACCGATTAGTGTGGTTTGTAAACCAAATGCTCAAACTGATTGTTTAAAAAAACGCACAACTAATTGTCACAACGGGAGTGGTAACATACATGTACATCAGCATAAATGACCATTTTCAAATGAAATCAGTATGTACATGTAAATATGCCCTCATGAAGATGAACACAAGTGCAATATAACGTACATAAAGGGAATATTATGTAAATATCTACAAAGTGGCATGCTGATAACTGCTATTTTTGGGCCTGGCTAAATGAATCGGTTGCCATTGGTAGCCTAGTCTTGGTTACCCAGCCTCTCGCCACTGGGGGCTCTGCTACGAGACCACAAAAACAAGAATCTGGGGAAATGAGATTCCAACTATTCCGTGCAGGAAGTAGCCTCTGGAGCAGTGCATCATGGGAATACTTCACGTCCAACATTGCAGGCTGAACAATTTGGGTACCTTCGCTACAGATTATCACTTCTCAAGTGACTGATTTTATTAATTTCAACAAACAGGCCTCTTGCGCTCATTTTCTATGCTTGGAAGAAATGTACCGTGTGACTTCCACCGTGGGGTAGTTGGAACGTGGTTTCTCCAGACTTTTGTCTGGGTGGTCTCCTAGAAGAGCCCCCAGTGGTGAGAGTCTGGGTAACTGAGACTATTGATAGCATGACAAGCGGTTAGTGAGACAGCAAAACAAACTCACACATCACAAAGTATAAACAGGCTCTGGACATGCACGTTAGAAACTCATACCTGTCCAGTGTCTTCACCTTTGACTGAATCCAAAACCTATCCTCATTGACGATACTAAGCATACTCATGACATATTTGAACAGCAAAGAATCAAGAAGTGACTCTTTAGTGCAACCATGGTTGTTAAGAATTTGTCATTGCTTGTAGCTTATATATAGCAAGCTAGTCCTCACAAGGAAACACTTAAAGAATAAGCATACTAAAGATAATACATTTGTTTACCCATGGAGATTTATTTCCTAAAAGGGTGGGCAATAGCCAGTTCTTTTTTGCATAGAAATGTGTGTTTATTAGTTTATGTTTGGTTAACAGCATTGTCAATTGTGCATGACTTGAATTAATGAAGTTAAGATAAAATTTCACTTGTAGAGATGTATGTGTTTGTCATCCATACCTTTCTTAGGACCATCATCTATCTTCTCGTCCTCATCTGGCTTCTCTTCATTAGCCTTCAGAGGTTCAGATTCTTCACCTTTACCCTTGTTCTGTGCCTTCTTCTCATCTCCTTCCAAAGCAAACTCAGTCACACCTGCTGAGAAGTACAAAATTTCAAAATCCATCAAATTATTACATCAATAGTAATAACAATAATAACCTTTATTGGTTCAAATAAATTTGTTTAATGGTCGCCACAAGAGCAGCACCCTAGTACCCTAGTGTTGAAGAAGCAGGAGGAAGCCGGAATACCTGCGGTGTTCATAGGGTCAAACTGAGTATCACACTTCTTACATACAGACCTGGTTAAATTTTAAATCAAACCCAGCCGACACCTGGTAGGTTCAAACCCTGGCTGCAGAGGTAAGGTGTATGAGCTAACCGCTCGGCCACTGACAACCCAATTTTCTGAAATCAAACTATGAAAATTTTGGCACCAGTATTGCATTACTTATCCCACTCTACATCAAATGAATCCACTGTACAACAGGGCTTGAAATAATGAAGACTATTTTCTTGCCCACTGCACAAGTAGAAATTACAAAACACTTGTCCAAATGAGAAAGTCCTTGTCCACAAAGTCAACATTTATTTTGTAAATTTTATTGAGATGTTTGATTTTGATGTCCCTCTTGATAAGTTTTTGTTGCCACAATGTTACTTCGTTTGCGTAAACTCAGGAAATATACACTGAATAATTACTTGTATACTTCTATTCATGTTAAAATATCACTTTGAAAGTTTCTGCAGGTACAGGAATATTTTACTGATATTAGAATGAGCAACTAAAATCGAAAACCATGAGAAATTCTACTTGTCCATTGGGACAAGTACTTCTAGAATCACTTGCCCAATGATTCAAATGACTTGTCCGGGATAAAGTAAAATGCCCTTATTTCCAGCCCTGTACAGTATTACACCAACAGAGAAATTTTACTTATACTGAAAATGCTTGGTGATTGCCAAAAGGCATGACATTCCAAGTAGCAACAATTTATTACCTTGCCCTTACACACATTGTCTCTCATTCTCCTTCCCTGCCTCACTCCCCCTCTTTCTAAGTGTATAATGGCAGAAGTGCTATAGTAAATGAAAACCCCTTCCGTAGTTGCATTCAGCGCTGAACTTGATAGTGAAATGATCTTATAAGTTATATATGAACTAAAAAGTATCATCTGCTCTAGACGTCAATGTATATAACAATACCTTTATCATCCTTTGTATCATTCAGTGGCATCTCTTCATCTTTCTTCCTGTGAACGAATATTAATATATTTAGACAGTTGAATAAAAATATGGTTATATTTCAGTAACTAGACAGTATCCAACACCTCAGCCATTTCTTACATAAAGGGGTACCAAGATAGGGATTGGTTTTATCATCACTTCATTACTCCATGCTTAAAGTGAACACACATCCTTTTTCACTAACTCTGAAGCATGCGACCTCTCTCAAATAGTTACTGGCATGCTACATTTTGGCATTTTAACACCCTGCTTAGATTAGAAGAAACCTGCTCTACACTGGGGCTAGGAAACTTAACAAGTGAGCAATGTTTGGCGCGGCGCCCTCTTTGTTCTCACAGCTGGTCTCATTATTGTGTTGCCATGGTTTCAAAGAGTGTGAATCCCCAACAATTCCCATAATACATCATTGAAGTGTACAGTGGGCCTCTTCTGTGCCAGATTTAATCATTCAATTTTAGAAAGGTCGTGATGCATAGTTGGTGAAATCACATTTCAGGATCTTTTTTTCAAACACATGTTCCTATTTGCTCTAAGCTAATTCACACAGGAATTTTTTCTTGTGGAGCTTGTCAGTACTAAGAGAAGTAAGCACTGATTCTATGCAAAACATGCACATTAAACTGAACACCAAAACATTAGGTAATGTGTATAAACTTGTTAAGATGTAGTATCACCAATTCACATTTGTGTACGTCACAGAACAATCACCAGGGATGATCACGCAATGTCACACAAGCTCAATAAGCAGACTTCGTTTGTTTAATGGGGGGGGGGGGGGGATCTGGTTTCAATGTGATTGCTGAACTTCACTGTCACACTGCTAACCACATTGTGATGGAAAACTTTCACTCCTTCAATGATAACAGCTATTGTATTTACTACTGAGATGTTGATAAGTTGATAAAAACTTACTTCTAATGTGAGATATGGTGTTGGGTTTCTGTTAGTATTTTCATGTGCTTACAATCGTATTTTTACATTACATCGATCATAGTGGTGTCATAGCTAGTTTACATCATATATAAATGTTTGATGTCACACTTGTGAACGTTCATTCAGGGGGAGGGGTTTTGACTTAAACGAACGATGTTCATTTGTGGAGATCATGCGACATTGTGCAATCATCATCCCTTAATATATAAAGCATTTGTTCAATTCATTAGATCCTTCAATTCATCACCAAAGTTGCATCAGGGTAACCTTAATTTATTCTTTTCATATATCTGCTAAACTCTATATTTCTTCATTCTGACAATGTTTGTGAAAAGTCGATAACTTCTACACAAAAAACAATCATCTGGATAACAGATATTCATCTAAATTCATCAGACATTGTCAAAACTGCACCAGGGCAGCCTTAATTCATTCTATGTTTATAAAGAGAGATATTAATCGTATATATCTAAACAATGAATTTATCATTAGCCCGATCACATCCCCTGTGAACATGCACTTACTTGAAATATAGCATTGTCAGGTCATGAGAATATATGATTTCTGTATATATATATATATATATATATTAAGATTGGTGATAATACATCTCAAAGTAAACTAAATGACATGCAAAACAAATACAAATTACACTTACATGGAAGTGCAGGAAACATGTAACATAGGTGTCGACAACATTAGGTATGAAAACAGTTGCTAGGAATGTTAGTTGGACAGTGACATTTACATTGGTGTGTGTGTGTGTGTGTTTATGTGTGTGTGTATGTATGTATGTATGTATGTATGTATGTATGTATGTATGTATGTATGTATGTGTTGTGAGTGCATGTGTGTGTATGAATGTATGTACATACGTATGTGTGTGTGTATGTATGTATGTATGTATGTGTGTGTATGTATGTATGTATGTATGTGTTGTGCGTGCATGTGTGTGTATGTATGTACATACGTATGTGTATGTATGTATGTGTTGTGCGTGCATGTGTATGTATGTATGTATGTATGTATGTGTTGTGCGTGCATGTGTGTGTATGTATGTATGTACATACGTATGTGTGTGTATGTATGTATGTATGTATGTGTTGTGCGTGCATGTGTGTGTATGTATGTATGTACATACGTACGTATTTGTGTGTATGTATGTATGTATGTGTGTGTGTGTGTGTGTGTGTATGTATGTATGTATGTATGAATGTATGTATGTATGTATGTATGTATGTGTTGTGCATGTGTATGTATGTATGTATGTATGGAAGTGATTACTAGATACTTGTTATTGAAAATGTTGCATAAAACATTAAACTGTTAGGATTTTATGTTAGTATGCATGAGCATAAATATGTGGTGGGTAATTGCTCCTTGTAATTGCAGTTCAAACAACAACTGAGAGAAGACATTAGGAAACAATAGGTGGGTGTTGTGTGCAAGGAATAGTGTTTGTATGGATATAAAAACTAACATAAAACACACACTTGTCAATTAAGTTTTATTTCTTGGTTGTCTTAATTTAAACTTACATAAACAAACGCACATTACAATAACATGGGGTAAGGTTTTAAGGTTTTCTTTAAAAAAATTCCCACCACCTAAGTTTACATTAACTTCTGATAATGTTTTAATGGACAAATAAAATGGCTTCCTGAGGTGTCATCCAATCAGAACATGTATTAAGATGGGTTAATATGCAAAATAGGATGACATGGGTTAAGGACCAATGAAATTGCTTGTTACTTGGCCTACCAACCAATGGCTTCCTTTGTACTTACTTTGCTGGCTGTCCTGCTGAAATAAATCAAATAAATAAAAGGTTATTTCACAAACATACAAATAAAACACTGTCCACTGAACAAGTCAATCAAGTCTAGACTAAATATTTGGACAAGGTAACATATCCTGCTTGTGATAAAATAACCTTTACATATATATAATGATCTTAGGAATGTACATTTTGATTTTGACGACGATTACTCTGATTTGTCAGACAATGAAAACCTAAAGTACTTGGTGTCAAGAAAAGTGAGAAATGTACAGGATTTATTGAGAAAGCATTTTTAAAGAGAAGGGACAAGTTATACATTAGCAGATGGCTTCTGTTTTTGCCTTGTACATAAACACTTTTTTACTAGCAACGAGTTCCTCAATCTGTTCTAGTTAAGTTTTATTTACTAGGGTGACATATAGACCTATTTGGCTGGGAGGTTGTGTACTTTTTTATATATAGATTTGTCATGCTTTACCTCATGTCACTATAATAAACTATTCTACTACTACTACTGCTGCTGCTGCTACTACTACCACTACTACTACTACTGCTACTACTACCACTACCACTACTACTACCACCACCACCACTACTACTTCCACTTCCACTACCACCACTACTACTACTACTACTATCACCACCACCACCACCACCACCACCACCACCACCACCACCACTACTACTACTACTACTACTACTACTACTACATCATCATGAAACTAAGCTGATGAATCTCATTGGACCAATAAGAGATTGTCTTGCGGTTCCTTACCTTGTTGTTGCCTCCTTCTTCTCAAGACAAATATTGTAAGAACGATGATGAGAATAATCAGAATAATGATAATGATAACAATAGCGACAATGATTCCTGTTGAGTTGCTTTTTGTGGCACCAGTTGGTGGAGGCTCTAGTGAATAAAATAAAAATAATCAAATCATTTAAGTTTGGAATCCAAAACTCTGAATGGACTTGTTGGTGTGGTCACCGAAATACACTACACACTTCCCTGTTGGTAGCCACTGAAATGCACTGTACACTTTCCTGTTGGTAGCCACCAAAATACAATGTACACTTCCCTGTTGGTAGCCACCGAAATACAATGCACACTTCCCTGTTGGTGTGGTCACCGAAATGCACTGTACACTTCTCTGTTGGTAGCCACCGAAATGCACTGTACACTTTCCTATTGGTAGCCACCAAATTACAATGTACACTTCCCTGTTGGTGGCCACCGAAATACAATGTACACTTCCCTGTTGGTAGCCACCGAAATACATTTGCACACTTCCCTGTTGGTGGTCACCGAAATGCACTGTACACTTCCCTGTTGGTGGCCACCGAAATGCACTGTAAGTTTCCCCGTTGGTAGATCTGAAATACACTGGATGCTTCTCCATACAGAGCAGGGTTTACATATACACTACACTGCTTACAATGAATGATGATAGCCATCACGATCTGCATTATATTTAACTCACAATGAGATCTAAACAATGTTTTTTGGCATTTATGTTTAGACTCTTACTTTGCACTGCTAACATTGTTTACAGATTGATTACATTGAGAGACATAACATACTAGGCTGATGGTCAAAGTATTTGAAAAGGTATACTTTTGCACTTGATATGGATGCTATAAACAAATGTGGCAATCCATGCAACTGTTTTATTTGAGTGTTAAGGGTTGTATCTAACTATATGGGCCAAAATGAAGTTGTTGGAAGTTGACAAACTGCGAAACGTGAAGCAAATGCAATATTTTTATAAATTAAGAATGTAGGCTTAAGATTGTCCAGAATTTCCCAATTAATCCCTTTTGAATGAATACAAATTTTACCCCTTTTCATCAGAATACAATCAAAATAATCGTAGTAAAGTTACCTTATTGGAATTTAGTTTTAAAAGTGACTAAGTCACTAGGGTGACCATGTGTAAGATTTACCATCTTCAGTGTTTTTGCTAAGGTTTGGGAACCCCGGTAACAGAAAGGGGAAAGAGGTAAAACTGGTAGTGCTTCCCATGCAATGTATCATAATTTTGGTGGGGAACCCCGGTAAAATGATGTGGGAACCCCGGTAGATTTTACCTACTTACCGCCCTTAAATAAAACACTGATCTTTCACCTATTTTCAATAGTTTACAGTAGGTGATTTCACTTTACTGCTATTATATATAAAATTGATTAAAAATAAATTTCTATTCTAATGTAACCAAAATAATTATGTGTAATGCATCTAGGTAGCATTGAGGGAATTAATTGCATACCGTTAGTTTTGACGCTGCTAGGCACGGCTTGTGTTGTACCCTTGTCGTTGACAGCAAGCACAGTGATTTTATATTCCGTCTTAGGTTTCAGTCCAGTCAAGGTGTAATTCATGACCTCTTCGCCAGTTGGTTTAATGTTACTGACTTTGTCTCCGGCTCCAGTTTCAGTGTTAGAGTATTCAATGGTAAAAGTCTGACCTTCTCCACCATCATAACCAGGCTTAAATGCAACCGCAATGGTGTCATGACTTTGTGTTAATTTCACATCTGTTGGCTGCGATGGTTTAGCTGTAAAGAGAATTAATGGTTATCAGAATTTACTTAGAGAACTTTCTTTGAACACTGCGTCCTCTTGATAAGCATCCAGTGAAATCTTAGTTCAGCAAGGAAGATGAGAGTCAATGGACTGCCCAAGAACTAAATCTACATGTACAGGGCAGGGGTGAACAAATCCACTGGTCCTGGGTCCGAGACAAGCGATATTTCTGGACAGACCTGCACAAATGTTACCTTATACCATTAATTCTTTCAGCCGGACCACTGGATTTTTTAAGGCACTGGTCCGGGGACCACCAGTTCACAAAATGATTTGTTCACCCCTGTGTACAGGTTTGACTTCAACAACACTCACAGACTGGCCAGAGTTGATCTGCGCAATATCTACAGACAAGTAGTGTGCCCTCTAACAATAGCCTGATTTTGTTGCGAGTCAAAATGAGAAAAACTTGGATTTCTTGCGACTCACCACATGGTGCATCACTAGAAATTGTGTGCGTCATTGTCACACCAAATCGTCTTTGAGGGCACACTGCAGACAAGTTTGAGTTCAACAATACTTACACACTGGCTTGAGTTCAACCTGGAATGTATCAGTACCAACATCATTGGTGGCTGTACACCTATAGAGTCCATAGTCAGCATCCTGGACGGCAGCAATGGTGAGAGTACTAGTAAATAGTCCTCCTTCAAACTTCTCTTCAATGGTGTATTTATCACTGTTTGCTAACACTCCATCTGATGAGTTGCTCCATTGGAATTGTGGGTCTGGGTAAGCAGTAGCTTGGCATTGTAACACAGCATCTTTACCTGCTTCTAAGTTTACAAGACTTTTATCCTTGTTTGAGATCTTTGGTGTAGCTGTGGATTTACAGAAGAAATTTTTGTCAAGAAAAAACTGGTAAAGGTTACCCAAGTAAGTTTACTCTATTGTCGACAAACCTTTTGAACTAAAACAGAAATAACTAACTGCCAAATCAGCGTGTCTTGAGCATCTTATCTTAATTTTGTGAGAGGGGACCAGCCAATTTCTCCTTCCTGGGATAAAGTATTTCCACAAGACGGACTCCATGGAGCATCTTAGTATTCTAACATCAAATCATAACATGGACTACATTTCATCACAAGGGGGCGCTATACTTCAAGCGGTCTAAATAACTGACTACATTTCAACACTAGGGGTGCTATAATTCAACAGGTGTACATAACATTAACTACATTTCATCACAAGGGGGCACTATACTTCAAGACGTCTATTCTATATTACACTTATTGTCTGGCTATGAGAGCACGAGTAGACATCTATTACCATGAGGGTTGTTACGTAGGAAGTATTTCAGCTTTACTGAAGCAATTGCTACATGACAACACAAGGGGTAATATGATGTCTGCCAGTGTCTGAATAAGGCCAGGCAATACAGGTTTTATAACACACCACATTCTCAAGTACATATTCTTTCTATAGCCAAAGCAAATTCTCGATAAGAATTCTGTGCTACGTGAATGTTTCGGAAAACACATTGCAAATACTGCCCCTGTATGTAAATTGAGGTCACTATGGGATTTTGATCCCTACCATGTGATGCACTCTAGGCCACTCACAGAAGGGTATATGAAAGCAATGAAATATAATATTCATGAGTACACTTACTCTTGACAACAATATCAATTGATGCAGTTTCATCGACCGTTGATCCATCATTAAACTGAATGCTACCAATACACGTGTAGTTGCCAGTGTCACTAGCATCAGCAACACCCAGATCAAGGACTGTTGACTTCTCATCCAAGACAGTTACTACGCCACCTTGTTCAACTTTCCATGTGTAACCATTGGGCAATGGTTTAGGTTCGCTGTCAATGGTACAGTTCAATTGAATTGGTTTTCCTTCACTTACTGCCTTATCAGGTCCTTCAATTGTAACTACCGGTGGATCTGAAATGTTATAGAATGATGCGAAAAAAAGTTTAAAAGTCTGTATTTTTATCAGATTAACTACTTAATTTTCCAGGGATGTTTTGCCAGTGGAATACATTTCATTTCATATGTCAACACGACCATTTTTTAAATAATATTTCTCACCTATCTCATCGACACTTTACAGGAACGTTGACCAATTTAATAAACAAGTTGATCAATTTTCCAGTTGGTGGAATTTTTCCAGGATGCCTTTGAAATTCCATGACTTTCCAGGAGTGTATGAAGCTAGCCTGAAAGATCCAGGCGGTTCCTGCTTAGGCTATATAAGTTTTCTTGTGTATGTCCAATAAACCAAAACCTCTGACCCTATTTTTTTTAACCATTTAAATCACAAAGCTACAAAAATATTTTGACAACTTGACC
The DNA here is from genome assembly GCF_964340395.1 of Glandiceps talaboti. NCBI lineage: Eukaryota > Metazoa > Hemichordata > Enteropneusta > Spengelidae > Glandiceps > Glandiceps talaboti. Next base: position 20,152,678 of record NC_135557.1, read on the forward strand.
TTCATGTAAATCTAATTTCTTTCCCCGGTGATGCCTGTACATATTTCTCATCAAACCATCACAAAGGGGGTATTCTGACCGACATTTTGTTTATTTATGGGTCGAAGCGATATTGTTCAAAAAACAAAAACAATTTTTAAAAATCAAATCGAATCCCAACATATCTACCCTATTTTCTGAGGTTATAGGAAACACCTTTTCTTTTCTTTCTTTTTTTTTTGGGGGGGGGGGTTTAAAGTCTCAACAAGTAGCCAGTGGTCACATTACTGAGCCAATGACTGGATCTTTCGGACTAACTTTGATAATTGTAATACTACTTACATTCAATTATAACTCTGGTCTTTCCATTTCCTTCACCAATACTACCGTCATAGAATTTGTTTTTGGCGTTGCAAGTATACTCCCCAGCTTCACCGCGTCCAACATTGGGTATTTTCAAGACATCTTCAGTAGAAACAGGGTCTTCAGAAGATTCTGTGAACCATTGGACGATTTCTGGTGCTGGGTCAGAAGTAACAGTACACCTGATTTCCAAATCGCCGCCCTCTTTGACACGCATGGTGCTCTGTACGGTGACTATAGGAGCATCTACAAGGAATAAATAAAGAAAGAAGCATACAGGAACAATCCATTAATTACTATTTTTTTGTGGGTCAACTTTTTCTATTGTTTGTTCACACCTAAACACTAAGCCTAATTCCACTGCTTGAAATTAATTTTTTCTTTGGCAGTCCAATTGGGCTACAACTTTCAGAACAGATGGTGACCAGTAGTCCTACATTCCTGAACTGAAAACAGATTTCCTCTGCTGGAAATATATGTGTTATTAAAACTCTTTCATGTCCAAAGTCTTCCATCTTCATCACATAATCAGTGGTAACCTGAGTAGGCTACCAGCTGCAAACTATGGTAGCCCCATGACAAGAATTGGTAGGCTTTGGACACGCAAATTTTGAGTCCTGAATTCAAATGGGATTCAAACGCGATTGTCTATTTAATACATAGGTTCAGATGTGGGAAGGCGGCGATCACTCAGAACAAAACAAACGACACAAAATGATGGAAATAGGGGTAAATAAAGGCATCCAGCCACTTTCACCACATCAGATTTTAATCAGATTGATTTCCAAGGTAACTATCTTCTACTGTCCTGCTTCAATTTAGTACTGTGACACGTCGCATCAACGCAGTAAGGTTGTTTCTGCAATGCAACTGTCTAGGCAGATATGACCTTACTGCACTGACGTGACAATTATGTTACACTTGCAGGCTAAAACTTTTAAACACTTCAAAGACAATTACAGAGACATTTCTTCTGCCTAGCAGTTATTTATCTGGAGCTATAATGTCACAATGTGTGTATTTTATGTCCTAATGTGTTTTTGAATCTGTAAGTGGACTTTTGCGTGATTGTCGATTTGATGTATGAGGGCCTCAATGGAAAGAAGCTGACCCTGCAACGCTCTGCGTTGTTTGTAACGCTTATTGAGTTTTACCCTGAATAAAGATATTTTATAAGAATAATAACTTATTTGAGCTACCATGAATAACTATGTTTTACAATAACAATACACTGTACTCAACTGCTACAGAATTTGTAATATCAGAATGAATGAAAAAGGTAGAGACACTATATTCAGATTTCACTAAGGCAAGCAGGGAATATTTCCAGAGTAATAGTTTACTTTGAGCAGTACTTACATTGGACATAGATTTCTGTATTGGCGGTTGCCTTTCCTTCTGTACCATCAGCAAAACTGTTAGTAGCTTCACAGCTGTACATACCAAAGTCAGTACGTTGAACTGCTTCTATTGAGAGTACTGGGCTACGTGGGCGGATATCGGTATTAAATCGAATCCATTTGACTTTATGAACTGCTGGGTTAGCTTCAGTCACATACTCACTACAGTTGATATTGAGGCTGTCACCAACCTTGAGGGTGGAGTTGTTTGGTAGATTTAAGACAGGTGGATCTGTGAAAGAAGAAAAACTACTTTGTGAAAAAAAGACCACAACCCGACCAGTAACTCTACACTGCAAGGTTATTGATTGTAAGTATATAGTCAAACATTATCAGCAATATTTTGTTACCATGGTAATGTCTGGTATCACCCATATTTACACTAAACATCAACCATATTAATATCTGGTATCACCCACACTTACACTACACATCAACCATAGTAATGTCTGGCATCACCCACACTTACACTACACATCAACCATAGTAATGCCTGGTATCACCCATACTTACATTACACATCAACCATAGTAATGTCTGGTATCACCAACACTTACATTACACATCAACCATAGTAATGTCTGGTATCACCCACACTTACACTACACATCAACCATAGTAATGTCTGGTATCACCAACACTTACACTACACATCAACCATAGTAATGTCTGGTATCACCCACACTTACATTACACATCAACCATAGTAATGTCTGGTATCACCAACACTTACATTACACATCAACCATGGTAATGTCTGGTATCACCAACACTTACACAACACATCAACCATAGTAATGTCTGGTATCACCCATACTTACACTACACATCAACCATAGTAATGTCTGGTATCACCCACACTTACACTACACATCAACCATAGTAATGTCTGGTATCACCCATACTTACATTACACATCAACCGTAGTAATGTCTGGTATCACCCACACTTACACTACACATCAACCATAGTAATGTCTGGTATCACCCACACTTACATTACACATCAACCATAGTAATGTCTGGTATCACCCACACTTACACTACACATCAACCATAGTAATGTCTGGTATAACCCATACTTACATTACACAACAACCATAGTAATGTCTGGTATAACCCATACTTACATTACACATCAACCATAGTAATGTCTGGTATCACCCACACTTACACTACACATCAACCATAGTAATGTCTGGTATCACCCACACTTACATTACACATCAACCATGGTAATTAATGCCTGGTATCACCCACACTTACACAATACATCAACCATAGTAATGTCTGGTATAACCCATACTTACACTAAACATCAACCGTTGTAATGTCTGGTATCACAAACACTTACATTACACATCAACCATAGTAGTGTCTGGTATCACCCACACTTACATTACACATCAACCATAGTAGTGTCTGGTATCACCCACACTTACATTACACATCAACCATAGTAATGTCTGGTATCACCCATACTTACATTACACATCAACCATAGTAATGTCTGGTATCACCCACACTTACATTACACATCAACCATAGTAGTGTCTGGTATCACCCACACTTACATTACACATCAACCATGGTAATGTCTGGTATAACCCATACTTACACTAAACATCAACCGTTGTAATGTCTGGTATCACAAACACTTACATTACACATCAACCATATTAATGTCTGGTATCACCGACACTTACACAACACATCAACCATAGTAATGTCTGGTATCACACACACTTACATTACACATCAACCATGGTAATGTCTGGTATAACCCATACTTACACTAAACATCAACCGTTGTAATGTCTGGTATCACAAACACTTACATTACACATCAACCATGGTAATGTCTGGTATCACCCACACTTACATTACACATCAACCATATTAATGTCTGGTATCACCAACACTTACACTACACATCAACCATAGTAATGTCTGGTATAACCCATACTTACACAACACATCAACCATAGTAATGTCTGGTATCACCCACACTTACATTACACATCAACCATAGTAATGTCTGGTATCACCCACACTTACATTACACATCAACCATGGTAATGTCTGGTATCACCCACACTTACATTACACATCAACCATAGTAATGTCTGGTATAACCCACACTTACACAACACATCAACCATAGTAATGTCTTGTATCACCCATACTTACACTAAACATCAACCGTTGTAATGTCTGGTATCACCCACACTTACATTACACATCAACCATAGTAATTAATGCCTGGTATCACCCACACTTACACAATACATCAACCATAGTAATGTCTGGTATAACCCATACTTACACTAAACATGGCAACATTTTGTATAACACACGCATACTTACACTGAATATCAATTTGGATAGTTTCTTCTGTTGTTCCTAGGTTACCATCATGGAATGTATTTTGAGCTGAACAGACATAGTCTCCAGCATGGCTTTTTGTAACCCCCATCAAGTCCAGAATACCATTATTGTCACTAGGAATATCCACACCAGCAACAGCAGTTGTCCAACCAAGACTGCCTTCGTTTATATCTGGGTTGGTATCTGTGACTTCACATGTAACTAACAGATTACTGCCCTCTACCAGTTTCACATCTTTGGTTGCTGTACTCAAAGTCAAGGTTGGTGCAACTGTAAACGACAATATAATACTTTTTTAGAACACATTGTTTGCATACAGCCTTCAATGATTGGCGTAGATCATGTCACATGATTTGCACAAGTGACCCACAGTGACCTCAATTTGCATACAACCTTCAATGATTGGCTTAGATCATGTCACATGGTATGCACAAGTGACCCACAGTGACCTAAATTTGCATACAGTGAGTACTACTTTTTTCCTATTTTGTGGAAGTGGAGTTTAAGCTATGGCGTCAACCAAGAAATTGAATGTTTGGCATTTTTATCATGTGCCTAGGCAGTAATATTTTTATATTTATATATTATAATTTTTCTCGACACTGTGTGAGAAGAGCCACTGGCTCAACAGTCTATCGAGATTAAACAAGTCATTGAGAATGACATAGTCCCCGCTATGATTGTTTTTTAAGGAATTATCACTACTCTGATCACGCAACAACACCTGTGAACCTAAATCAAACAGACTTAGATATGTTGTGTCTGCTTGTTGGACATGGAACATGCCTACAACAATAAAGGATGGTCGGGTATGGGAGATCGTATCACAACGAAAATGGATATGCACATGTATGTCATAGAACACTGTCCCAATACCAACTTTGAATGAGATCTGTTCAAGCATGTCTGAGTTATGGCTTTGGACATGGAAAATTCACAAACAAAATGGCTGCTAGGCGGCCATATTGGATCGTATCATGACAACAATGAATATGCACATGTATGTCATAGAACACTGTCCTAATACCAACTTTGAATGAGATCTGTTCAAGCATGTCTGAGTTATGGCCTTAGACAGGGAAAATTTGCAAACAAAATGGCTGCTAGGCGGCCATATTGGATCGTATCATGAAACAAATTGACGTGCATATGTATGCCATTGTATGTTGCCCCTGTACCAAGTTTGAAAAAAATCGGTCCAGGCATCTTTAAGAAACGGCTACGGACGGACGCATGGACACACGGACCCCAATCCATAAGTCCCCGTCCCGGACTTCGTCCGGCGGGGACTAATAAAGTCTAATAATAATATTCTATTTGTGGTACCAAGAATTTGTTGACAGGTGAGGAACGTTATAACTTACATTGTACATCAAAGTAGATTTCTTCTTCACAGGCGATCTTCCTCTTCAAAGTGGGGTGTCTCATCTCGCAGTTAAAAAGAAGATTAGCATCATCCTTGGTAAAGGTTGGTGTCCATTCTGCTGGTGAATTTCCTGATTGTCCAGTCTCTTCTCCATCCTTAGTCCAGTAGAGTTCACCTGGTGGTGTTGCATCACTGTTACACAATAACGTGGCTGTTGAACCTTCAATGACTTGATATGTGTTTTCATCATCGGGTGTCATTCCATCAACTTCACAAAAAGGCATTTCACCTGCATGGAAAAAAAGCTTACTTGATTAATACCAGAGAGGATGAATGATCAGGGAGGGGGGAGGAAGGCAGGGAGGGGAGGGAGGGGAGGGAGGGAGGGAGGGAGGGAGGGAGGGAGAGAGAGAGAGAGAGAGAGAGAGAGAGAGAGAGAGAGAGAGAGAGAGAGAGAGAGAGAGAGAGAGAGAGAGAGAGAGAGAGAGAGAGAGAGAGAGAGAGAGAGAGAGAGAGAGAGAGAGAGAGAGAGAGAGAGGGGGGAGAGGAAGAAACAGGTGTGTTGAGACTGAAAACACATTTTAGTCTCACTCCGTCCCCACTCCCACCCCCTACCCCTGACATGACACTTATACAGACCACAGGCAATACTCTTATTTAATCATGACAAAGCATTGTGCTGTAACATGTAACCAATATTTCCATCCAAAACAAAATACCGCAAATTACATTTTACCAGATTTCTATCTTTTTGTCCTTGGAAATCTAAAACACACATCTAAATAATTAGGAACGTACACATATGCACTATGTATAAACACTTGCATTAATACACAACTGCTGACGAGCTACATTTTCAGGTTACCACAGCACAGGATCGCTTCTTTCCCACAATGCATTGTCACTGAGGTCAACAAACTTTCATGATTTCATTAGAATGCATGGAGGATTCAGTGACTGACAAACAACTATGTTATAATATTATCGTCTCTTTGAGTTCATGGAAAGTTCAATTAAGTCTTCAAAATGCATTACAGCTCTATACATGTACACTGCAATTTAGTAAACACGTGAAGAACAGCAATAGGTTTGTCATATTTGCTGACAACTAGACTATATCTCCTCAATAATAGAGGTATCATTTCTTAATTAGATCACAAATTGTTTATTCATTCATGAGATTGATTAGGTTTTCATGACCTATACTGTCACATTCAACTCTAGTCAAGCATAGTGAACATGCACACATTCCCCCATTAAACTGACTACCAGAATAATGTAAAGCTAACATGCATTTATCCGAGTTCTCATTTAAAATCTTAAATTTATTGTACAAGGACCCTTGACAGTTTTATTTATTCCCTCTCGAGCTCTCTCCGTGATCTGCCCCTCTCTCCGTGATCTGTCCCTCTCTCCGTGATCTGCCCCTCTCCCTCGATACATGTATGTGACACTTCCTTCTCACGCTGTGATCTACCCCTTCTATTTATGACATTTCCCAATCTCACTGTGACTTGCCTTCTCCCTGCATTATGACTTGCCCCACACCATGACATTTCTATCTTCCTTAAACACCCCCTACCACAATAATCCCCTCTTCTCCTAGATCCTAGCGGCACCTTTCACCCTTAAGGTAATTTGGGTTTTATATTCTTAGCACAAACAATTTCAGAAAATGACCAAGTCCTGTCTGCTATTAAATTACCAAATTAAATGAATACAACCCTTACTTTCAAACTTAATATATTCTACAATGAGGGTATTTGCATGGAACCTTTGGTCACAAGTATTTTCCAGCTGAATGAAGAAAAATATTGGTGAATAATATAATTATACCAGCACTAGCAGTGTGTCCTCCAATGATAGCCAGATTTTGTTGTTGTGAGTCAAAATGATAAAAACTAGCATTTCTTGTGAGTTACCACGTAGTAAGAGATAGGGGAACACCAAATTTTGGTGCTAGAAATTGTGCGTCAGTGGCACGTCAAATTGGCTTAGGGCACACTGAGCACTAGTAATATAAAATTTGAGAAAGTAATGACAATTTTGAGCATTTTGACTCATATTTCAAACATAGCAAAAACAGTGATGTATGCATTTTGTGTTGTTAAGTAGAATGACCAGCGTATACATTCCATTTTTATTTATTTTTTGTTTTGTTTGCTATAACTTTCAGTTTTGCCATGGTTTACACCATATATAAATGTGTCGATGTTGCACTTGTGAACGTTCATTTTACGAAGGGGGTTTGTCCTACATGAACAAAGTTCATTCATTGAGCTTGTGTGACATTGTGTAATGAAACTGTAGTCTACTTGAAAGAAAAAAAATAACCATGCTTGTCATCAAAGACATTTACAAATGTATTCTTCAATACCAATGATGAAAGTTTGATCACACAGACAAATCAAAAGTTTGACCACTAGGGGGCGCTGTTTATGGGATAGCTAAGGTATGGTTGTTGAGCAAATCAAAAGTTTAACCACTAGGTGGCGCTATTTATGGGATAGGTAAGGTATGGTTGTTGAGCAGGGTAATAAATTCTGTCATTGTTGATAACCATACAAGAATCCATAATTCAATAATGAAATCCACACTTTACAGGGGTTTAGACAAGCAACTGATCACTGTGCCCATTTCAACCACAAGAGAAATCTATGTTGTATAGCATGTTTTAATTCATACATGTATGTAGTACACTGACAATTTAGTTTCCCTCAGTAAAATTTTAACGGCTTGGATTTTGATGTCAGATCCGATCTGATCTTGGTGAGAATACATTTTGAAATTTTGTTCAAATTCATGACTTTACAACACATATATAAATATTAGTCAAATTTTAATTCAATCCACAGCGTAGTAGTCTTTTCTGCAGAAAAAAACTTCAAATTTTTGGAGCGCCAAAATTGTCTATTGGGTTTGCAACCGTAGGATCTTGCATGCACACTGGATGCTGGGTAGTAGGCTTGGCACAATCCTGTGGGATCTGAGCTACTTAATGATAGCAGTGTAGCATATACATTGTACAGTGAAAGTCATCAATCAAGTAATATCTGAATTGTATGCAATGATTGCCAGGAGTGTCATTATAAACTGACTAAATCTAACATACATATTGACCTCAATTCCATGCTAGTAGTAAGCAGACATTTTTAGCAGACACATTTGGATGAATTTAACAAATAAAATGGAACGAGAACCCTAACAAATACACAATTTAGAACATACTATTCTACAAACTGATTTAGTTGAATTCAGATAAAACTGGAATATCCTAATTTATTTTATTGAAAACAAAGTTTACATGTATGCCTAACAAGCGACCTATCGGTCAGAATAGCTCCGCTGTTTTTTTTTTAATTTAATTTTTTATTTTGGTGACATGTAGAAGTGGTTCAGGTCTTCAGCTCTTCGAGTCACTATGCAGTTTTGTTTTAGCGATGCAATAAAGTGGTTAGTGGTTTCATATGATGTCTCACTATAAAACACATTTTACACAGAAGTTGGTAATGTATTGTACTTTTATACCATAGTCACCATTTTATAACAAAAATCTACTGTTATGAAAAATTGCACAAAATCCCAGAAAAAAATGACTGGGAAATGCACACAAGAAAAAGAAAAAAAGAGGATTTTGAGGTTGGCTATAAGTAATTCCAGTGTCTTACAGCTGTAACCCTGGAAAATTTTAATGAAGAATGAAATAAACTAGGGATCTAAAATAATTTTGAGGCAATTTGAATTTCAATTTTCTAACAAATTTACAAAGTCAACAACATTCAACTTGTTCTAGTTGTGGTAGATATATATAGGGAAGAAATGTATTAATCGCCATCTTAGTTTCCGTACGGCGACAATCTCAAGTACCCGGAAGAGAGTCATTCTCAGCCATACGTTACAGTGGTAACACTCGTTCATGTTCGGTTACCTTTCACAAAGAAAACACAACGAAATGGTTGAAATGATCTTTTTTTAATTTCTTTTCATCACAACAACAAAATCTGCGTGATCAAAAGTGTTGTAAACTAAACCAGAAAGAATTATCGGACTGGCTAAACTTCCCGATGAACTGGAAGGTCCTACTACTTCCAAGTAAGCCTCGATAGTACTATAGTACGTGAGAAAATCGTCTCAAACTAGCGATACAACTTTCAAAATATAACTTGACATGTCTTCATTTGTTAGAGTTATACAATTCAAGACGGGTTTTCACTCGAAAACAACAATTCTGTGAATAATGACAGTGACACTCTGAACGCAGCGATTTCTCGGACGATGTTACCACTGTAACGTATGGCTGACAACGACTTGCTTCCGGGTTAGTCCCTCGTGCATACGGGTGGATTGTCGGCGATTAATACATGCATGTACATCGTCTGATATTTTAATTCAGAGTGTTTTTTGTGACCGGCGCCTGTCAGCAGACTCTGCCATTTTTTTCATCATTCCATTGTATTTAAACCTTGTACTTGACATTTCGCAATATTTATAATTCTCAACAAAGTACCTCAACATGCCTCACTTCGCTCGTACTCAAAGCAGCCCCGCACGTAGTCCTGCTTGCATACGGAGGAATTCGGGACTCGATTCTGACAATTGTCCCTCCCCCTCCGGTGTTTAGAGTCAAGTCAGTAATACAGACTCGTGCACCCGAGGACTACCCCGCGCGGTATGATCACTGACACTGATGACATGATGAGAGAGAACCTTTTCGGATTTACATGTAAAACGGGGAAAGATACGCAAAACCTAATGCAAAGTCTGAAGCCAAATTAAAGTTGTAATTATTTTAATTATTTTTACTTGCCAAATATTTGCATTTTGGAAAGGCAAGACACGTTCATGTCGTTTAACTTTACATGTGAACTGTCGGCCATATTTAAACTTCAACCGCGGCCGCATGCCTGGCATGCCCTTCCTTACGCAAGTTGTCTGAATTCTGGTTCACTGTCATTCCAAATTGCACGACAATATAGAATTAACCACAAGTTACATGTTATCTGAAAACATCACACTTTTATAGTGGGTCTGAAGTGTGATTTTAGTGAGTACTAAGAACGTCCTGTGTTGATACTCAAGATACTTGCTGTGGAAAATCGCTCGGTCGAATGAGGTCACCTTCAGCTTCTGGTCGAATCAGGATAGAGTATGCAAATGAGGATGTTGCGGATTGGCTGATAATGTAGAAGGGTGCAGAATTGGATTTGAAGTTTACAACCCTGTTTCGAACAAACGCTTGTCATTTGGGCGCCCAATGCGTAGAATTATGACTATAGCACATATTACATTGCTTGTTTGACGTCAATAGTGTCTTTTGAAAAGTGGCAGTTTACTTAAAGTCTCGTCGACTGATTTCCAATATGGCGTCGGTCATTATGCTCATTAACATATTCATTTTTTTTTCAAATTACAAAAAAAAAATCATAAAAAATAAAAATGAGGATGTGCTGACTTGAAATTAACAAATCTGAGTAAGCTACCCCCTGCGCATCAACACGCCAGATATCAAAGCAATCTAATAAGAGGTTTTCAAGGAGTTGATGAAAATTACATTTTATGAAAAAAAATCATAAAAAATTGAAAATGGCACAGATCAACTTGGCATGAACAAATCTGAATAGCCTCCCCCCAGGGAACATGCACACCAAATATCGAAGAATTCCGACTGTCACTTATGGAGTAGATAGTAAAAATATAAAAGTTTGACGGACACCTATGATTCACTCTACTCTCTATACCTCAATACCCACCTATACCTAAAGCTACGCTTTCAGCTTTCGCTGACAGCGGAGCTAATAAAACAGATCATTGAATAAAATCCAGGGGTGACCGTGACAATAAATGGCCATTTCTATCAACTTTGTCTCTATACACTAATAAACCTATATGAAAAGCTCCAACAAGCTGTAAATTGTAATCTGCAAGTTACAAAGTTTTACTATTTTTCAAATAGTACTATTGGTGAATATGGTGTAAATTACTAGATCTTGAGTCTTTTGATAATGCCTTTGTTTCACGTACTGTAAACATAGATATTTGTACTACTAGAAAATATTGCAATTTTACAGTCTTCAGCTAGTTCTCAAAGACTAATTTTTACTAATTACCAGACTGGTACATTGTATATATGCCCAAAAAGGAAGTTTAGTCACTACTTATTTAATTGTCAGACTGGTACGTTGTGTTAATGTACAAGAAGGTAGTTTAGTCACTACTTAATTGTGTGGCTTTGTTTTCCAGCGAAATAAATGAAAATAAGTCGTCAACGAAAATTTCCAGATTTACAATATTCATCAAATGTTTGATGAAAGATTCCAATGAGGTGTAAATTAGAAGAATTGACATTATTGTATCAAATATTGGTAAAAATCAATGAAAGATTCTAATGAGATATAGATTGCAAGAATTCACAATGTTGTCTCAAATATTGGTCAAGGTTGAGTGATGATTTTAATTGATGTAATCAGCTGTTAAGTTCATAAACGTTTTTGCTATGACCTTGCAATATAATGGGCTTGTCATGATTCTAACATACCGGACTCTTTGATTGCATGTCATTATGCCATTAAATAACACAACAACACAGATGACTTTTATTAACACTCCTAAATTCTATTTAGATGCATAACATCTTGATGGTCATAAAAAAAGCCCTGTATTTCAAGGTCTAAAGGACAGACACTGTATAAGAACTACTGTACATCAATGAAACAATGCAGAAGTGTAACAAGATGGTGACCCCAATTTATTTCTGTTTTCATGACCAAACCAACGGTACACTTTTTTCATCTGACAATTTTTTTTCAGATAAAATGAGACTATGGCTGAATTTCTGAATTTCTAAAAAAAACTACAACTTCTCTGAGGTGGAAAAAAAAATAATTGTGTGTTTCCGATACATTCACTGAAAATTGTTGCATTGCCAATAGTTAGACATTGTAGATGTTAATCAGTGGTTGTTATTATCCTATAAGTCGTACTCTCAAAACAGGTTGAAATCATGATTACCGTTGAGGGCGCTGATTTTTAGGTATGGACTTAAAAAATCAATAGATTTATTGTGTATAAAGCTACAACAAATACGTATATTCATAGGTGATGCAATACTGTACATGGTGTACAATATTATGAACAAGTTGTGATCTAACGAAACTTTCCAGTTGCAGCGAGAGCAGCTTTAAAGTGACCACATGGATGAGAATTGGGTATTTATTTTGGATTTTTAATTTATAAAACAATTTTATCATGGCATCCTTCTTGAAAAATCAATGTGAAACAACATCGACCAGGTCTGTGTATGTAACTCAATACATTGCAAAAAGCTTCAAAAATGGGTAAAAAGTTTGTTATTATAAGTACAATAGTAAACCTTTTACACAGCTATTAAGTCTTTTGCAGTTTATTGAGTTACAACCAGGGACTTGGTATATGTTGTTTCACACAGATTTTTCAAGTACGAAGCTATGATAAAATTGTTTTATAAATCCAAAATCCAAAATAAATACCCAATTCTCATCCATATGGTCACTTTAACAGTTTACCGAGGACACACAACTGTACTGTGTGTGCCTGCTCTTTCTCCACTATTATGCTAGTAAATATACCAGACATAAATAATAATATGCATAGATTCAAGGCTATATTTCATAAAATTGATTTCCGTACTTACAAAATCTTAACTTAGGTGTCTTACATAACAGATAGAAATTAGCACATTCCATACCCACTGACTGTACACTGTATACAAACTAGTTGAATCACCTTATCAAATTTCTTTGCTAATAATTGGTAAGTACAACTCTCTGTAGCCAAACTCCCTGTCATGCACAGGGGTATGTCTTACATAAGAAGTGAGGAGATTGTGGGCACTAATGTGAACATAATTAGGATTCCAATCTAAGGAGAAATCAAGGACTTTATTAGCACAATTGTTGTATAACAATACATACATACATACATACATACATACATACATACATACATACATACATACATACATACATACATACATACATACATACATACATACATACATACATACATACATACATACATACATACATACATACATACATACATACATACATACATACATACATACATACATACATACATACATACATACATACATACATACATACATACATACATACATACATACATACATACATACATACATACATACATACATACATACATACATACATACATACATACATACATACATACATACATACATACATACATACATACATAATCAAAGTGGGTTGGTTGGAACTTGAGGTGCTTGGTTGTAACTCCGAGTTTCACGCTCAATGCGTTCATCAGACAATGATGTCTGATGAACGCATTGAGCGTGAAACTCGGAGTTACAACCAAGCACCTCAAGTTCCAACCAACCCACTTTGATTATTCCCGCCCTGCTTACCCAAGCATCGAGCACTCTATTCTACGAGTTTGATACGATTTACTACATACATACATACATACATACATACATACATACATACATACATACATACACATTCACACACATACATACACGGCATACATGTACATACATATGCATAGACACATGAATATATAAACTCAGTCATACATATACATGAAAGAACACACATGTATGATGTGTACACACACACACACACACACACACACACACACACACACACACACACAAATTAATTGCAGGCCCATTTTACTTATTACAACTTGGAGTAAAAACACTGAACTGAATGATAGAAACTATAATAATGTTCTGAAGAGTTTCCAATTTTATGAAACAACCAAAATACTAGCAACACCTTGTCTCCAAAAAACACCTTTTCTCTAACAAAAATATCATTTCTATCACCGTAAAAACACTCACAGAAGACAGCCTAGTACGACTGATGTGAATAGAATGGCCATTAAAACTCACAACATGTACAAGAAATCCATTAGATTATCAGAGTGGCTGACAAACAAACCTGATATGAATGAATAAATACCACAAAAAGAAAGATCTGGAGTAAAGTAGGGCAGAACCAGCATGTCTCCAAAGAACAGCACAATTCACACAGCGTATGCTCTATACAATGAACAGCTTTGTTTGTTAAATCAAATTGTACAAGGCACAATGAACCATTGCTGAGGGCATGGAAAGTGCATGTACAAGCTAACTGCTTGATTGAATCCTTACTGTCAGGAGTATGCTACAAAACGACATCGAAAACAACAATCTCAGACAGCTGTAGCTGTTATATATGTAACATCTGATAACCACTTCTCCAGACTAAACAAACATAGGAATCTTATTTTTACTTCTTTGATGAAGGCTTTGGATCAATTTATCTCTAACCTTTTCACCTTTCTAAGTTTCTATACAAATTGCTGGCTGCAACATATGTGTTGAAATCTGAATTGCATTTTAGTCAAACTGAAACCATCTCTCAATTCTGCAAATAGAAATAGTTCCCATAATACCACAATGAAGTAAGGAACATGTTAGTTGCCTGATCTGACACGACAAGTCGGTTTCATGAAGTTGACGAGTCCGACCATTGATGAAGCAGATGGTTAAGTCTGTCTGGACTAATGCCAAACCATCCTGTAATTTCTAAGCACTATTTTGGTAAAATGATACAGTGAACACCTCCATTTTATTTGAAAATATTGAAACAGTCACTAGATCCTATATGATCTTTCTCCCATGGTCTATTACTGGCAAGTACAAAACATTTTAACATTGTCTTTGGGCTGTCTTGGAGAAAATTCTAGAGACAACATGGACTTGCATTCTACACCTTCACTGGGCTGTCTTGGGGAAAATTCTAGAGATTCAACGCCTTCACTTGGCTGTCTTGGGGAAAATTCTAGAGAGATTCAACGCCTTCACTGGGCTGTATTGGGGAAACTTCTAGAGATTCAATGCCTTCACTGGGCTGTATTGGGGAAAATTCTAGAGATTCAACGCCTTCACTGGGCTGTATTGGGGAAAATTCTAGAGAGATTCAACACCTTCACTGGGCTGTATTGGGGAAAATTCTAGAGAGATTCAACACCTTCACTGGGCTGTATTGGGGAAAATTCTAGAGATTCAACGCCTTCACTGGGCTGTATTGGGGAAAATTCTAGAGATTCAACGCCTTCACTGGGCTGTATTGGGGAAAATTCTAGAGATTCAACGCCTTCACTGGGCTGTATTGGGGAAAATTCTAGAGAGTTTCAATGCCTTCACTGGGCTGTATTGGGGAAAATTCTAGAGAGAAAATTGACATGCATTATACACCTCACTGAGCTGTCTTAGGGGAAAATTGGAGAAAATTCTGGAGAGAACATGGACTTGCATTCTACACCTTCACTGAGCTGTCTTGGGAAAAATTCTAGAGAGAAAATTGACATACATTCTACACCTCACTGAGCTGTCTTGGGAGAAAATTGGAGACAATTCTGGAGAGAACATTGACTTGCATTCTACACCTTCACTGGGCTGTCTTTAGCTTTAGCTTATTCTCTAATATGTCTGGGCTGTCTTGGGGAAAACGCTAGGGAGATTAGTCGCTTGTGGTGTTGTCAACATTTAAATAAAGCTCACAAACTATAAATCACAATTTTTTTTTTCAATTTAATGTCATGACAAATTGCTAATTAAAGTTTTAGCATTTATGCTGTGTACATTGGATACATGGACAATGTAGAATACATCCCAAGTCACTCAAAGCCAGACTAATTAGTTTTCAAATTATGTCAATTTCATAAGGCAAATATTGTCCTGTACTAATATCATATGACATCCTGTATCACCAATTAAGGAGTATGTATTCATAGACAGTAGTCTAGTAATAAGAGATAGTGTTTTTGTTGGGAGTCAAAATGATGACAAGGGAATTTTCTTGCAAGTCTCCACATAGTATGGAATCAGGGAACACCAAATCTTCATGTTGAAGGAAAATGTTAATTGCACCAAATTAGCTTTGACGGGACACTATTTGTAAATTAATCTATGTGAGTCCACTACACTATATAGCCCGTCTGTCTAGTGTGCCCTCTCTAATAATAGCCAAATTTTGTTGTCCTGGGTCAGTATGAGAAAAACTGGCATTTCTTGTGAGTCACCACATAGTAAGAGATAGGGGGTCACCAAATTTTTGTGCATCACTAGAAATTGTGTGAGTAAGTGGCACGCGAAATTGAGTTGAAGGGCACACTGGTGTCGGTTCTGCATATATACATGCTGTATCTCATAACATACAACTCAATTCTTGTGTTGGGCCAAGTTTAATGTGAGCATATGGATGAGGATTGGGTATTTATTTTGGATTTTTAATTTATAAAACAATTTTACCATGGCTTCCTACTTGAAAAGTCAACGTGAAACAACATTGACAAAGTATGTATTTGTAACTCAATACATTGCAACAAGTTTTAAAAATGTGTAAAAAGTTTGTTATTATACATATATTAATCTTAGTTTCAGACAGGAGTGGAAAATTTAGGTACAAATCTACATATACCATGTAAGGAGAATTTAGGTACAAATCTACATATACAATGTAAGGAGAATTTAGGTACAAATCTACATTGCCATGTAAGGAGAATTTAGGTACAAATCTACATTGCCATGTAAGGAGAATTTAGGTATGAATATACATGTGCCATGTTAGGAGAATTTAGGTACAAATCTACATGTACCATGTAAGGAGAATTTAGGTACAAATAACATGTAAGGAGAATTTAGGTACAAATACCATGTAAGGAGAGTTTAGGTACAAATGTACATGTACAATGTAAGGAGAATTTAGGTACAAATACCATGTAAGGAGAGTTTAGGTACAAATACCATGTAAGGAGAGTTTAGGTACAAATCTACATGTACCATGTAAGGAGAATTTAGGTATGAATCTACATGTATGTCTAGTGTGTGAAGCAAGTCACGTTGTCAACCAACTGAGAAATCACGTGATTACATCTCTGATAATATACAGAGGTAAAGATGTAGTATAAATCTATTTCAGGTGTAGAGACTTCATGGATGACCGCGACAGTTAGCCGACACAATGATGTCTTTATACACAACTGTCATTTTTCATGGAGTGTACAACAAACCCTTCCTTTATCTTCACTTGGGTTTCTACATTGTAATTTGACTCCATAAATCATCTATTGTGTCGTTTCATTTGTTCATTGTAGTCATTAAATTTACACTACCTGTACTGGGATCACTGTGTCCTCTAAGCCAATTTGACGCACCACTGACATACACAATTTCTAGCAACACACCAAAATTTGGTGTTCTCCTATATCTTACTAATACTATGTGGTGACTCACAAGAAATGTCAGTTTTTATCATTTTGACTCGCAACAAAATTTGGCTATCATTATACAGGGCACATTATGGCACAAGCTCTATTTTGAAGAGATTTCATTTTCACTGAAATGACAAATGAGAAATTACATTGCCTGGACTTAATATTTTCATCAATTTAGAAAGGTATGCATGATGGATAATCTATAAATGGAAGGGATGTCTTTTATTTCTAGTAGGAAACTACAGCCAAAACAGTGAAAATAAATTCAAAAATATAATATTTCACAGTATTTGAAGAATGATGCCTTGACTCACCTAACACCTTTACAGTGGCACCTTTTGAAAAGAATACAGGATCAGCAGTGTAGTCGCATTTCCATGTTGCCGCGTCGTCAAATGACACAGCGTTGATTTTCATAGTAAAATCACCAGCACTCGAGTCACCAATCACTGTACAACATTCTTCAAAATCCTCGTGACTGAAGACAGTTCCAGACAAACTTCCGAAATAAATAGGACTAGGACCACGGGACCACGTAAGTGTTCCAGCATCGGAAAAGTCTTGTACACTACAGTTCAAAATCACTGGATCATTAATATATGCGACTGTGTCTACTGGTTCACTGATGAACTGTGAGAAAACTGGAAAGAAAGCAGAAAATTGATACAATGAGTCATGGACTACTGCTAATTTGGTAGTCTAGATACAATGAGTCTATATGCCCTGGACTACTGCTAATTTGGTAGCCTAGATTGTCTATATGTGTATGTGCCCACCATGTACAGCTATTATTAATCTGTGATAGTTAGATATATATATATATTCATCGCTAAGCTGACAAAAATACAAGTGACCTAAGGGGCCTTGTCACTATGAGTTACTAGATGAGTTGTGATAAAGCTGTAGGGTCATGATTATTTTCCAGGTGAATGAAGTAAAATATTAGGGAATAATATAATTATACCTCCTCAAGAAGGAAAATTATGGTGATTTGCAACATTTTGACCATATTTCAGACATTGACGTGGGTTGTCGAGAAGTAGGACACAAAGATAAATAATCCATATTTTCTGTGTAAGGACAATAACTTGGCTCCACTATGGTATAATGTGTATTGTTCTTTTGCAATCATGTCTGACCAGTCTACCACTGTGACAGACAGGCTAAATGATATTCCCAGTCAAAGTGTTCAGTGTTCCGCAGTTCGTTCACCTTTGCACTGAACAATACACACAGAAAACAATGGTTGGACTCCTATACTATTCAAAGATAACGTTGGGACTCCCCTATACCATTCAAGAAATTGAAAACCAAAGATAATATGGAAGAGCCGATTCAGAAAAAGACAATGGAAGACAGATACAGATAAGACGTCCATTCATGATAATAACAATAGAAAAGAACAATTGACAACCTTCCACTCAGGGTCTCTACTATATTTCTTGGGGGCATCTTGCATACTGTATGGTGGTTAGGGTTACAACCAGTGTGCTCTTTAAGCCAATTTGACATGCTACTGACGCACACAATTTCTCACGACAACCAAAATTTGGTTTTCCCCTATCTCTTACTATGTGGTGACTCATATAAGATTTTATAAGAAATCCCTGTTTTCATCATTTTATTTTGACTTGTAACAAAATTTGGCTATCATTAAGAGGGTATAACTGGATAGGAGTGAATCAATATCTTTAATACTATCCCTGTAACATGGATGATTTATACTTTACGTTATGCTACTGTAGCCTGTCAGCAGTCAAAACGACTACTGAACTTGCAATCAGATATCTTTCCATGTTGTAAACTGCACGTACATGCATGTCTGCGGTAGTCTACCAGACGTTACTCATTACTAGAATATGTTGTTAGATACAGAGATCATCTAGACACTTGTACAATGTATATAAACATTCCCTATGCCGTGATCAATTTATTCCGGAACTAAAACACCATGTTATATACTAACCACTATAATTATGATCTTGGATACCCTCCCCCCTTATAAATTATGTGTAAATTATTGCATTGGTATACTTCTCAATTTTGAGTTTCCACTTCGGACATCATAACTTGCATAATAATTATCTAAGTGAAACTTACATGTATTCACCCCTTTGCCTTTACCCTTTAAAGCCACAATTTCTGTCTCAACATTAGTTTCAGTAACCCAGACTCACCACTGGTGTCCTACTACAAGACAATCCAGACAGAATCTGGGGAAATGTGATCCAAACTTGCCAGTACAGGATCTCTTTCCCAGAGCAGTGCATGCTGGGAAATACATCATGTTCAACACGGCAGGCTGTATGATCCTGGTACCATTGTGAGATATTATCATGTCTAAAGGTACTGATACATCTTGATTACAACAAACAGGCCTCATAGACCTATTTTCCATGACTTGAAAGAAATGTACTGTGACTTCCTGTGTGGGTAACTTTCAATTTACCCCCCCCCCCCCCCCCCACCTGGGGGAGGGGTCTCATAGTTAAGCCCTCAGTGGTGGGAGTCTGGGAAACCGAAACTACCGCAATATCGTAACAATTTTTCTCCATCACAAAAGAAATTTCTTCGAACCATTTCTCAAAATAAGATTTCATGCTTGACTCAAGGGTTCTACTTTTAGTGACAAGATGCCTTATGTTACTCATACAAGTTAAAAGAGGAAAAGTAGTGTAAAAGAAGATCTATTTATGTAACCAAATACATTTTAATTGTTGAATTTTTCAAATGAAACATTCTATTTCCTTGTTTACATCACAATCTGCATTTGCTTCCTTCTAAATGTTTGTAATGCTAATAACAGCAACTGATTATGATTAATTTAGCCACGCCCCCAATGGTAGTTAGCAGCAAGTGATTAATTTAGCCACGCCCCGATGGTAGGTAACAGCATGCCTGTTAATTTAGCCATCACCAATGGTAGTTAGCAGCATGCCTGTTAATTTAGCCACACCCCCAATGGTAGTTAACAGCAAGTGATGAATTTAGCCACACCCCCAATGGTAGTTAGCAGCATGCCTGTTAATTTAGCCACGCCCCCAACTGTAGTTAGCAGCATGCCTGTTAATTTAGCCACCACCAATGGTAGTAACAGCATGCCTGTTAATTTAGCCATGCCCCCAATTGTAGTTAACAGCATGCCTGTTAATTTAGCCACCACCAATGGTAGTAACAGCATGCCTGTTAATTTAGCCATGCCCCCAATTGTAGTTAACAGCATGCCTGTTAATTTAGCCACCACCAATGGTAGTAACAGCATGCCTGTTAATTTAGCCACCACCAATGGTAGTAACAGCATGCCTGTTAATTTAGCCATGCCCCCAATTGTAGTTAACAGCATGCCTGTTAATTTAGCCACCACCAATGGTAGTAACAGCATGCCTGTTAATTTAGCCACCACCAATGGTAGTAACAGCATGCCTGTTAATTTAGCCATGCCCCCAATGGTAGTTAGCAGCATGCCTGTTAATTTAGCCACGCCCCCAATGGTAGATAACAGCAAGTGATTAATTTAGCCACGCCCCCAATGGTAGTTAGCAGCATGCCTGTTAATTTAGCCACGCCCCAATTGTAGTTAGCAGCATGCCTGTTAATTTAGCCACGCCCCCAATGGTAGTTAGCAGCATGCCTGTTAATTTAGCCACGCCCCCAATGGTAGTTAGCAGCATGCCTGTTAATTTAGCCACGCCCCCAATTGTAGTTAGCAGCATGCCTATTTGTAAATATTTAAATAATATTCATCATATGCAAATTATGTTACTATTGCACTCAATATAATGAGGAGACATTTACATATTGACTTCATTTGAATTGTCAATCAGGCTAACATATGTTATCACTCCATATTGTGACCAATCAGCTTGAGTGCATTTCTTTTCTTCAAAATCAATCAGTTTGAGCATATAATATTAAACCACATTAATCAATTTCCGTTGATAGCATTACAATTGGTTAGTCAAATAGCGAAGCAAAATTACAGATCAATGTAAACACATTCCAAACATAGATGTATTCAAACCAGTTATCACATTCACTTAGAATCTTGTTTTTCAGAAGGCAAAGAAATCAATCCATTTGACATAAGAATTCTGCTGACACACCTTAGTAGTAATCGATAGATAATGTATCTCTGTCCGTTAGTGCGTACATAATCTCTTTCTTGCACTCAATACATAGTACAAACGTTAAATGGGAAAACATGGTTTATACCTTTTGAACCAGGAAGTCTGTTGGGAATAAGTCAAGGTTGTATGACTATGTAATTGTTAATGGAATGCTTGCAAATCGATATCTTATTCATGTGTCTGCCATGTTTGGCCTACTTTTGAATCCTGTATAATTCACTATGTTACAGGAGTGAACATTAGTATCACAAGCATGCAATATTACAGGACTGTACACTCCTGTATCATACACAACATTACAGGACTGTACATGCCTGTATCAATCACTACATTACAGGAGTGTACATGCCTGTATCACTCTACATTACAGTGTGAACACTGGTACCACACACAACATTACAGGACTGTACACTCCTGTATCATACACAACATTACAGGACTGTACATGCCTGTATCACTCACTACATTACAGGAGTGAATAGTTGTATCAGTCACTACATTAGAGTGTGAACACTTGTACCACACGCAACATTACAGGACTGTCCACTCACTACATTACAGGACTGTCCACTCACTACATTACAGGACTATCCACTCACTACATTACAGGACTGTCCACTCACTACATTACAGGACTGTCCACTCACTACATTACAGGACTGTCCACTCACTACATTACAGGACTGTCCACTCACTACATTACAGGACTATACACTCCTGTATCACTACACATTACAGGACTGTCCACTCACTACATTACAGAACTGTCCACTCACTACATTACAGGACTGTCCACTCACTACATTACAGGACTGTCCATTCACTACATTACAGGGCAATACACAATGACAAAGCTGTCAGTCTAACACTTCTAAAGCTAGAAATTAAAGAAATGGAACAAATCTAGTCAGAGATTCCAGTCATTTTTGTACTGAGATATAACTCAGGAATTTAAATTGTTTTCCCAACTTGTAGTTTTGTGTATGAACAAATATCTCCCCACCCCCAACCTCTGGTAGCAAAAGGACAAAGAATATATTACAATACCTGCGACAGGCAGCACTAAGCACAGTACACTCTTCAGCAACGCCATCCTTGTATGAAATTCCAATTATCAGCTATAACAGAATAAAGGAAATGTGTTAGAAACTAGGCATTATCATCAGTGTTGTGTAGCGTAATCAACTGAACTATAAATCAGTCGTCTCACAATTTATATGTTCTGCATATGTCATAGGAGAAGTTATACATGTCTAATAAGGGCAAGGAGTTTCAGATTACACACATGACAAGGACAGTATAGGCAACATAGTCAAGGTACTGAAACTTCCACATTAATAGCATGAAGTCATGGTTTCATTTCAAATTCAAATATTGTGGTTGAACACACCAAAATAAAGATAAGCTTGTAGGATGCAGTGACCTACATATGTAATCAGTAGTAACTTGTAGGTTGGAAATATCCAAAAGTATCTACTACAAGACCACAGGATATTTACTAAATCTACTATTTATGGCAGTAACTGTTCTTTTTATTTACAATGTAGTACCTTAGAGGAAGTGTGTGTGTGGATGTCACTCATTTTCTTGTTCATGATTGGTGCTGCAGTTGTCTTCACTGAAGTAGGGAGGGTTCATTTTAGGGAGGCTTAATATTACATCGTGTAAAGAATTGTCTATGATGAATACAGGTTACAACATCACATCAGCTTTCATTTTTAGATATTACAAAATTATGCATTACTGATTTACATGTGATAAAGAAGTTTCAGTAACTCCATATGGTTTGGTTTTTGGATGATATCTAATAACACAGTACTTAGTTATTAATATATTGGTTTCATATCTTATATTACCACATTCCTTTAATCAGGACAGTTTCACATGATATGGTACTTAGACATAACCAACTGTGCAGTACTTTCTTAAAACAGGTTTCATATCTGGCCTTACCACCTTCTTATAATTAGATAAAGATGAATCCAACAAGACAAATAGAGATATGTTTTATATCCAACACATAGTGGCAAATGTTGTCCCCAGGACAGATTGCCAGGATGACAGCAATTTATATACCAATAGCATGGTTATACAACTTGCAGTGACTTGCCACATGTAATATGCATCATTGCATGTTTCAATATTAAAATATACTTCGACATTCATATTCAACACATACGCACATGGACATTGGAATCAGTCAGTTTTTCTCTAGATGTGATAGTTTTATAATAATGTTGTCATTCAAGATTACAAGAACTAAAAAGGATGGTACAATATTGTTGAAGTATGGCAGTCTTTGGCAGAAACCTGCCAAACATGATGGCAATAACTTAGTTGGCAAAGGTCAGTGTTAGCACCATACTTTCTGTCTATAGTGAGGTGAACACCGATAACACTGCCATACTACTTTTAACCATCGATACATGTATTTAATATTCACTCATGAAAATAAAATGTTTGTATCTTGGCACTGACCAAATTAGGTGCGAGTTGATAAAAGTTGCAGTAATCCCCGGTCTTTGGATGACTAATGATGATGCATGATTTCTTAATACACGTTTCACATCTCATAAACTCTTATGATGGAACAAACCAGAGCTGCACAGTAAAATAAGGCTTTTATCATATCATCGTACCACCACACTTTTTTAATTAGATTAATTTGTGTTTACCACGTGCAGATTTAAACGGTATGCTTTCGAAATAGACACCATTCAACATTTGTGACATTTCACCTCCTTTCGTTTGTCAGTATCTTGTTACTTTTCTAGTCTTTCTAAATATTTCATGTCTGGCATTCCTATGTATGCAATGTCACATTACTGTTCACATAACTCAATGTAACAAACAAGCCAACATCATCAGACACTAGTTTACAAATGGAAAGTATGAAATCTTTCAATGGCTAAAATTAAATGTAATAAACAGCTGTAGAACAGAACAGAACAGAACAGAACAGAACTGATTTGCTAGGCTTGCTAGGTTTTGTCCTGTTCCCTGGGTTACCACAGCCATAGCGAAAACCCTGAAGAGGGTACATGTATGAGATCTGTTTTCTTGTTACCATGGTTTCCGAAAAAGGTTGTTCACAAATGAATAGTACCCAGGATAAAGCCAGTGCCGCTTGAAAATGTGGTTTCTATGTTAACACTAGATATGCCTTCCTGGACTGCTAGAAATCATGGATGTTCACTCCCATGTGACCACTCGCTAAACAGATCCAGTCAGGAATAGAGAATGGCTACAGGAAGGCAAGTACTATGATCATTCGGTCTAAAGTCAGACCACTAACGAAGTGGTCTGAGGTCTAAGGTCACCCTGAATGCCTGCAAGTACAGCTGATCGGTATACCCTCTCGTCTAAACCAGTATGTCATGTCATCGACACAGTTATGTCTTGTGACCCATGAACATTTGGTGTGCCCTATCTTATGGAGTGGTGACCAGTATTATCCACTAAAGTCACATTGATACACCACTGACATACGATTGTCTTGTGACCCAGTAAAATTTGGTGTTCCCCTAATCCTTTACTCTGTAGGGAAGCCACAGGAAAAGTCATTTATTCATCATCTTGACCCACAACAGCCAACATGGAGTTATTTGATGGCATACTGCAAGTTATGCATGCCTCTGGCTTCTCTTAACATTGTTTGACAACAAACTGTCCATCAAAATGTAGTTAAAAAACCAAAGTGCATTACAGTATGACAGGGCAACACAATATGATATGATGATTAGTCAAGATAAAATAAAACTCTTACAAATTCATAACACTGTCATATTTACTAGGTGTAGTATGACATGGCATGCCTTACAGCTGTAAAAACCTATTAGCTAACATTATGAGTGAGGGCAATGATCTTAGTTTATAGTTGACATAGAGGACACATTCCATGCTTGTTACAATCAATCTGTCTTATACTCTCATTCTTTTCAATTGTGTTTTATTCCAAGTTTTCAGTATTTTCTAAGTGTGTAGATCCATGTATGGACATGACAACACAAATGTGAGTTTTTTCTTGAAATTTTGCCTTTTCCAGGCTGTGTCTGTGTGTGTGTGTCTGTGTGTGTGTGTGTGTCTGTGTGTGTGTGTGTGTGTCTGTGTGTGTGTGTGTGTCTGTGTGTGTGTGTGTGTCTGTGTGTGTGTGTGTGTGTGTCTGTGTGTGTGTGTGTCTGTGTCTGTGTGTGTGTGTGTGTCTGTGTGTGTGTGTCTGTGTGTGTGTGTGTCTGTGTGTGTGTGTGTGTGTGTCTGTGTGTGTGTGTGTGTCTGTGTGTGTGTGTGTGTGTGTGTGTGTGTGTGTATGTGTGTGTGTGTGTGTGTGTGTGTGCGTGCGTGTGCGTGTATTTCTAAGCTTTTTTATAAAAATTGTATAGCGATAACTGTTATTTTAATGTATACCTGTTGTCATCTTTTCGGTAATACATAAATAAATAAATAAATAAATAAATTATAATTTTATTTTTATCTGTTATTTGTTCATCTCTTTACTCTGGCTCAGTGTTTTTTCAAGGGCGGTAAGTACATGAAGGTAAAACTTACCTGAGTTCCTTAGTCATCATCACTGGAGTTCTCAACCAAAATTATATTACAATGTATAAGAACTATGCCAGGTTTATCTGTCTGTTACCGGGGTTCCCACACCTTATTAAAAACACTGGGGTCACTTTGATACATATATATTATAATCTACCTTCTAATCCATCTCTGACATGATTTATTTCCACCTCTGAGTCTTAAGCCTCTCTATCGACCTTAGAGGAACTCAAGGTATAAATAACCGTTATCTAATTGAAATACAAATGTATCAGTGTCATTGCTATGGTTTGGGGACAAAATGAGGTAAATCAGGTGAAACTGACTAGTATTTCCTACATTATACCGTGATTTTGTTTAGGCAACCCAAGTAAAATGATAGAATCCACGAAAGTGTTTGTGGCTAGGCACATTTGAAGGGCAGATTGTTGTGAGGCAGAGTATAAGGAACGGTGGAGAGAGAGAGAGAGAGAGAGAGAGAGAGAGAGAGAGAGAGAGAGAGAGAGAGAGAGAGAGAGAGAGAGAGAGAGAGAGAGAGAGAGAGAGAGAGAGAGAGAGAGAGAGAGAGAGAGAGAGAGAGAGAGAGAGAGAGAGAGAGAGAGAGAGAGAGAGAGAGAGAGAGAGAGAGAGAGAGAGAGGAGTCACTTCACTTGTGGCTATAATCTTCAATTCACAGGATAAGTAATGTTAAAAAGCTCAGAGTGTAGGAAGTGAGTTGTAACTAATATTGGTATAAGGGAAATATGATCATGTTGATAGATATATACAACATCTGTTTATGTAAGGGATGATATTACTGACATTTAGGAGATTTACAAGAATATTCTTGAAGTTGAAAAAATTATGTCTCCAACAGTGTTTCTTCAAACTCAATTTGATGTGCCACTGACATACACAATTTCCTTGGAGAACCCAAGTAAAATTCTAGAATCCATGAGAGTTTGATATGCCACTGACATACATATTTCTAGTGACGCACTAAGATTTTCCTCTCTCTTACTATGTAGTGACTCACAAAAAAATTAGTTTTTATCTTTTGTTTGACTTACAACATCTAAAATTTGACTATAATTAGATGGCATGCTGGAAAGCGAATAGAGTTTACCTGTCTACAGCTTAGGAAAATACACCCGAGTAGATGAAGGTACATCTGACCTCTTGTCAATTATTCAGATTCACTGTCAGTTTTTCAGTTTACTTTTAAAATGTTCTTGATGCTAACAGACTCTCCAAATAGAAATTTCTACAGATACAAGGAAAAGTAGTTAACTCTGACCTGAGAACTCACCTTGTGAAAACTTGTCACAGTGGGAGATTCTGGGTAAACTTTTAGTCTGAAGAACTGACCACTTCTACATTAATGCCACTGGTGAACTGTCAGCTATCCTGAACTGACCAGTATTTCAACTTTGATCTTTGACCTTTATGTTAATTTGTATCTTTGACCTTTATGTTAATTTGTGCTATGTGGGCGCACATTCACTTTCCCCATGTTTCAATAAACATCAGACCAAATTTCCAACAATCAACACAATATCCAAACACATTTGCTGTTAAAACTAACTAGTCTACACGAAAATTGAACTTTTAGCCATGTTCATCAGCTTCATATATTACCAAAATGCAGTAAATAACTGACTGAATGAATCAATGATTGACTGACATAATGACACAAGTACCTCAGAAGAACAAAAACAAATATTTGTGATATTTATTGACACAAATAAATTATCTAACAAATTAGCAAACACAACAAGATGTCACATAATTCAATTATGATTGTTCATGCATTCAAAATATTAACATAACATTCATTGATAACAATTGTACTTTTCAAAGGTCAATAACCTTATTACTGGTAACTGGGTAGAACAGTTGAGGATTGTTGTCCTTAGATTGAGCCTGCAACAATAGTTATTATATTCATCTTTTTTTCCGTGTATAAACTTTTGATGATGTAAAAAATAACAAGAAGCTGCATACCAGTAAAACAACTGGCTGTCAGTGATAAATTTCTAGCCATGATGGATATATTTATTAAAATTGGTCTGCAAAACTATGAAATCTTTAGAATTTATGGTAAAATATTTGTTAATGTTTGTGGTTGTTACCGAACAATTAATCACTGGCAATTGTTCCTTACACCCTCAATAATATTGGGTGACATCAACAACTGAATTGTAATTTCTCCTGAAATGAATTACTATAAAGACTAACACCCACATTTTAGCTTACATTTGGGTGTTCCCCGATGCTTCCCCTTGTATTTGCCAAGTAAATTGGTTTACGTCTCCCTGTGTCCCTTGAGCAACCCCCTTAGTGTGGTCACATGACTGCTAATATCCAAAAATTGTGTCAAAATAGTGTCAGCTGAGGCCTAGTTTGGGGTTTTCAAAATGAAAAATGCACACACTGTGGGAGGTAACCCCTTCCCATACCCACAACCCACTACCATCCCTACTCACATGGCCTTCATGCCTGCAATACCTTTCTGTTTATAATTACTTAACCAGCTACACTAAACTAACGTCTACATCCTTACAAATAAATATCCCTCCTGGTAGAAAGAGGAATAAAACACAGTCAAAATTCTCTTGGATTTCTTTATTAAAAGGGATATGATCAAGATGGTCAAGGAATAATTCTCATATCCCTGGTTAATCTTGTTTTCTCTCAACATAATTTTTTTTTGTGTATGACATTTTACATATTTTTTTACTAACCTTTAGCAAAAATACTGACAATATTTTTATGGCACATGAGAACACAAATACTTTCATTTCACGTATTTTAATTTTGTGCATGGACGGTTCATTACTTCAAATACGTTCACAGGTAATCATTCACAGTTAAAACTGTCGTTACAGACACCTACTCTAACGCATATACTGCATACAAATTCAGGATTTAATCCTACGCTGATTTGATACGTTTGGGGGCGTAATTTCTGTTGCACATTAAAAATACATACTCATAATGGTCTATTTACTGAGTGAACTTTAAAGTATAAAGATATTTCTTATAAATAAGCCGATGACATAATTCATAGTTCTTCATACATACATACATACAAAAATGTTGAGTGCATTCCTGCCTTGTAATCAACTGTTCTGATAATGCCAGATGACAATTATAATGCCATAGAAAGTATACATTGGTATTTAACATTATACAATAATACTGATTAATTGATAGGTTTATGTCACTTGAATAAAACGTTTACAAATTCAACTTGTGCCTCGTTAATATATGTATCCTATTAATTTCAATATATATCACATCCAATTATTGCGACATTGATTCCATATTTTCGCAAACCACACCTTATTTTTTTTTTATCGATAACACATCTGTGACATGGTGCATCTTGGATGGTGTCGTAAAAAAGCTAGGGTGTATGATGATCATGTGCCTCCAGTATTTTTGTTCAAGGGCAAGGTTCCGCATTCTTGAAGTAGTGTCAAAGGTCAAATCAACCACAGGAATTTAATATACCTTGATCATGAAATTCAGCATAGTGAAATGTTTCAGCCAAAATTTCCTTCAATTTTCTAGTCGTCTCCTAATACCAGTGCCACCTTATAAGTTTGCTAGTCTACGTATGTTTGGAAAATAAATAAATGTCACCGGGTTAAGAGACACCATAAATAACAGCCGGGCTTAGAATTAGCAGTTGTCAAGGACACATACATTGTCGACTGCTAAACATTGTATCTTGACTACCAAATTAATAGTGGTCCAGGGCATATAGACTACTAAACATTGTATCTTGACAACCAAATTAATAGTAGTCCAGGACATATAAACTACTAAACATTGTATCTTGACAACCAAATTAATAGTAGTCCAGGGCATATAAACTACTAAACATTGTATGTAGACTACCAAATTAATAGTAGTCCAGGGCATATAAACTACTAAACACTAGACTACCAAATACATGTATATATTGCAAATCTGTTAGACCAATGGAAATCAATGAAAAATTGTAGCTGAAACAGTTCACTTGGATAAATTTGACTCCGAAAAGTTAAATTCATGCTCTGTAAGTAGCATGTCATTTGAATATATGTATGAAAAAGGTTTCCTGTTTGATTAATATTTTATGACAATAAAAAAATGTATAAACAATATTCATACTTCAGACATTAAAATTCCACACAAGTAAATGCCAGACACTTAAATAAATTGTTGCTGAAAAAAATCACGTACTTGGGATAAAACCGTTGATTTAAATTCTAGACATAGCACAGTGTCCAAACAAGCTGAGAATGGCAATTGGTAATTAGGCGATGTACATAAAACATGGCAGGGCAACTTCTGACATTTAAGGCTTAATGTCTTACAAGATAACATAGTAATATACAATGCCAATCAGATAGGTACAGATTAGAAGCAGACATACAAACCTATATAAAACACATTGACATTACAATCCACTATATACGTTGCCTAGATATTATCAGAGTGGAGTTATAATTTGTGTGCAAGAAACTCAAGCATTTTTTGTCAAGTCTATTGTTTTAGATATATTGGCACTGAGGTTAAGTTATATGGATGTCTCCATTTATAATCAAGTAACTGGAGTGGAGGTGGTTTGCAAATGACTCAAGTGTTTGTTTTATATCATGCATACAAACCCTTTTGTTATTTACATTGAATGTAGTACACTGAAGGCAAGCCACAACTTTATCACCTCACCTTATGGTTAGTTGGGCACAAAGAAAAACCCTATATATAATAGAAAGAAGATTAATTTGTATGCAAGTAGCTTAAGTTAAAGGCCAGGGTTTCAGTCCCAGGTTCTCTAGTCTAGTTCCTATACGGTATCATTATGATTTACACCTCCACTCACAGTGGTTTAGTTAGAGACCATGTTGGCACCCAGACTACATGTTCTCTTATTGAATAACGTTAACTCTCCATGGAGTAGTGTAGTGTGTAGTTCCTATATACAGTATCAGTTTTTTAAAATTATTATTTGAATACACCTTAGTAAGAAACCATGTTGGCATTCGGACTATCCGTGGAGCCATGAGGATCACCTGGCCTTATAATGTGGTGGACCAACTTTTCCTATAGGGGTTCACATTCGGATTTTTTAGCTAGGACCTGGCCAAGATCAGGCCTGAGCAAAGGCTTAGAAACAAGTATGTTTTGGTCGCAGATATTGTCCAAGAGCGTTGACAAGGTTTACAGTCAGTTCCAAGTGTTTCCTATCAAAGATATCTCATCAAAATTAGCTGTGTGGAAGCATTTTATAGTGCTGCTAGATAACTCTTGAGCTGGGAAAGGTCTTTTTAATACATTCTTCTGTTTCTGGTATATGTATGCAATGAGGACTAGTCATTTATCTGGTGTTTACAATATAACAATGATTTATTATGCACACTATCAAGATTTTATTTATGGTATTTGAACTCTATGTGCATAAAACTGGACAATGTAAATAGGTTAAGCACCTCTTTTATGATATTGTTTTGTATATGTAATGAGGACAAGTCTATATTTCATTCGTTGTTTACAATAGGGTAAAGATATACATGTACAGCACAAGTAGCTATGTACTTTTTTCCCTAGGTAAACCCTATTCATCTAGTTCCTATATGGTATCGTTACAATTTACACCTCCACTCACAGTGGTTTCGTTAAAGAACACATTGGCATCCAGACTATCTAACTCTAAGCCCAGTCTGTCATGTGGGTCTTTACACTTGCTTCGTAACACCAAAACTACTCTTTGGGTTAAGAATTCCCCAACAATGGCCATGGCTTGAAATTAACTTTTTTTCTTTGGTAGTCTTAGTAGGCTACCAGTTTCAGAAATTGGTAGCCCAAAGATTGTGACCTGTAGTCTGATATTCCTGAACTGAAAACAGATTTCCTCTATTGGAAATATGTGTATTATTAAAATATTTTCAAGTCCATAAATCTTCCATCCTCATCACATAATCAGTGGTAGCCCACTCAGTGTAGCTACAGACTGTGGTAATCCCATGACCAGAATTGGTAGTCTGTGGGCATGGGACTAGTGTTAATTTCTAGCCCTGTAATAGGAAAGGAATACAAAACATGTGCAAATTAATGGTTGCTTCTACTAACAAGACACTATTGTCATCAACACATGATAATGTCAGACTCAAAGACAAAAGATTACTATGTGACTCATCACCATGGCATATCAGTAATTTGCATTTCCCAACAACAGGATACAGTAGGTGACCACATTTTACCATATGTGTTGTTTTAAATTCTGAATGACTTCCTTGTAATAGTAATGTCTCATTTGAGAGACAATACTCAATTAGACACTCATCATGTGTTCCAGTTACACACTTGTACAGGAATATCTATTTCCTGTATATACAGGAAGTGACATCACAGATAAATTTGTAAATTCTGCTTTGGTGTTCCTAAGCCCAGAGATCTGCCTTGGTCTTACATCTCAAGAAGCTCTCCAAGTCTCCAGGCTAATGTGTCCCTAATAATTTTTTTTTAAACAAACTTAGTTTCAAGATAAAATGCTAGAAAACAGAAACTACTAGTAGTCATTGCATTAGATGGAACAGGTGAGAGAGACATTTTGTGCGTCATATGAAAATGCTGTACGTCATTGATGTAAGAAATTGATTTAAAAGGTACACTGCTACAACATTGTATGTTGCATGGTGTGTCAGTGATACTCAGTATGCCATATACAATTTCAAGTTGAAATTCAGATCCCTGAAAAACATTACGAAAAAAATAACTAAAATATTACAATACCATTTGTGTTTTGTTACGGGTGGTAGGTAGGTAAAATCTACTGCAGTTCCCCTGTCATTTTACCAGGGTTCCTACCAGTGTTTTTGTTAAGGGTGGTAAATAGGTAAAGTCTACCGGACTTCCCCTGTCATTTTACCAGGGTTTCTCACCACAATCATCGTATACTATTACTAGTATAGTAGTATATGGGAAACTGTGCCAGTTTTACCAGATTTACCCCTCCTGTTATCGTGGGTTGGTTCCAAGCCATTAGCAAAAACACTGAAACTGTGCAACTATCAAAATTTTCCTCAAAGATAACTGGTTCCATGTCATATTGACAAATAAAATATTAATCACTATCATAGTGTACCATTTTCAAGTTGGAAAAAAAAATATCTGAAAAATGTGTCAACACTTTTCTCAGCATGAAATATGTATAATCTAATATTTCAGAATGCAATCTTACAAGATTTCTTTACATATTTAAAGCATGGTTATCTCTCCAAAAACTGAGCAAAACACAATTTATTTTATCAACACATTTCATGGTTCTGATTCCAAAAACAGAATAAGACATGATTCATTTTTTCAACACATTTAACACAGTTGACCTGAAAATCCTAGTCGAACATAATTTATGATAATTTATTCTTTTCATGAAACTAGGTTATTGGGAGTGGCCATCTCATGAAAGTACTGGAACATTAATGATTTTACGTCAATCACATTCATGGAACACACAGGGTATCGCTTACACCAATCTACCATGATTGTACATGTATTTAAGACCTTTCAATCACACTTCATTTTGACAGCACTGTATTTACATATATATTGTTAAATGTTGATCACTGTTTGTTTACAAGAGAGTCAATATTTTCATACATTGTAAATTGATACATTATACAGATAGCACCAGGTAAGGTAAAGTAACAATAATTTGAAAATGAATGTTAGACATTCTAAAGGTACAAAGAAGAATGTTTTCAGATTGAATTCTATTCGCTATTGTATGTATAATGGAGACCATTTCGCATTCAGGAAAGCATTCAGTAATTCTTGTTGTTGATAATGATTTGTAATTACATTGTTGATGATGCTTGTCAGTATTTATCTAATTTTGTTGTTTATTTTTGTTTGTTTGTTTGTTTGTTTGTGTAAACATAACTAACTAAGCCTGAGCACCCTGTGCCTGGGACTAGTTATACAATTTCACATGCCAGGGTTTAGTCATCACAGGAAGTGAAAGGAGAGAACTCGGAAAACTTTCATAGATTTCAGTCATCTCAGTAGCTAGGCCGGAAATAAGGTTAAAACATGCACACAAACCTTGTACCATGATTGAGTGGGAAACCACTGTAAAATATCTGGACAACCCGCATAGCTTTTACCTACTTACAGCTATTAACAATAACACAACATATGTGTTTATTCCGCCCACTTCTATGACTTCATCATTCAAATATTTACAATTCTTACTCTCTTTGTCTTTTCAACTACTTCTGTCACAAGACTGTCAGTGGGTGGCAACAAAAATAGCACTATTTACTTGAAACTTTGACATATCACAGACCCCTTCCTCCCCCACAACAACCTCAATTCATATCAGAAAACCTGCATTTCCTTTTTTGTATTCAATCAGGACTCACAAATGGCAATAAAGAAAGGAACATTAGCTTGGGTACTTGTTGTTGGCTTTAAAATCTAGTGATCCTTCATCAGTTGGAAATTGACCACTAGATTTGATGCTCAATCAGTTGAAAATTGACCACTAGATTTGATACTCCATCCAATGGAAATTGACCACTAGATTTGATGCTCTATCAGTAGTGTGCAGGGCACAATTTCTTTTTGGCCGTTACATTTACTGTCGTTTGTTCTTTTGTGAGTGCTTGTTACATACATCTGACACAATACCATTGGTCTTCCCGAGCCACACAAGAGCGTCGAGTGAATTCACTCAACGAATGAGAATGCGTAGTACACCGAAACATATGGGTACATTACTTCAGAAAGTTCTGTTCGAAAAAAGCACTAGCACAGAGCGCAGACAACGATGTTAACTTATCGTTATTGTTTGGTCGTTCTCTTTCTTTCAATTTCAAACATTGAATGTCATATTGTAAAATGGATTCTGATTGGCTACTCGCAATTAAGAGATTGAGTTCGGGAAAACTTATGGTATTTTATCAGATGTACGTAACAAACGCCCACAAAAGAGCAAACGACTATAAACGTAACAGCCAAAAAGAAATTGCACCATGTACATACACTACATCAGATTTTAATCAGATTGAAGCTAGCCCGGCATTTGTCTATTTTATGACTTCACCTACAGTATGACCTATTTACAATGATGTGAACAAACTTATCTATTGTTCACCATATTATAGCCCTCTTCCTTCCCACGCCGCCAACATTCACTAATTTGCACGTGCCTTTTTTCTATTGTTTAGGATATTCCGCCTACACTACTATAACCTGTTTATAATAATCTGAACAGATAACATTTCCAGACAAGGTGACAGCTTGTCTATTGTAGCATTATTCAGGGAAGTAATATTCCTGCATGTGTTACTTTGTACTGTATCCATCCAATGTATCCCAGATATAGAATACAGATTATGCCTGGGGTGGTCTTATGAAAACACAAACTGTAACACAAGATGTTAAATGCTTTTATATTACTACTGTAAAACAAACTGGACATATCTCCAATTCTGTTTGGACGAAATGTTCTGTGTGACTTCCGTTGTGGAACGTGGTTTATCCCAGACTCTCACTTGGAGAGGTCTCGTAGGCAGAGTCCCCAGCAGTGAGAGTATGGGTAACCAAGACTATTGGTGACACAGCTAACGAAGATCAG
Organism: Glandiceps talaboti; assembly: GCF_964340395.1. Lineage (NCBI taxonomy): Eukaryota > Metazoa > Hemichordata > Enteropneusta > Spengelidae > Glandiceps > Glandiceps talaboti. Next base: position 20,188,743 of record NC_135557.1, read on the forward strand.
ATGGTAAATGGTAATCTAAATACACAAACACTCAATATCACATTCAAGTATTCAAAAATTCCGGGATTTGGATGCCGGAATTACCTTTTCAAGTCACAGCTTTATGTGGGAATATACATGTAGTATCTCAGCAAAGCCTAGCTACAATTTTAGGACTATTACGTGATACTCTAATGATAAGGATCTAGTATCATGCTGAAATATTCTCAAAATCTAAGTACAGATAACTGAACATTAGAGACTTTCCCTCACAGCTGCTACCATCCTGGTCTACCACTTCCTAAAGATGCCACTAGGTCATTCAATAACGTGTACATGTAATCTAGCCAAGCAGGTCAACCACTAAACTGGCATGTCACATTCTATCCACGAGACTCATTTTAGTAAACAGACGCTTCGCGTCATAGATGCTCACAGATAATTTAAGAGTAGTAGTCAGTATTCCTGCCCAATACAAGAATGTAGAACACTGCATTGACTGTACAGGGTAAAGAGCTTTGTATTCAACTGCAAGCTTGGGAGTTAGGAATACACTCCCTAGCATACCTGACTTGTATCATCTGCAAATTGCAATGTCTATTGGCCACTACATTTTGTATCTCACTCTCTCACTCCTGCTTCCCATCTCTATCTTCAACCCTCACTGACTAGATTTTAAAAAGTCAAAGCTACTAAACCCAGAAGCTACAGAGTGGGGAGTTCCTTCCTTTCACTTCATGAGACTATACTGGTATTTTCACACATACGACTCAAATTTCATACTAAACTTTAATTATCGACCTTGACTACCTCCTATCCTGTACTCTGCTATCAAGAATTGTGGTGTATATACAGTGTATAGTATTTGTTCACTATTCTAACTCTTCTAATAATTAAGGTGTGTTCCATCATATTACCATGGTAGTTGAGCCTTTGACTTTCTAAGATAGACACAAAACTGTAAAACTATTGTTGCAACATGTAAAACTACATCTAGTTTATTTACAGTGAACTGTTTTGGGACTTCCAAAATTTACACTACAATGATCACAGGGCGATTAGATTCACACAACAGAGGAACCGTTATCACCCACTTGTATAATCTACCACATTTAAGAACAATACTAGATTTAGTCTGTCAATCTTAGTAAACTGAAGGCTGGAATTACCTTGTGTTTTTGCTAAGTGGAGGTAAGTAGGTAAAATCTACCAGGGTTCCTGTCACTTTACCTGGTCCCCCCCCCAAAAAAAAAAAAAAAATTAAAAAAATAAGTCTCTTTGGAAACACTGCTCATTTTAACCAGGCTTCCCCAACCTTAGCAAAAACACCGTTACCAGTGTCACAAAATTTTCAGACATGGATACCTTTAAATTTAAATTTTAAAGATGGCTGCCCTTATAATCATAGTGTTGCCAAGGCTACCATGAAACTAGTGCATTTGTTTTACGTTCTTTTGAATCACAGACTAACCTACTTAGCATGGCAATATATTTTCAAGAAACTCTTTTGCGATGTTTTTGAGTGCTTTTATTGGGCTGTATATGTGAAAGGTGTTGAAAGGTCAGATTTTTACAGCGGCAACCTTTGAAAACAATTTTAGTCTTACTTTGACATAAAACTCCCTGTTGATACATATCAAGTCATTTTATTGGGGTGTACAAAAAATGTCGGAGACTTGCGTTGTAGGGTCAGTTTTGTGGTTATGACATTATAAGCATTCTTTTACATTAACCACACTAACTACATATGGTAGCCTGTTTATAACGCTGGCGTGTTACTTCGTTGGCCGTTGCATTCCTTTTTTGTCAGGTGGATATTACGTTTTGAAATATTCATTTCTTTAGATTTACATAATTATATGTAAATTATGCTCATGTACTATAGCAGGGTCAAAGGTACCTATTTCAACACAAGTGATTTTTATCATCTGGTCTGTTTTTGAATCTCATTTACGACACTCATAAAGATGTCTCAGATGGCACACAAATGGAGTAATGTATAAGTGGCAGCCATCTTCACTATATCCTACTTTAATTGTTTGTTAATGTTAACTCCTGTTTTCATCGCATTTGTACTTTTAGATGATGACTTCATATAAAACCATGGCCTTTAAAAATTCTACCGACATGCTCACATTTACTCAAAGTTTTGGAGTTAGAACTATGGCCGTAAAAAATTCTAATGACATGCTTGTGTTTACTCAGGGTTTTCGGATGAAATCCTGGCCTTAAAAAAAATACATGAACTGCTAACATTTACTCTAGAAATCTCCTTACATATCATTTCATGTTATTTTATTGTGTAGAGGCAAAGCATTTTGCTGGGGTCAGTTTTTCTTTATTGCAACAGCTGTTACACATAGAGTACTTTGTACAATTTCACCAAGCTCACAGTCGTATTCCCAGGGGTACCCCACTTACAAATATTACATGAATTATAAAGAACATAAAAAGCTGCAAATTTATAATTAATGAGTGTCTAATAGAAGGAATAAATTATCTTAAAAACATCATTATTCATTTATACGTGTAATCTATTGTGTTGTCTGGGTATTCATATTGACCTTGAGTTTCAGGCCATCAATAAAAACCAAAAAAGGCTGAAAATTCTCAGCTTAGAATCCAGTCTTGTGGGTGTCTTTTCTCTTGCCTTTCCAACACCTGAGATTTCACTAGTATTTTACAGTTTATTTCAAGTTCAATGGCGCTATGGCTAGAAAAGAGGTGCAACTTCTTATTGGATTTTTACATTTTTAAATTATATTTTAATTTTTAAAATAATTTTTCCATCATTAGCATCATCACGTGATTAGAACAAACTCGGAGAGTTGATCTATACTGTTGCAATGTAAATAGATCCATGTTGGACATACACACACATACTAGGGTCTAGACGACTCGGGGGGGGGGGGGGTATAAAGAAATTTCAAGTTGACTACATGTACATGTAAAGCCATTGCAGCAAAAGGCTAGGTGTTGAAATAGAATGGCGAGAGTAAAATATTGCAGTTTTTATATAAACAGAAAATAATATTGATGTCTGGGAAGTTGTCATCTAATAGTACATGTAAATATATGGCTACATGTGTTTTAGTTTTCAACTGGTGGGGTGAAATCAAGAGAGAATGAAATATTAAAATAAAAATTTTTATGTTTTCCGTACCCATTGAAAGTAAACAATATGAAATGAAACGATAAAATATCAGAATGCCATGCTTCAATAAAAATATACAAGCTATTCAGCAATAAAAGTGAGATAATTAAATTCTGGTGATAAAGGCAACAGACAAATAAAACTACAGATGAACCCCTTCAGGCATACCGTAGATTCTCTGACCCAAATATGGGTTCAATGTATTTTGTGCTGGAACTGAATTTCACCAAATAATGAAGTGTAAAAAGAAACTGCAATTTCCACCACCACCCCCCCCCCCTCCCCGACCCCATCACTGTGAGTGTCACTGGGACTTACTAACAATACATGAACATGTATTCTCACTGCCCTAGATTAGATGTACTAATAATCCTAGAGATCTTTTACACCTGGAAACCTACAGGAGAGAAGCGTCCATTTTATTCAATCTAGCTATTAACTCCATGTACATCACTATCCACAATAATTACTTGTAATAAATGTTGCAGAAATTAGAAAAGTATTGGCAACAAGAGACAGATTTCACCATTTTACGTTTTATGATGCGTTTTCTTCTCATGGCATACATCGATGGGTACTTAATGAGACATACAAAATGACTGTACAGTAAAAGCCAAGTATACTATTCTGACCTAATTACTTGGCATCATTAGCGACATTTGGATGTCTACATCCATTTCTGTACTTCATCAGTCTTCATTTAACTTATTCTACTTTTTTTTTATGTATTTCATTTGCAGGATAATTTGAGTTACTGTACAATACTGAATATTCAATAAATTCAAGGGAAAAGTGTGCCACGTATAGACAACTTGACAACTGACAAAATAGTCCTTTTTTACATTTGACTTATTTTCTTGCTTTTTTAAAAAAGTATTTTAATTATGCTGAATAGTTAGAATTATTCCACAATATATGATTTAATAAACTCCGGGTGAAAGGGTGCCAATTACAGCCAAGTCTTGACACTCCACTGACAAAACATTTCTTTTTACATATGCAAATTTGGCATTCCTCGAACCCAGAGAGTTATCATCTCAAGAAGCTCTTCACATGAGAAGAGAACTTCTTGAATATAACACAAAGGCAAGTCTTCGAACTAGTATTACGCTGTCTATCAAATTGTGGTGACTCACATGTACACACATTTATTTCGTTCTTTTTCACCAATACAATGTTGCATGTATTATTAGACACCATAACACAATACAGTGAAAGTAAGATTTTATCAGCCATTTGCTTACTGCAATTCATACATACAATGTACAGACAGACACATCTCAAAATACACACAACACTAAAAATTATCAAACATCCATCATTTTCACAGCAGATGATGAAACTAGTAAATTTCTTTTGTCACTCACTTCCCTCTTCCTGAAAATAACTGAATTACTTTCCTTATCTGATAAGTACTGTGTCATATCCAATACTTTACATAATTTATATTTCAAATGATAACATCACTTGTACTGACTGCAAATATTTGATAACAAACCCATATGAAATTGATTGTAATCACTTTTTAATTATCTTACCAAGTGTCCTTGTGGAGTGTTTAATTTTCAAAAAAGCTATAGACTTGCTGGGCAGCTGAGTGTGTGGTTATACATGTATGGTGTGACTGGCTTGGGTGAAAGTGGGCGTGTCCCTATGTTTGGGGTGGTAAAACGGGTAAAAATGTATCCAGAATTACATGTACCTAATCAATTTATCTAAGTTACCCATCATTATAATGGTACACAGTTTGGTAACCATGTAGATTCTTCCTACTTTCTCAGTTTCTGTTACCATGGTTACCTCACATTCACAAAACACTATGGGATAATTAAAACATGTTTTGAAACGCAGATTTTTTAGATGTCTCTTTTACCTTCCTGAACACAATGAAAAAAACCCAATTTTTTTTGTATAAATTTTAGGTGCTTACAAGCAGTAATACATTGTAATTCTCACTTTGTGCAACAATTGGAATACAGTGGTGAACATTTTAATATTTGCGTCAATCAGGCAGATGGCATGATGTTTGTGTCATAGCTATTTGCATAATTTATGTGCCATACAAATACTGTCTACACATTAATAACAATGTCAGCTTACATATTGTTTTGTTCCATACAGCGCTTTACAATTATTACTGCTGGCACAGACCTATGCAGGCACAACCACCATCCAGCGGAAATTACAATTTGCAAAATATTTACATACATGTAATTCCACACAAGATTCAAGACAAGTCAAACAAATCAGCCATTCTTGGTGACAAACAGTGCATGCTGTTACATATAGCTTCTCTTTCCTCCTTCGCTTTCTCTTCTTCCTTCAAACCTGCAGCCCCTCTTCCCCTTTAAGAAACGTTACAAATGTGAAGCGTGACTGGTTTATTTTACCAACTTTTTTCGTTGCCTCGGCAGAAAAAAATGTCCTGGCTTGTGACATTGTATGCTTTTATAATTTCTATAAAATTCTGACTTAGTCTCCATCGAGAAAACATTTAAATAGGCTTGACCAGCCATCATTTTGAAGCTGAAAGCTAAGTTTTAAAAGAGGCCTTTCATTGACAATGTCAAGATTTTAAATTGATGTTAGATGTCTGTAACATAATAATGTGATGATATGTTTGGCACACCAGACTTTAGTGTTGAAAGAAATCTGAGCCGTCATAATGTTGAATGTTTGTTTTCTTGACGTTAATTATATCTGCCATATGGTGTAGAATTTTACACTAGAAACATTTCAGCCATCTCTCATTTACCAGCAAAGAGCTCAATGATGTGTATTTATTGACCGATAATGATTTCTATGTAGCATGTCAGACATTTAATTAAGATTTCTTGACAAAGTGAAGAAAGACAAAACTCAAATCATAAACAACGCCCAGAGACAGGAACAGCTGTCAATTGAAGTTACTCATGGGAAATACTTTCAAGCTTGATTTGATCATTTCTGTCTTTCACTTTTAAATAACCATTGAAAGCATGATATCTTTTTTAGAGGTGGACATAACCTAAAATGAAATACTATATTCATCATCTACAACACTTATAGCCTTTACACTTGTAGATAATGTTCAATGGAAACAATATAACGCTTCCCTCTCTCTATCTCTTTCACACACACACACACACACACACACACACACACACGCACGCAGACTGTGACAGACACAGACACATTTTTCCTGTCATTTACTAGGGTTCCCTACTAAAATTACATTACAATTTTTACCCTAACCCCTTTCTGTAACAGGGTGTGCCCCAATCTTAGCATAAGCACTGTACATTTTAGTTTGATTAAAATCGGATGTAGGAATGTGGCACAGTTGCCCTATTTACCTCTATAATTTCCATTGTTTTCTGTTGATAGTTTTAAATTTTGTTTTTCGAGAAAGAGGCAATCACTCAAGGTACAAAATCTAAAATAACATTATAAAGGTAAATAGAGCAATTGAACCACATTTCCACATCAGATTTTAATTACTGTGTGTACATTTTAGATTTCCAAATGAAACTTGTCAAGTCACGATTTCTACTCCTCTTTCCTACTTGGACTCGATCTATTGCACTTGAAAGCTGGACAAGTATGTTAAAAATGTTACGGTCAAATTTTCTACATAGCAAAATTGATGAACCAAATGCAAAGTGACAGACACATTGGCACATACATCTACATGCAGTCAAAGTTATAAACTGTGGTGAAATGATGTCTGACATGTCACGTCACAACATTTTATTAAGGGTGGATGGGTAATATGTCAATTTGTACTAGTTTCAATGTTCACTTCTGTACAACTTAATAAACAAGGCTGCCAAGCCAAGCCTTCTTGTTGCCAAGTACATGATGCACTCTCTGAATAAAATGAAAACCATGCTCCAAATCACTATTTTATGCAATCCTGGCATCACAACAGCAAACCATACAAAAGATGTTGCCTCAGTAACAGAAGAACAAAGGCAAGGCTAATTAGCACACTAGTGACATCAGCATAGGTAATACTGGGCTCCAATCCCAGAATTCCCTACCCCAGTGTACGAAGGTCAGTTTATGGCTCATTTGAATACTTTTATTTTAGAGTGGTGAAAGTGACTGACTGGACATCAACTAAAGCAGCTGGACAAATTCAGCCTCACCTTCCTTCCCTTTCATAACAACAACTACTAGTGTTACTGTTCAGAACTCTTGCAAGAACAGATTGATATGAGCAAGCAGTATAATAAAAGTCAAAAAGCCAACATGGTCTGTAAATCGTAATGATACCATATAGTAACTAGACTCTATAAAAGCTCCCATTTATAAGTAACCATGAAAGAAAAACAGTAAATTACATTGTAATTCCATTTGGATACTAATCAAGTTTTAAAATCTTGTCGCAAACCACAGCCTCTTTTACGGCACCGCGCAAAGCGAGAAATAACAGCTCTGGTTTGCCAGAATGTAAAATCTGAACATTAATTCTACTATCACAGCATGGAATTGTGGGAAGGGTGACCTTAACAAACGGTGTGAAGGAGACCCCAGAGTTGAATAAATAAACATGGCCATCATAAAATTTAGGGGTGTGGTCAAAGAAAATAAATGTTGAAAGCAGAGGTGAAAGTCATTTGATTGTTGCAATATCATAATTGGTAGCACACAATCGTCATTTATAACCTAAATATGTATCTAAAAATAATTCAACAGGTTTGGAAAGAGCAATTGAAAATAATTAGTCAAATTAATGGATTGTTAAAACATTACTCCAGTAAACATCGTCTAGTTTTATATGCATGCCCTAGTTTGAGAACACAATAGCGGAGTAATTTATTCACACGCGACAATGAAAAACAGCCCTTTAAAAATATGATAACCTCTGGTATATATATAAATTGTTTATCTTGATCTTTATAAATCATTTAATGTTTTCTGGTTTATTTTGGTAAATACACAAGGCAATCTATTTATTACATGTATAAACAATTTATATCACGATTAGGTATGTACAATATTTATATTTTGTCTCAAAAATACACTTCCATATTGTTTTTCAAAAGTCCATAAATCGCATACCAGATGGATTACATATTTTAAACACAACTGAACTTATGTGGGGGTGTGGTCCTCAAAGAATAGACAATTTATAGTATACTAAAATTTGCTAACGGCAATCATCAGATGGTACATGCATGTACTGGGATGTGATAGGGTGCATATAAGACACACAATAACATGAATGAGGTATGGATGAGGATGCTGAGGGGGAAAGGAGGGAGGGGGAAAGACAACTTAAACATTATTTACCTTATCTTTACTTGAGCAATGACAGGAAAATTAAAGATCAATATATATTATCACACACACTGAAAATATGACGACAGGGGGGGGGGGGTGCAGGAGGAAGGGGAGGGGAGGGGAGAGGATGGAGGAAACAGCATTATTCTCTTCTCAACATTTTGGAAGTAAAACATGTACACAAACAAGAAATGAACAGAGTATTTTTAAAGGTTTTTCTTTTATACAAAAGAATATAAATCACAATTGTCAGTCTGAGTACAATAAACTTTTGTTAGGGGGTTTATTTTATGGGTTTTTTTATTAAGAAATATTACATTGTAGATGTAGAGCCCCATCATATACATTTTTTAAACAAAGGAAAATGTCAAATTTACATAAATATTTCGATCTAAATGTAAATGATGAATTGCTCTATGCAAATGAGCAATGATGAATTGCTCTATGCAAATGAGCAATGATGAATGGCTGTATGCAAATGACGCAATGATGAATTCAGGGGAACATGTTATTGTATTTGTAATATTGTTTCCAAATTTCAAAACGAGGTTGTAGACTGGACCTATGAAAGTAACAAGTTAATTGAAGTCCTGGACTACCGGCTTATAAATTTGGAGGTCCAGTTGAATGTTTGTTAGTACACATTGGTGGTGTACGCATGTGTCCTGAACTTCTGCTAGTATAGTAGTAACTACTGTGCATCAATATCACTGGTAGTTACTCCATGTTGGGGTCAGCAAAAGGTCATATAAAATGGAAGTACACATGTGTACTGCAGAAGTCTCATTTGAGCATAACCAGGAGCTTGCACTGCCATGTTACAACTTTCAAGTAACACAATACCGTCCTATCATACCAATATGGATATTAACGCTTTTTTATTTTCACTTCTTAAATTACAATTCATTTTATGAAAGCTGTATGACAGAAGTTAAAAAGGAAAATAGCTGAACACTTTCCTGTATGTAATACATTCCGCTATCATTATTATTTTGATCACAATTTCATTTAAAACGGGAAAAAAAGGAAGATGCAAAGTATTCTAAAACAAATCATATCAAAGCAGTAAATTATGCTATTCCAAAAGAATGTTTCATTCAATAAAATTGCAGAACTAGAAATTAACACTAGTAGTCCAGTGTCCACAGACTACCAATTCTTGTCATGGAGCTACCATAATTTGTAGCTGGTAGCCAACTCAGACTACCACTGATTATGTGATGATTTAAAGGATGGAAGATTTACAGACATGAAAGTATTTTAATAACACACATATTTCAAATAGAGGAACTCTGTTTTCAGTTCAAGAATAAGAGATTAACATGGTCACAATCCTTGGACTAACACTTTCTGAAATTGGGAAAACAGTAATTTCGAGCCCTGAATTGGGAATGAATTAGTTTTGCCTTGTCTCAATTCAATATGAATACAATTTACATAAATTAATATATTTTAAACAAAAACTAAAAAAAACAGGTGGTAAGTGTGACCTGACAAAACACACAAAAATTACAAAGGAAGCAATTTTCCATGACTGATTGTTTGGATATCTACAATACTAAATGTCATTAATCAGGAGATGAAAGGAAAATAGTGTAAATTATCACCAACACTGCCCTAACATTTATCCGAATAATAATCTTCTCATCATGATTAAAATTTAGTTCCAGCTTTGTTTTTACTACCACTAATATTATATAAGCATAGACAATTCCCACGCATACTATGTGTCCTTGGAATAATAACCACTGGGCAGTCTACATCACTCACTCAGCTGCAACTGTTACAATTTAAATACTCCAGGATTTCACTATAAAAGGATTATGAAGAACTTGAGTGTCTATCTACATCTCCAGCCACTTGATTTATAAATAATGTTTGGAATTTACACAATATCGATTGTCAAATTTGGAATTAATGAACCACAAACGGAATCTAAAACATCTCTAACTGACAACTTGAACTATATTTTGCAAAAAGTATGCAAGCTCATTTAATTCATTTTTTTTAAATTCAATTTTTCTTGTTTTGGCTTTCTGGAAATATAAAAAATGTGTCCACCATGAGTGGATTAAATATAAATATCGTAGCATCATATTCATTTACATATTTTTAAAGGCCTGGGTTTCAGTTCCATGTTCTCAGATAAATTTATCTCATCTGTAGATGATTTTAAAGACCTTTCTGAACCACATTTTTCTACAGATCTGACAGGAAAAGCTGTTCATCTTAATCGTAATTCCAACTGGGCCTCACAATGACTACAGAAATAAGTAGATTTTTCTCGATTTTATTTTGTCTTTTTAACAAAAAATAAAACATCTCTACGTTGTAATTAATATTCATAAATTGTATCCAATAAGTTCACGACACTGCATTACATATTCATAATTTATTAGACATGTATAATGAACGGGTACATTTCGTCCACCTAATAATTCCTGTTTTTTTTCATTCAAGGAAACATAATTTATTCATTGTTGATCAAACTCATAAGTAAATGTGTTCAGTAACACTAACGTGCTTGATACACATTGTTTTAATTTAATTTTTTTCTGGTTTAGTTTATATAAACGAACTAAATGTTCATTACATTATACAAATGGTTATTTATTTCCTACCAGTGGATTTATCTAGTACAGTGAAATAAATTATGAAGAGTAGGTAGTGAAAACGTTATCATCCACACCCACATTCATTTTCACAATCATTTTTCACAATTTTTTTTAACAGCCTGTTGTTTCAACAACTTTTCTTCAATTGAATTAATTTCTCAAATTCCACCATCATAGTATTTCTTTTTCCTAAGACATTTATCTTACGAGTTAAAATTTACACGCCAAAATGTCTACGTTGACTAATATGTTAATTTGTGAACTGTTATTCGACCTTGGGTAAAATCTAGGGCAGCGTCTATTCATAGCACTACACTTTCATTAAAGCTACACTAGTTTTAAGCTTACAATCTCCATTTTTCTCAATACCAGCATATGTATGTTACATTAGCTTAAAATCCAGGATTTTGTTGTCACTTTTCCTCTATTATGTCAGCCATTTTGCTATCCACATATCGCTTTAATCATTTAATGACGTAACAGCCAGAAAACGGGGATAATTTTTTGAGTTTTTAATTCTTCTGGCTGTGAGATGACATCATCACCAGCATCACCAAGTGATTAGAATCAACTCAGAGCAAGCTTCGAAAATAAGGACATGCCCATTTCACCAATTCCTTATCATAATTCATTAAATACTATGGGGGGGAGAGGGGGTGGGGGGGGGGGGGTGGGGTGGAGAACAAGCTTCTCAATAAGAACTTGTCCATTCCATTCTAACATTTTTTAGGGTAGCATAAGAAACAATGAGGAAACATCTCCCAGTAAATACCACACATTATCATTCCAATCATTTTCCAATTCATTGTTTTGACTTTTATGATCGCATTCCTTGGTGAAATATTTGCATGTTGTTTTTCCAAACCTGATAACAATATTATGCAAATTTCAGAGCTACTTCTCATTCATCATTAAGTCTTGATCAACTGACAAATTTCAATATACTCATTTATTTCTGAATATTAATAATTGATGGATCTTCAATAATTTGACACCCTCTTAGAAATATGTACATGACTGCCCATACCTGTAGATCATTAAAAATTATTAAAATTAATTTTTATGCTCGTTTTCAAATTGCATTTTGAATATTTACTGCTAATATGTACCCATGAAACTCACTCTTTCACTATGCATACAGAACTTACTGCATTGAAATTTTCATCACTTATGGCTCGTTAAATTTTATACTTTTATTGTCATTTTTTTAGTCATGTATCTACATTTTTAACATTGTAAAAACACTGACACATTGTGAAGCGAGTTTTTCCACAAATTAAATTCTGACAACCAAAAACATTATTTGGAATTATATTTTGTCATCCCGTTCTGAACTCGAATCATACATAATTTAATTAGTATACATTTTATCAACATTACATGGCTTTCTTCAGCTGCTATTATGCATGGTTCTGTGATGTCTCCTCAAAGTGTAGGGGCTTCATGCCCAAGATGATGCAGACTACAAGTACAACAGTTCTCATGTTGTGATTTAGAGGAAATATACTCTAGAAATATACAGCTAAATTATTTCTGCCCGAGTTCAGAATTACTACAAAAATAAATTATTATTATAAAACAAATTCCATAAACACTGTACTGATAGGGCTATAAAAATATGTATAGAAACTGAAAGCTATTTAGTCATAGGAAATGATGCAGCTAAATTATTTCTGCCCGAGTTCAGAATTACTACAAAAATAAATTATTATTATAAAACAAATTCCATAAACACTGTACTGATAGGGCTATAAAAATATGTATAGAAACTGAAAGCTATTTAGTCATAGGAAATGATGCAGTAATTGAGTATGATAGCTTCCTGACAACAAAGCTTCTAGTCGTTCACCACACTAATATCTTTCCCTCTAAAATTGCATGATCAAAATTTAAATTTTTTTGCAACTTTTTCCTAAATCTCAACACAATTTTAGACTACAAGTACTGATGTTAATGTGTGTTTTTGTTCATGTAATTATTTGGCTTAAAATGTTACTAGATTTAGTCAATTTCATCCATAACATTTTCCCAACTTTCACAAGTCTGAGAGGAAAAGGGTCAGTCTAAAGAGGAAGCCATAGCAGAATTTAGAAACAGGAAATAGTACAGACTTCGTTGACTTTCCAGTGACCCACAGAAGCCCCTAAAAGGGCACCAGACTTGACAGACAATACAAACGGTTTCTATGGTTACTAGACAGTGCTGATGTATTGTCACTGTGATTGGTACAGATTGGATCAATAAAAGCACAATTGGTGTTGTATACACATTATTAATTGCTTGGCAAATGAAAATATTGACGTAATCTGTTATTGGTTTCTCTAAGTTTACATCTTTTATTGACAGGTGACATCTTCTCATCAGAATGAACTGATTGTGTTTGTAGGTTTCAATTTTGATATTTCTATTTTAGAGTTTCTTTTCTTGCTGACATTTGCATTGAGGATGACAATCAAGTATGATAATTTGTTAGAACTGTATCATGATTTTCAACTGTTCCAACTATAGTAACTATCTGATTACCAAGCGATATTTCATTTCTTGCCTTCTGCATTTGTGTAACTATCAGATTTCATACTCTATGGAATTGTGAACAAATTACTATTTGTAGCAAAAACAGGACGTGCTCACCAGAAGACTACACACACAGAAGGGCTGGGTAATGTTTGAAATTACTATTTGTACCTAAAACAGGACGTGCTCACCAGAAGACTACACACACAGAAGGGCTGGGTAATGCTTGAGATTACTATTTGTACCTAAAACAGGGAGTGCTTGCCAGAAGACTGCATACACAGAAGGGCTGGGTAATGCTTAATTAAGATTACTATTTGTAGCTAAATTAGGGAGTGTCCGCCAGAAGACTACATGTACAGAAGGGCTGGGTTATGTTTGAGATTACTGTTTGTAGCTAAAACAGGGATTGCTCACCAGATGACGACATGCACAAAATGCCAGAGAGATATCTTGTATTTTTAAAAAAAATAAAATTGTTATTTTGCCCTATGACATCATATGCTAAGTAAATAAAATTATCTACTAGAGTCCCCCCCCCCCCCCCCCCCCCCGCTTATACATGTGCAATGTATGGGAAATTCCTGCCACTTCAATCAGCACGCACCAAACAACCCACCCACCCACCACATACATTCATACTTTAAGTTTAACATGCAAGATACAGTTTGAACATACATCACTGTATCTTTATGCTAATGTACTGCAATGCCAGGTTTTTCCACTTTCTGTTGGAAGTGTTCCATAAAACCCTGGGGAATACAGCAATGCATGATACATACAACTTTACTACATATTTAATTATGCTAATTTCTACATGTCTTCCAGTTTTACCAGACTTTCAATTTCTGTTGGGAGTGTGCTAGAAGTACATGTATAACCTTTACAAATATGCCATGAGCATACAACTTTACTACATCTATAATCTCACTTTATTCCATATTTACCGGTACTAGATTTTCAGTGATTTTAAACTAACATGTACTATTACATGGGGCAGTGTGCCCTCTAAGCCAATTTGCCATGCCACTGAGGCACACAATTTCTAGTAATGCACCAAAATTTGGTGTTCCTCTATCTCTTACCGTTATATGGTGACTCTCACAAGAAATACCAGTCTTTCTCATTTTGACTTGCAACAATGAAATTTGGCTATCATTAGACTGCATACTGTATGATGGGGGGGGGGGGGGGGGTGTACTTTAGTTCACTTTGTAGCCTGGATTCCAAGCTTACTACAAGGCATCCTATGTACTTATGTACTACATAACAGCATGTATTCAAGGACTTCTCTGTCAAACAAGATAAAGGCATGTAATTGAAGTGCAGGCACTTTCTAATTTAACCTTTGACCTGTCAGTCACCCTGACTATTACAGGTATCCATTGCAGTAAGTGTAAAAAACTTAACATACCAAAAATTCACAGCTGATAACTCACTTAACAGCTGTAAACGCTACCAGCATGTCGGTTCCTGTACTTGAATGTACATAACTTGAAGTTGAATTGCTTTTTATGTGCAAGGTCACTCATAGCCTGGATGCTAACATGATGCAAGTGTACATGTACAATGTAGGTGTAAATCATAACGATACCACATAGGAACTAGACTAGGTCACTACAGAACTGTAATAGTATAAAACGGGATTCAGAGACATTCCAAGTTTTGGACATTCAACATCTTGCATTACTAATTTGTAGGTGAAGCCATATTTGAGGAAACATTACAGACAATTAACAGTTACATATACTTGGCAAATTCAATTCTAATTTGTGCATCTACATTGCTGATGTGTGTCCATGATTGCTTTTGTCTGAATGTAGGCCAAAGCTATATGTATCATAGATGCAGATCAGAGATGTGATATACATGAAGACTGTTTAAATTCCACTAAATTTCTTCCATACATCTAACAGTGTTTTTGCTACATTTAAGGTTGGGAAGCCCTGGTAACACTAACAGAAAGGGAGAAAAGGGTAAAAATGGCAGTGTTTCCACATGGAGAATATGGTAATTTTGCTCGGGAACCCTGGTAGATTTTACCTACTTACCGCCCTTAGCGCAAAGCATTGATGTACATTTCTTACTGTGTGTTCATGTTTGAAAAAGACATATTTTATGAAGTATTTACATATGGACTATTAATTCAACTAAATACATATGTACAAATTGAAATGTATATAAAATTTGTACATAGATGTATTCTGCTCTGTCCAGGTCTGGTCAAATTAACTAAACATTAACGACTCAACTCGTCCTACATTTTTCTTCAGAAACCAAGAACTACACCGTAGCATGACAGTGCAACTGTTTTTACACATCAGCTACACCACAAATCTGGACTTGTTTATATCAAATGTCCTTGCCTTTAACCACATCCCTTGGAAGTTTCTTTTTGTCAAGGCCAGTCAGTAACTAAAATCTATCAAAAGTAGTTTATTTTATTGGCATCCACATCAAATTTATGGTGTGGAAACTGGTTACACCCCCACCCCCCCCCACCCCCCCCATCCTCCTGGTGGTATCCCCACCAAAATTATGGTTCTAATTTTGAAACTGTATACACGTTTTCCTGCATTTCCCAAATGTCATTCTTCTGGGAATGGAAACCTTTAACGAACAAACTACAGCTGTATCAGACTTCATACATATTACAACCAAGACAAAGTTCATTCTAGCTTCCCTATCCTCCCCCATGGACAACGGAATAGTCAGTAGCTGTGCACTAGAATATCAGGTTTCCTGAAGTACATGTCAGAGTGTTAGGAAGTCTGAAGGAAAATTTAACAAGTTACATCATGCATCTTGTTACACATGGGTTTTTTGTAGTCTGGAACTTTATCTATTTCAAAACAACTTATACAAGATTTTCCATGCTCACACAGGCCTTGCAATCAACATTTATCTTTGGTAGTCCTAGTGGGCTGCCAATTTTTGAAAGTTAGAGGTTGCCCAAAGTTGGTGACCAGTACATGTAGTTCCATACTCCTCAACTGAAAACATAGTTCCTCTTTTGGAAATACGCAAGATATTAAAATATGTGTCCATAAATCTTCCATCCTTAAATCATCACATAATTAATGGTAGCCTGAGTGGACTACCAGCTGCAAATTATGGTAGCCTCAGGACATAGGCACTACCATTAATTTTCAGCCCTGTCAGAAATGTATCTATCTCAACCTACATTTTAAATCTACGAAGTTTGAATTGCAACAGGAAAGAGTGAAATGATGGCAAGTATTTGAGCATCTGAAATGTAGCTTCAGATGTTGAAACCCAGAGATTGGCTACATTGTATCTAGATTGACAGAGTGTGGTAAAGGACATTGTTAGTGACATAGCAAAGTTTTAGGCAGTGTGACTACATGTACAAGTTATGGGACTACAGTTGTTCATGTTTTCCAAAAGTTACTAGACACCAAGGTAGAAATTTTGAAATAACATGACAGTTTTGAGTTGGTATTACACCTACTTAAACTGCAGAACTCATTCTAACATAACATACTATGCTGTGACAAACGTCATGCAAGTCTCTAGGCTATCAAATTACTCATAACAGTTTGTTATAACACCAAAAGAAATTTTTTTAATCAATAGAAAATCCTTCAATGAACATGTTTCTTTTTTATGGGCAATAATTTTATTAACATGTACGACAATTTCTGACCAAAATAAATGCTGTATTTCAGAATAGCCTAACTTCATCAAATTATATTCTCATTCAATTGTCCACTTTCTAAAATACTGAACAAACAACATCACCTCCATTTTTTTTAGGTTTGACAAAAAAGGAATGTTTTTGCTTTGAGGCAAAAGAAGTATGTCCTTGTTGTTAAGGACATTCAGATAATCAGTCTTACGGTATTCATCTCCAACAGTCAACTTTGAATTCGAATGTGCCACTTCCAAACTCATATCTGATTGGACAAATGTTATCACATGGGTGATATAGTATTTTTTGATTGGTTATAATTACTTGTTCTGAAAAGCACATGGCATTTATGTAGTAAGTTCTTATTTGTGACTAGATTAGCAGTTAACAATTGAAAAAAAATTTGAAAGTAAATTAATTGTTCCCTTTTTGCTCAAAAAACGCAATGCAAATACATGTGTATGCTCACATTGAAAACATGTCTATTCAGGGGTTTGACCCAACTCAGGTATTGAAACCAACCTGCATTGCCAAGGGTCCCATTAAATAGAAATGGGTATTCAATCCAGCTAAACTGAGGGTTATCCAAGACAAATGAAAACTAGTCAAGTTAGTTATTTGCATTTCAAAGGTTTGTTTGGTCCATGTTTAAATTTATTCATGGATTTTTCCAATCATTAGTGTAAATTTTCAGAGTTTACACATACATATGAATTAAACATTTGTAAGCGAAGGGGAAATAAATCAATAATGATCTAGTAGTCCTAGAGATTATTATGTAGGACATGTCTTGCCTCTGTGCTGTAAACTATGTAATAATAAATAAAACTGACAAATAAACTGGTTGTTTCCTTCATCTTTTTTCAAGGTGAGGGAGGGGTCACATAAAAATATTTGTAACCCAGTACATTAATATAACATCAGATCTTTCATAAAAATGATGATTACAGATACCAAAACTTTTTGATATGTCAAATACAAGATATCTGTATTTTTACTGTTCAAGGAGTGACAGAATGAAAGCTTGGCTTGAGAGAGATGTGCACAAACAACAGTTGCATCAGCATTTCCAACGCTTACCTTTACAAATGACCACAACTGTACAAATAGACTAAACACACCTTCTCCTTTGTAGACACCTCATTGTAGGTGCTGACGTAAAACATTCTTAGTGATGGCAAACTGCTAAATTATGACTTACCGACAACTGTAGCAGCGTTTTGGGACACGAGAACACCAAAGTGGGGGAGATAAGTGTGTGATTGGTTTGGCCTCTATTGTAAGCCTACTTGTCAACAACATTCAAGGTTAACCCCAGTCAGGAAAAAAAATCCAGACTACAATCTGTTGTTCCTGATACATAAATCACCTCCCTAATTTTCTTAAAATTAACAACCCCACCACCATCATCAAATTTAGCAATCCTAAATTACATGCCAGGATATCAGTAATATTGATATGGCAGTGTTTTTGCTAAGGTTTGGGAACCCCGGTAACAGAAAGGGGAAAGAGGTAAAACTGGTAGTGCTTCCCATGCAATGTATCATAGTTTAGGTGGGGAACCCCGGTAATGATGTGGGATTCTGGGAACCCCGGTAGATTTTACCTACTTACCGCCCTTAAATAAAACACTGTATGGGGCAGTAAAATACACCATAGTTACATTCACTTTCCTAAGATATACATTCTAAAAATAAAAGCATTATTGTGGATTGCTAAGGAAACAATTTCTGTTATAAGGCAGAGATCACATGCATTAAATAACACACCAAAACATGCATGTTGTATGAATGCCAAAAATGTAGGAATTAATGAAAGGTCATTACTTTTACACCACTAACCCCATTAATAAAAATTTAATTACTTGAAACTTTTCAGAAACCTTACCAAAATTAATTCAAATGCAAGTGGGGAGAATGCTTTTTATGAATAACAATTATAATAAATTGAAAATTTGCTAGTAAATATCTCTGTTCACAAGGGGTATATGTAATCATATTTGTCAAATATTCAAACTAAAAAAGGTAAAAATAAAATTACTCAGTTTCAAGATAAACAAAAACAGGAATTGGTTTAAATGACATGTCACATGAGTACAACATCTAACAAATAATAAACAGTGACATCATACAATTATATTATTTGGAGTATTATTGCACAAATTTGTTTGACAGGACTAATTAGGAGCTGATGACCCCATCAGATGGGAATGTTTCCTTTACAGTACAATGATTGAAAACAAACATATCCTAATAGCACTGGGAATTTATGTATTTGCATTCTGTATTTACAGGTATGCAAATTTATGTTTATTAGCTTTCACACATACAGAACAGGATATTACAAGAAGGCTACATTTTACTAGTATTCAGCATTTGTATATCACAAGTAGACCATAAAAACACAATATTCAGTAGACCTGTGTGATTATTCCTTTTTATGACTTTAAAAATAAAATGAATTTAGAATTAAGTATTGCAATAAATCAGTGCATATACAACTCCTATTCATTCCTACATTACCCAACCCCATACTGTGGGGCCCCTGCACTGAATTCTACTTTATGTTTCTAGCATTAAATTTCAAAAACATGTCTATATTTCCGATTCCTGTTTGCCATAAAATATCACCGTTAATAAATCCAGGACAATTTTCCTTCTCATACTCTGATTAAACTGTTAGGTACGCATCAATTTACCAGAACATTTATCAAATGACCTAAATTAAACAGTTGTCAGTCAGCTAGCTGTTCAATGCCTTTATCTTGCTTGTTCATCAGGTATGTTCATGAGGAGGCGATGACAACTATTTTGTTGTTTTGAATTTCCTAATTACCTTCTCCTATTCCATTCAAATCAGACAGGAATCACTGAATGGAACACTATTTGTTTTAGCCACAGAGAAGCTTGTTGATTTTCCAAACAATGTCAAGTAATTATTTTCCCTCTTTTCAAATCATCACAGATGAGAGACGTTCATGTAATCATATGCAACATATCCTTACAGTGAATCATTTTACATCTCAATGACTCCATTTCACAATGGTGTGAATTTTTCATGAATTGCTAAGAAATGACTTATTGACGTAGTTGACAAGAAAATACATGTTTACCTGTGACAACCAGACAACAGTTAGCACCAACCATTGTTCACCCTCAATAGGAAATCGTTTGCTTCCTTTTGCTTTTATTTTAATCATCATTAAACAGGACTAGAGTGTAATACCCTTAGGCCTGGTCTTCTGTACCCTTTCTTTCCTTAAACTCGAATTATTCTGTAAATAACTGAGTGTTCCTTTCTCATACTAAACAGACAGTCACACTATTCTACTACATGTATGTACTTGGAATGCCTAGATTGCAAGTATACTGTTCAGGGCGTAGAACATGCAACCACATTTTTTTTACCTTTAGTTACTCAGGGAAAAAACAACCTTTGTTAAAATTTACACAGTACAACCCTTTGTTGCCCATCTTGATTTCTCTACACGTCTTGAAAATATGTACTTTGTACACTTTCGATAATAACGTTATGCTTTAACAATCTTCGTCTCTTTTTGCTTGCGTTGAATAAATTACGATACAATACGAACGAACAAAAGCTACTTTTGTCTTGCTGACTAGACTGGGAACATGGAGTACAGGCTAAGAGGGCAAGGCACATTTGAAAAGGCATTCATGAAGCGAGCAGAAAATGCCCTCGCAAGTTCCTCGCATTTGTCGAGACATGAATTTACTGCAACAGCTTTGCGTATACGAAAACATCTACTTCAGAATATCCCTAGTTGCATGCAAGCTACGCACATCCATAAATAAAACATGACTTGCATTGACGGATCAATATCTGTATACAAGAGACGG
This sequence comes from Glandiceps talaboti, assembly GCF_964340395.1. Taxonomy (NCBI): domain Eukaryota; kingdom Metazoa; phylum Hemichordata; class Enteropneusta; family Spengelidae; genus Glandiceps; species Glandiceps talaboti. The sequence continues at coordinate 20,209,785 of NC_135557.1, forward strand.
GGACGCCCGTCAACTATCGTACTCGTACTAAGGCTCACCTTAGTGTCGTGAAAAATATTGAATGGTCATCATTTTTTCCCACGAAACATGACCTGACGGCATGGCATGTCAACGCCTATGTACTTGGAGCTGACATGAACTGCCACAGGCATGCGTTCTGAAACAAAACACGACGTACAATATTTTTTAATGTTCGTGTCTGAGTGGACTTTTCCCCTTTATGAATCCAAGCACGACGCCAAGCTTTCTCAAACACTCCTACGTTCCACTGCCGTTCTTTTGACTTCATATGCTGTTTTGCCTACCATATCAGTAAATGCAGGGTAGATATTTCTAATATCATATCTTCTGATGTCAAAAAACAATTGCTCATTCTTTTCTGTAAACTTTACATGAGATTTCCTTTCCACTTTTGTTTTCACGCGTGCGTTCAATTGTGATGTAGATTTTTCAAAAAAAAAATCCCTCTCCACGTTCAACTTTCCCATGCTCGATAATGTATGTGTAAAACATGACCTTGTAGTCGTATTTGTGCTTACCCGTAAAAAGTGACACTCCAGTAGCAAATCTTTCCAAATTATGAAGCAGCTTCCTCGCTATCCAACTACTGTCAATGTGCCCTGTTCAACAGCTCATTAAAGTCAGGCAGATTTGCGATATAGACGCCTCACTGTATGGTTGTGCTGCTACACCCGCAACGTTGAATAACACGAAGCGGCGGGAAAGTTGTCCAGTGAACGATTAATGTTCAATATGGCTGCCTATCTAGATCGAATGGTCTCCCGGGTTTCAAATAAAAATGGCGGTTCGAGAAACGAAAATTTAATATGCAAACTATTGAAATAGCAGACATTAATAAAGACAGAATATTTTACATTGTCTTAATTTTTTTCTTTATGTCTACTGACAGAAGCAAGTTAAAATTATGGGCGATTTCGAGTCACACTAATTAAAATATTTTTTGAAAAACTTATAAAGTACTTGAAATCCAAATTTTACGGTGAACTAATTTATCCATATCATTCTTTTTATCTCGTTTCGATATTTTAGTAAACTTTTGACCTAGCAAAGCCTAAAAGACCCATGTTTACGCGATTGATTTATATTCAGAGCTCAACCGCCCTCAATTAAAAATAAAATAATTTCGGAAACCTAGGGATGCCATTTCAAACCCTGTACCTCGAAATATTCGCAACCCATAATTCCACACGAACCATCACTGCATAATACTGGAAAGGTTTGAAGGACACGTTGCATGACGGTTATTAATTGTTTTCAAAACTAGGGAAACGATAAAAAAGAAGGAAGTCGTCATGCGCCGTCGATAGACGTTCATCGCATCGAACAAATCTTTCGGGCAATAGCCAGACAACACCTCTCAAATTGGTTTAGTCCAACGACCCACCTTGTATACGGTTTGTGTTACGTACGTGACGTTTTTCGTCAGATATCAAAGTCCAAGAAGCCGCAATTAGTGTCCGTTCGGTGTCGAGAGTTACTCTGTGAAGTGAAAAGATTGTTGAAGAAGCCCACGAGAAGATAATTGACCATGGATTTGAAGTCGTGTTTTAGGTGTATTGTTGTAACGTCGGTTGTGTTCGGAGGTAAGTTTTCAAAAATAGTGGCGGGCACTGTGCCGCGCTCAGTAGCATGTAATTGTCAAAAAATACGCCAAAGCCCTGAAATTGGTCTGCGAGAAATAGTCATTTGGCGTGAAGAAAGGGCATGTAGTTACTACACGTTTCAATCTTGTGGATGTAAGTGGTAAAATAGCGTCACAGATTGCGACCGATACATTGGAACTGTATGTACATCGTGTCCATTTTGATTTCGGTACAATCAATGGCACTTATAACACACCAGTCACTCATTCGTCGATGCCAGCGCATGTGTTCCATTGTCATCTTATTCTAGCCCATCCAGCAATTTGAATGGGTCGCTTGTAGGATAAAAGAGGCAGCACCCGCTATCAAATTTTACGTCTTTTACAGTAAGAGTTGTATATTAAGACTAGGAACATTGCCTTTAATTATCAGCATTGTCTGAAGGCCAGACGACCCGCATACATTAATTACCTCTAATGAATAAACACAGGACAGGTGACGTACATTTGAACACAAAATTACATGATGGATTTCGTGTACCTCAAATATAGATAGATTAACAACGCCAGACACAATTTGATGTTGAATCGCCACATGCATTAATAATGTGTTATTAAGTTACCAAAATTGGCACGATTTACTCTAAAATATCAAATTCACAACGTATAAATGATATCGTGTGATTCGTAATGTGATATTTTTAGCATAGCCTGTATTATAATATTTCTATATTTATTAGAAATGGATGTTAGATAGACGGACAATAAAATTTAAAGAACTATTTATTCAAGAAAAGTCTTATCAGTGAAAACCTTCATGTTGAAATAAATTGCTCACAAAGCACTAAAAATAGAACACATCCTGTATGGGACATATTATACCACAGCACCCCATAAAATAATTATTCAGAGAGCATGTACAATTATGGAAATTCAGAGCCTGGACAAACAATTCAGACAAACAGCAGCTGAGGCCAAGCCTGTGTATACTTCACAATTGAAAGTGCATAGCTACTAAATTTCTATGCAACTTATAATAGTACCAAGGACAAATATTTTTTCATGAACTTTTGAAAAGGGATTCAACTTCTATGTCATCATTTGGCCTTAAGTTTACCATCCTTTCAAACACAGTCATGTTTCATTGGTTAGTGTTGGGAAACAAAGGAGATGGTCCTGTTTAGATTCAGGATGGGTCAGCTGTCTCATTTACATAAGGCTACCTGGTGGAATGTGAACGTTAATGTCTTGTGATGGTGAAACAGACTCATTTCACAGCATGATTTGTTAGAGGGTCGCATTCTTCACATATGCAACTCAGTTTCTAGTAGTTAAAAGTCATAATCCCACAGCAGAAAATTGTTGTAATGTGTAGCAAATTATCCTGTTCATGTTACCAGGCATCTTGTAATTGTGGCTTCAGTGGTACAGGTACTATTTTCATGGTTTCAGGTTTGCTACACATCCTGAAACCATGAAAAGTATACTGGCCACATCAGAACTGCTGGACATTGTCATAATTGAATTACATTATCGTCTGCTGAATATCAAGGACGTTGCAGGAAAAAGCTCTTTTTCAATTGAAAATATTGGACACACAGTACACCAGCAATAACTGTCTGTCAGGATAAAATAAGAGAGCAACATGGTTACAGTTTGGTTATAATAAAAACAACAGTAAAATAGACATAAATTAATTATCCACTACATGTAAGGTTCAAAGAATGATTGAAAAGCTAACTTGGCCCAACCTATAAAGGGCAAAGTTTGCTATGTTATGGGGGAGAGTTACTTGAGTTACACTGATAGGCTTCATTAGTACTGTATGCAGAAACACAATGTGTTGTAATATCAATTTACTATGTATTATAAACAATTTTAATGCCAAATGCATTAGTTTACAGATTTACCCTTTGAAATATAAGTGTGCCTCTTCAAGTTCCAGACAGTGTGTACATTTTAGCCTCTAGGCCAAAGCCTTTGGAATGTATTGAAGTCACCCCTCTGTCACTCATTGTTGTCACTTGAATCAGTATCAATACAGAGGGTGTGACCATGCTGTTGAGTGAATCCCTAAATCTCTACATATTATGTGTCACTGTCAGAAGACATGTGTTGACCTCAGTCTTGTTTCATTAGGATCATTATATATGCCGAGGTTAAGGCTGGCCTTTATCATTCCCTGCAACATGTTTGGTGCATGGTGGGGAAAAATGGCAGGGATTTTTCCGGATCCCCATGCAGTCTGGAGTGATAATGAGTACAGTGAGTTACATGGCATTAGAGTATAGAGTGATTAGCTGTTTTAGAGTGAACCCTGCTTTACAGTAATGGTGTAAATCAATACCAATTAACTACCCCTTTGTGTGTTACTAGCAGATTGGGATATGAAAATTGGGTGCATTTATTACTCAACTACAATTATATATGCAAAATAAATTCATAGAACAATACATTATGAATTCAAAATGTAATCTTAAAATTTCTACCAGGAGGATATTTGTTTGAACACAAATAAAATAAGTACAACTAAGAGGGTTTTAAAAAAAAGCATCCCTTTTTGTGAGACAGTTGTTTGATGGAAACGGGTACCTTAGATACCAAAATGATTTGAGAAATGTTGACTGAGGTCTGTTAAGTGCAATTTAAACATATAGATTGTCTAATGATGCATGTGAGTGTTTTTTTCTACAGAAAATATGTACATCTAATATGGGTCATTATGAGAAGGGTTGAAGGCACAATTTGAAGTTTATGGTCCTATGGTTGTGAAACCATCTTTGCTTTTGTTGGATTTTATTGTTCAAGTTACTTAGAGATTAGGCTAGGATTGGAATGTGATTTGTGTTAACATAACACTGGAGTGATTAAAATAGCACTTTATATGTACATCACAGTCATTGTTTTATGCTGTACATAGAGACAATAGTTATGATTTTATCAGGTATGTCCACAAAAAGACTGGTATAAAATGTTGAAATAGGTGGAATTTTTATGGGTGTTTCTTTTTTTCCCCTAACTTGTAGTTTATTGTGGCTGTACACAAACAAGTACTTCCCTGGTAGAAAGAAGTGAGCATAGAATTTTGTAGTTTTGGTAGTGAAACGTTACTAAAATAGGAATGTACTAGTGATTTTGTCATTGCAGGAAGTCTAGTCCTACTAAGTTACAACTGTACTAAACACAACCATAAAAGGTGAGACTGAATTTGTAAAATAAAGTAAACATAACTCAGTGTTTTTTTTTAGAGCGGTGTAAAGGTATGATTAGTCTCGTTCCTATACCATATACGGTCGTTCCTATACCATATACGGTTGTTCCTATACCATATGCGGTATCGTTACGATTTACACCTCCACTCACTCACTTAAACTTAAAGACCAAGATGGAATCCAGACTAAAGTATGATTTACACAAGTATTGAGTGGTTTTTGCTGACGATTTTCTACTAAAAACTGTGGTATGATACAAGACAACCATGACTGGAGTTTAACTATATCTCCATTACAGTTAGAGAAATATACTAACAATAACAGTGAATGGACTACACAGCTTAGTAAAAGTGAGATTTTAGTGTTTTTACTGGTTGGAGAAAGTTCAATCCTATCCAGGAAAGCAGACGTCTGGTAAAACTGGTAGATTTCCTTGCACGTTATCAAAAGATTTGGTATGGAAACTGGTAAAATCACTTCGGAACTTGCTATACTTAGCAATTTTATCTGCATGTTGTCATTTGCAAAGACATCATTTTGTACATGTACATGAATTTTAGAGTAGTGTGTTTATAAGGTGTGTACATTTTGTGTAAAATTAAATCACATTTTAAACATGTGTTCTGTCTGTAATTCAAACCACTAGGGTCAGGTGGTTAAAAAACAACACAGTTAGTTGATGCATGATGTGTTTTACATGACCGTAATATATGGCATATGTACAGCTGTGATGTGTGTACATTATAAAGTCTCTCTACATGTATTAGCACCCCATTTTTTTAGCCTGAAGTCAAGTCAGTGTGAGGATTTTGACTATTGACACCCCACATGATACAGTGTTCACAATTAGTACATTTTCAACCAGAGTACACAATTTTTTGTAAATATTTAGTGTGAGGCGTATTATCACGATTCCTGTAAATTGAACTGTAAAAAGGTACAAATGTATATATTTATTATCAGGTACATTTTCAGGCACATGTGCACAATTTGGTAAATGTGTGGAGCCCAGTTACCTTTCTTTGAACTTGACAGGTTCATACTAATCATAATGTACATTTTCAACCAGACAGGCAAATTCTTGGTAAACATGTGGGTGTCTAACAATCACCCCTTGAATTGGCACTTTTGATATGCATACACCCATGTACTCCTGTACACATGTATTGTTTAGGCTGTGAACTCTAGTATAGTCAATTCACTGTGACGTGTACAGGGTTCGCACGGTCCTGGAAAACCCTGGAAAACCCTGGAATTTCAAACCCTCCCTGGAAAACCCTGGAAAACCCTGGAAAATGCGCCCTACCCCTGGAAAACCCTGGAAAATGATCATGGTCAATCGATCGATTAATATTGACGATCGTCATGTTTGCTCGAGCCAGCCATTCATATGGTTCTGAATCTTGTAAATGTGAAATGGTGAAAATATTTTCAAAGTCTTTCGCCACGGTGATGAATCAAAATTCACGCCGATTAAACCCAGACAGTCAAACGATCGGTACACGAGACACTTTGCCCCACAGACCGTGCCTATGCGTAGTTGAATGGGGGGCGCCGCAGTGTTTGTTTCGATCGTGGGTTATACTTCCATGTTTCGATCTTGCGTATATTGCTACTCCATCTCCCAGTCGTCATTTCAGGGACATGATATTGCATTACAGTCCCGGCCGGGGGTAACAGTAGGTCTGCTAACAAGATTATCGTAACATTGTAGCGAGTATCAAAGCATCATCAACCACGATTAGAAATTGTTACAAGTTCGGCGCACGATGTCGTACGAGTCGACATACTACAAGCTCAGGCATGGCAATACTAGGGCCTGGGCCTTGGGGAGTGCAGTTGAATTTCCGGGTTGTGGAAGTACGGTTGTGACTTTTATGTCGCCGATAAATGGGTATTTGTGTAACATGTTCTAAAAGAATAAACTACTGTTTTATGTTGTCGGTACAGTAACATTCGTCAATGGTCAAGTTGAGTTGAGAAATCACGATGTTCCGCAACTCGTGGCATCCGTACATAAACATTGAGACGCAAGCGATGAATGTATTCAGTTATTCATAGCTCGAAATTTCGTTACGTAAATGACGTTTTTATTCTAAATTTTGACGAAAAAAATTATTTTAGGTGACTTATAAATCTAGTAACATCAAACCATACAATAACAAGGGCAAACTTTAGTTTTTAATTTATTTTTCTGGCTATGTCTGAATTAGACTGACGAATGCTGCGACTCAATCTTACACGATCAATGCACCAGCTTGACGAAACTGCTACTTATTAGGGGGTATGACAGAGGTTTCTCCGTTAATCTTAGCGTGCAAACATGGTTTTGAAACCAACATCTTGCATAGTGTCGATTGTCTTTAAAATGTTTTGTAACATATTGTGGGAACTGTTGTTAATTTTTTTCTCGTCCACATCAGACAATTAGATGTCATTCAAAAAATATACTTTAGTGTCAACACCCCTGGAAAATGGCCAAAATCAATATGAATACCCCTGGAAAACTGACGAAAAACCCCTGGAAAGTCCTGGAATTTTGTTTTGCTTTAAGTGTACGAACCCTGGTGTACATGGTCACCAAACTCTGGCCCTAGGGACCATATGGCAGTTTCAAATATGTATGACCTCTTGTAACTGGGTGTCCATGTGGCTGTGGATAATTGAAAGACTGGAAATATTTCGAAATCATGGTTGCAGGCCACAAGTTGGTATAGTGGCCAAACCCTTACATACATGTACACACAATACATTACAGCCAATTTACATAATGTAGAGTGCTACTTGCTAGTACTATCAGAGGTGCTGTAGACTCAGGGGGTTCTTGAGAATACAAAGACGATAAGTATATATTCAAAAAATCTTCCCTTTACTTGGTACATGTGCAGTAGCTTCTAAAACTTGTTTTAAAATGTTGTTTGATGTGGTGTACACCAAGGAGTGGGCGGGGGTGAAAGGTCACAATATTGGTAGAAACTCTGTGGGTGTCAGCATAGCCACATCACACTTACTTTGATAGTTACGCCTCACTTGTTGTACATATATTGTAGACAAGCGACTAAACTTGTTCCAGGGCATTATAATTCTATTCACACTCACCTGAGCATGTGCCCTGCCCAGTCTAGTAGAATGGTAATATTACCTGTACTGCAAATCAGGACAAATATGTCGTTAAAATGGCATGCATGAGTCAAGATTTGTCACATACATTTATAAGTAGAAAATAAAATATTTGATGGGTGGAAGTATTTGAGATATAAAAAACCCAGAAAGAAATACTAAATTTGATGTGTAGATGGCCTGTAATATATTCAATACAATGGGTCATTTACACACCTAATTTAAGATTTCTTGCCACGTTAGATATGTTCACAGAATATAAATGATTTCATGGGAGGGAAAATTTGAGATCTAATACACACAGAAAGAAATACTAAATTTGATGTGGCCATGGCCTGAATTTGGTGTGTAAATGTATGGCCTGCAATATGCTAATTGCTAACGCTATTTATACAATCTGCTGGCCATTTACACAGCAATTTTGAGATTTCTCGTCTAGTTACACTTATAAGCAGAAAATGAATAATTTCATGGATGGGAAATTTATGATGTAATAATAACCCCAGAGAAAAATGCTAAATTTGGTGTTTAAAATGACATTAATTGTATTATATTTTAAATAGGAATAGCATATTGCACACTATAATTGTTTGTGTAGAGAGTATGTAATATACCTTTATTAGCAACGTGTTACACTAGGTGTCATATCCTACGATCTTAATATATGGAAAGTGAGTCACTATTCTGTTAGGGCGTTACTTTCCTGTATAAATCTAACGACTAGCAAGATTGTATGATACAAGTAGTATTATCTTATTTATTTCTTTATAATCTTGAAATTCCAAGGGTGTTTTTGCGGGGAGGACAGGGCAGTTTTAGGATTGCTTTCTCATTGTATGTAAATGAGAGAAATGAAGGTCTGAATAAAGAATTGTTTTGCAGGAAATCAGTAGGATATGTTCAAGGTTAGTCTAGATTGAGGACAAATCTGGCAACCTTCCATGAATACAGAAATATATATGATCTCACCGCGACAAAACTATGATTCAAAATGTGAGCAAATATTGATATTGAATCAAATAGCTGACACGGTTATATCTATTCACAATTTAGCGAAAGTGATTCTGTAAATTCAATGATAAGGAAACAAAGAAAGAATGAGTTATAACTCAACAATGCCTGTTACACAAAGCACATAAATACAGTATCACTATAAATAGTTTCACAAGGATGAAGGCTTGATAACAATATATTTTTGCCAAATCATGTTCAGTGTCGTATAAAATGTGCACGTTCACAAAATTAGTCTTCATATGCGTTTGCTTATTGTAAATCAACAGAAAACTTATATTAATGGTGTGACAGTGAATGTTAATGGACAGAGTTCATAATTACTAATGGGATTTTCTATTCAAAGCAAAAATGTTCTCAGAAACAAATCCCAAATTTTCATTGACATAAAAATTTCCATGAAGAAAGATTAACAAAATCTGAATCTATGGACGTTTTTTCCAGGCTGCTACGTTTGTACATTTTCAATTGCTAATTCAAGTGCAGTGTACCCTCTAATGATATCCAAATTTTGTTGTTGTGAGTCAAAATGACAAAAACTAGCATTTCGTGTGAGTCACCATGGATGAGATCGGACAACGCCAAATCTTGGTGTCACTAAAAATTATGTGCATGAGTGGTCAAATGGGCTTAGAGGGCACATTGTTCAGGTGTACATATAGATTTGAAACACAAAAAGATGTGTACAAAAAATACAGACTTGAAATCCAGCGAAAAAAAGTCAAATTTGGGCAATGTCAAGTTCAGAGCTTTGCAAATTGTAATGTGTCATTATTATTAGGGGTCATTTAGTCTAGGTGTTATCCCAGGCATCAAATCGTCTCTTCATTCCATTCCAAAATCTTGATGCCATCCAGACAAGGGGGACACTTACTGAATGCCAAGATGTGAACTCCACAGAGCTTTTATTTTTAATGTAGAATCAATGGAAATACCTTGGGAATAATTTGTGCGGATGAAGTAATGAATTTGATTGTGAAAAGGTGATTGCATGAATAACAATACATGTATTTATAATTATCAGGTGTATAAATCCCTCCAACATAATCCTATTTTCTGATAGCAACTTGTCCTTAACTCATCCAAACTCAGGACAAATGCTAGTCTAGAGGCTATCTGATGGACTTGAATGTGAAGATCTGTGGTAAAAAGAGACCTTCAAGAGAGGCTGTTATATTCATATTTGCCCAGAGCTTTTAAAAATATATATTTGAATACCATTGTGGAAAGTGATGGTTGCAGAAGTAGTACAAACTGTAGAGAGAAGTATAGACGCAACTAACACACCCTTCTCTTGTTTGTGCATTTCAAAACTCTGAATACAAGTTCAGGATACCCTTTTTAAATAAATGCTGCAGTCCATAAATTAAGAGGTACTTTTACAGTAGATAAAAGAAATACATGTACACGATTGCTCAGTTTTGAATGATAAAGACATTGTGAATTCCCTAAACAATTGCCTAGTATGAGAGTGAATGTTCATGTACAGCTGGGTTCATACTTCATACATGAAAATTTCTTCTCAGAGTCAAGAAAATTGTGACATTGTAATACACCCCTGACAATGCTGACGAGATGTCATGAAAATTTGAACTTTACTTAATATATATTATAAGAAATTTTCATTCACATGGTAGACTGAAATCTGAAAGGTACACCAGGTATGTGTTGCAGACACACCCATATTATTTTTAGCTTTAGGATATATACGAGGTAAATACTACCCTAGATGTATTAGACTACCCAGAATCAGGACATCAATAGACATGAATAGAAATGACAGTATTTAATTTATGAATGAAATCCCAAGACACAATCACCAGAAAGAATTAGCGATGCAATACACATATCAGCTAACAACAGCTGAGAATGTGATTGATTTCTGGCAGGAGAAAGAACTGTCCTAGAATCAGTATTAATGGGAGTCACATACGTCGCCATTAACTTCTTCTTTACATATTGATAATCTTGTTAAAAGTGGGTTAAAATCAAAATGTAATTACAATTCCAGTCTAATCTACATAGAGTGCTACTAGTAAGTTATAAATAATACATGTAATATAAGCTAGCTTCTGTATGGTGTGTTAAAAAGTCTTTAAAAAATTAACAACTTTCCAGTATCTGATGGGTATGCTGACATTTGTGATCTTTGTGATGTTCTCGCTGAAAAAAAGGACATCTTAAAAATATAATGAAAGTTAATTGACAGTTATTTTGCTAAGGTCTAGGAACCCCAGTAACAGAGGAGAGAGGATCTGGTAAAATTTGTGAACCATGTGTCAACAATTTTGGTAGGGAACCCTGATAGAATGTTTAGGGAACTCTGGTCGATTTTGTCTGCTTATTATCACCCGTAATACACCAACGCATTAATATCGATTATTTTGCAAATATATATAGTGATGAACATATCTGTATAGTTACGGTGTAGGTCCTGGGTAAGGAATAACACATCGAGAGGACATAGCTTGTCTTGTGCCTTGAAAGTGTTGACACAGCATCCAGATAGACTGCTTCTGAAAGTTCACTCTGTATCAGAATGTAATTACTTGGCATGGTAATTAACTTGAAGGAGGACTGAAAATGTCTGAGATGAAAAACATTTTAACCAACTTATTGATTTCTTTGTGTCTTAAATGAAGTCTTAGAAAAAACATGATTCTCACCATTTCTGAATGGACTACAAAGACACACCAGTTTAAGATTTTCAATTAGTGTAGTCATTGTTTTTTTTGTGACTGAGTGGTGGTTACATTGTTAGGATCCTTTTAAATACACAATTGTTGTATATAGACAGATACAAGTAGACAGGGTGATAATTGACAAGGTTTGATTTCTTGACAATGGACTTGGAACTTGTATGAATGTCAGTGGCATGTGAATTGGAATACATTAACTAGCAAACATTTAGATAGGTGATTATTATACATGTCTTTTTTAAAAGACCTTTTGTAAAATGTTCATTTGATAGTTATTAATCTCTTGTAGAGAGATATTTAGTATTCCAGGCAATTAATGATAGTCTTAAAACACTGAACCTAGATAAGACTAAATGATAGTCTTATAACAATGAACCAAAGGAGCCAGTAAATGAGACTAGCTCCTGTTGGTTATCCGATAAATAAATGAAAATAAATTTAAAAAACAAACAAAGCATATTTCCATTTCATGATATTATCATAGTGTTACATCAGTTACTGTTTTGTATTTGGCAGACCATTGATGTACACAACTTCTTAAAAAATGTTGCATGTAATTTGATTTCTTTATTTACAAGTATTATTTAGTCTGAGTTATTATAATTTGATTTCACATTAATCATGATAGTAGTAGGTGTATAAGGTCAGTTGTTATGTATTCTACACTTGTCTGCGTTAGGGGTGCATGGCTTCTGAAAAAATAGAAAACACATTTAAGTTTGACCTATCTTGATCAGTTGCTACTCTGTATTCCATGTGTTTGTGAGCACATGGCTTCCTCAAAAAAAAATCCTGAAAAACCGCAGAAACATATTGAAATTTGATTGTACTGATATCAATTGCTACTTCATATTCAAAGCATAAATTTAAAACACAAGTCTTGGCCCCTAAGTGATTGATGTAATCAGACTAGCTTATCTGTTAGGGCTTGAATTAGCAGTATTTTGACATCTAGAGACTTAAATTGTGTCACGGATTAACTGTGTCATGGGGTCAAGCTTTGAAATATAAATACACCACTGCATATATCTATGATAGTCTTTATTTCACTGTACATTAGCCAATTTGACGTGCCACTGATGCACACAATTTCTAGTTATGCACCAAAATGTGATATTTCCCTATCTCTTACTATGTGGTGATTTACAAGAAATCTCATCAATTTTCCAAGATTGTCCCTGTTTCTTCTGTGATGTACAGGGATTCTGAATGATTTGAAATTTCCAAGGAAATGAATTAATTAAGTTTGATTAGTGCAGTGGATGTATTCAGGAAGAATCTGTGGCACCGAATCTCTTCTCTTGTCTTGTCTTCTGGAAGAGAGATCTTGGATGGAGGGATCTGGGAAGCCATAGATATAGGGATCTGGGAAGCCATGGATAGAGGGATGTTGGAAACCATGGATAAAGGGACCTGGGAAGCCATGGATAGAGGGATCTGGAAAGCCATGGATAGAGGGATCTGGGAACCATGGATACAGGGATCTGGAAAGCCATGGATATCCTCCAGTCTTACTTTACTGACCCTCATTTGAACTGTAGACAGTAGAGCTACATTGTAAAATTTATAGTACTGTCTAGTGTCGTGACACAAGACAAGTTATAAGTATCAAATTCTATCACATTTTTTTGGAAACAGATATTTTGCTGATGTTATGACTAAAGTAATTCAAAACCTTTGTAAAAACAAAAGGTAAAACTAGAGAATGTTGTCTCTTTCTGTACAGGTGTAGTTTAGTCCATATATGATATCATTAAGATTTACTCCTCCACTCACTTTTGGAGACCATGTTGATATCCAGATTTCTGACTATTTTAGTACAGATGGTACCATATAGGTTGGTAGAGTTACAGTAAGAAAAATAATGTTTTCATAGCAATGGGACAATTGTTTATTATGTTTGTCATGCAAGTGTTACAATGTTTATCAAACCTTATTATCTCAGTTATTTCAGGAGGCACATACTGTGATATCTGACATTACTAAGTTAGTAGGAATGTGAAGCTTGAGTCACAAGGGTTATCTTAAAATGGTGGAGCAGGAAAAAGAGTTTGACTGTGACTAGGCAGTGTGTGGATTAAATGTAACAGTTGTCTGGCAGAGCCATTGAAAATGTTGGTTCCCAATAAAAGTATAATCTATGCAATCTTTATGGCTCCACTGATAAGAGAATACTAATATCAGAACCCATGATCGAAACCCTGGCCTTTTTACCAGAAGTAGGAATTTGACTTGAGTGAGCAGTGAGGGTTGAAAGCCCTTTTTTAAGTGTAAAAACAGTTGTCTGGCAGAGATCATATAAAAAAAGTGGTCTTGAACATAAAAAATGAATGATCCTATGTAATCCTTGTGACTCCACTGATAAGATAATACTAATATGAAAACCTGGGATTGAAACCCAAGCCATTTTAAATCTTCTCTACCAGAGGGTACATGTATTTGTTTGCATGTACATTGTAATAACTACAAGTTGGGAAAAATAGGATTAAGAGAATATTGGTGTTAGTGGAGGGTGTATGGTTTAGCTGAAGGGATTTGGAGGGTGTATGGTTTAGCTGAAGGGATTTGGAGGGTGTATGGTTTAGCTGAAGGGATTTGGAGGGTGTATGGTTTAGCTGAAGGGATTTGGAGGGTGTATGATTTAGCTGAAGGGATTTTGAGGGTGTATGGTTTAACTGAAGGGATTTGATAAAGCAAGCCATGTAGAAGGAGGTGACCAAAGGGCAAAATAACATGTCAATTTATTCATAAAATGAGAAAATTATGTGTAAACATTTACTAGTAATTTCCGTACTATGTAGGCCATCCTGCCATGGGACAGCTCATGTAATGTAGACAACTTCCTTTAGTAAATGAACTTTTTAATTATAGTGTGGAAGGGAATATCTGTACAGTGTATGATAATATTTTCACAACCTAAGTGTCTTGTATGCAGACAACTGGTAAAATTACACAACTTTCTTTTATAAATTAAACTGTAACCTGAGGATATTCTCTCGGATCAAAGAGTGTAATACTATATATTTTTTAGCTTTGTTATTTGCAGAGTTTGTGAGGGTTGGTCATTCTTAAGTTTTGATATTTTGTATTAGGGAGAACAGTCGGTAGAATTTACGCAACTGATAAGTCCTAGAATTTTCATCTGAAGGGAGAACCTTGTCAATCTGTGGTGATGTTTTTGCTAATATAATCAAGAAACTGGTAGCATTTACACAACACCATTCTGTTATAAATCAAATTCTACAATGTTATTGGGTCGGGTGGGGGGGGGGGATCATGCTAGTGAACCCCTCCATGCAGGGGTGAACAAATCATTTTGTGAACTGGTGGTCCCCAGACCAGTGCCTTAAAAAATCCAGTGGTCCTGCTGAAAGAATTAGTGGTCCCAGGTCCGACTAATGTGAAACATTAAATCTTGCCTATGAATCTGTATATTCAGATGACTTTTTAACATAGTTATTAACAGTAAGGTACTGGTCCAACGGACCAGACAAGGTAAAATTTGTGTCATCCACCAAAAAAAAATTGCTAGTCCCGGAACCCAGGACCAGTGGATTTGTTCACCCCAGCCATGTGTACATGTATGTATCTATACCACTACCCTAATTTGCAGCCTAAAATAGCAACGGAACACTGAATGATAATGAAACAAGAATAGAAAGTGAAACATGATAAACCATACCATTTTCACATTCCTATGTCTAAATCAGAGAATGTGTTAGTGAAATATTTACCCTCTTATATTTTATCTTTGAAGTGTTTGTTGGTGCTACTTATAACAAATGTGTTCAATTTATCATGAATACTTGACCCCTGACCTTTTGTTTGCTGGCAACACACATGTCCATATTTAGTACATTAATTTGGCAGCCTAGGGAGTGATACCTGTGTCTTGAATATTTAAGTGTTGAGAGTAGTTATGGGTTTATTACCTGTGCTGAGGTTAGTACCATGTACAGTGGGTGGGTGGGTGGGTGAACCAATCTGATCAGTTCATGAAACACTTGTCAGATTCCAATATCACTATGTAGCATTAGTACTTGAGTTGTGTCTGTAGTTACATAAATATGATGATAGTTCTATGTCAGCTAACAATAGTGTGCAAGAATTAACTGACAGCTAACAATATTGTGCAAGAATTAACTGACAGCTAACAATAGTGTGCAAGAATTGACTGACAGCTAACAATGTTGTAGTGTACAGTAGGACGATGACAAATTTTATTATAGATGTATGACAGTCAGCATTGTTGCTACCAAGTACCATCCTTGAAAATATTCATGTGGTTGATAAAATATAGTACCATAACAGTTCTTGTCGCACGACCATCAAGCATCAAGCGGTATGACAAGCAGACATTTTGACAAAGCCTATCGACTAGGTCAGGTGAAACATTGCTTGCAAAAGACTGCTAAATGTGTAAAATGTTTGTTATTGTACGTACAATGACTAACTTTTTAATTCATTTTAACTTTTTGCAATGTGTAGAGTTACAAACACAGACTTGATCAATGTTACATGTAATTCACATTAATTTTTCAATAGCAAGCCATGATAAAATTGTTTTAGAAATTAAAAAATCCAATATATAAGCCAATTCTCATCCATATAACCACTTTAAACAACTTATCTGTCTGAGAGGAAGCCCTAAATTCATATATCAACACTTATCAGATGTACAGTAGGCTTTTCAGCATCTACAAATCTTTAATTAAATTATAGTGTTTACACATTACTTGATGGACAAAGACCTTCAAATTTTGAATTTATCATTTGTTCAAAATCGAGCACTGATAACAGAAAAGGTTTTGGGTAGAGAAACAAGTGTTTAGCAAGGACAAATTATGCAAGTTGAAGCCATTGCAAGGACACCACATGTCAGTAAAACAAGTCCAAACATAATATATTGTCTTTAGACTATACTGTATACATTGTTGTATTGAAAAAAAAACCTACCAGCTACTGTACATGTATATAGTGGTTGCTTCCAAAGATAACATTGTACTCCCTAGGTCAGTCATAAAAATCGCCACTTTGGGCCATGAAATTGCTACTTGTAATATTTCAATTATTAATAGATTGTCAAGCCGAGGAAGGGTCTTCATATCATGACCAAGTTTAATTTGAGAGATTTTGAAATTACCTGTCATGTCTAATTAGTTGTACATGTATTTCTCCCCTGCATTCATTTTGTATCAGAAAGGTGACCACAAAACTGGTATTATCTAATCTAAAATATTCTAGATTTCACTTAGAGAGATAGACTGATTGTTAAGTGATGTGATGTCATTTTTGTATGATCAATAATTTGACTTGTAATTTACATTTTCCTACCCTAATTTTATAATTTTTTATTGTAAGCTGTTCTGCTGTCTCAGTTTCTGTAAAGCGTAACCATGTCACTAAGGATCTCCAAAATTTAGTGAATCTGTACGTATACATGAATCTTTTGAATTCACGATTCACCGTGACAAAGAATACTCCTTTAGTACTATGTGTCTTGTAGGTGAAGAGCAACATATATGTATCGCCAGACAGTGTTTTATTTAAGGGTGGTAAGTAGGTAAAATCTACCGGGGTTCCCACATGATTTTACCGGGTTTCCCCACCTAAACTATGATACATTGCATGGGAAGCACTACCAGTTTTACCTCTTTCCCCCTTTCTGTTACCGGGGTTCCCAAACCTTAGCAAAAACACTGGCCAGAGCTCTGCAGATACATAGTAGTGTATACATGTTGTATGATGTATATCATATACTCATGATTCATCATTTAGGATTTAGTCAGTCTGGCAAAGTCAAAATAATGGGTATTGTGTATAGATAAAGAGTAATAGTACAAATGCCAGGAATTGCTAAAACTCTACAGATACATTATGTCTTCATGATACATCATATGGGATTACATTTGTCTGCAGATAGTAACTTTAAACTGATGTTCATTGTTGTATATCAGAGAACAGGCAACTACATGTATATTTGTATATGACTAGAAATCACCAGAACTTGATGCAGTCGTGATTCACATAGTATAAGATTAGTTTGTCGGTGAAAATAATCTTCACTCTTCACTGACTGCATATGATTAATAATATGAATGAAAACCATGGCAGGAATATAATGCAGTAATACATATACATGTATTAGTATGGCGCCAGTGATCTCATTGCAATTGGCAATCGAAAAATTAAACACCCAGTAATGAGAAAATTATACAAACATATTATTCTAACTTGTATAGTGGACTTGGTTAAAATATTCCATATCATTAGAATTATATGTAATCTAGTTCTTATATAGTATCGTTGCAATTTACACCTCCACTTGAGACGTTACCATCCAGACTAGTCAGTAGATGATGTTTTAGAGTGGCTTCTTTTTTTTTCTCTGACGTTATTTAGACAAAAATCATAGAAAACTCATTTTATCTCTGATTTAATTCCTACAAGAGAAAGGAAGATGTAAATGAATTAGGTAAGGTAAAATTCCTTGCAAAATTCACATGATTTGGTGTTTTAAAATAAATATTTCTTTTCCTCCAACTACAAAGGTGGAAAATAAGCGTATAGGTCAAAGGTCCAGATATTTTTGGTTTGGAATAGTTAAGGTGGTTACAGTGTGTGTGTACACTGAATATGTTATGATACTGTCAACCAACAGATGCATGTAGGGAAATTCCTCTCACATTCTATATATACTAGGGGGTGGGGGGACAGACAGATAGATAGAGATAGATAGATAGATAGATAGATAGATAGATAGATAGATAGATAGATAGATAGATAGATAGATAGATAGATTGAGAGAGGGATAGATAGAGATAGATAGATAGAGATAGATAGATAGACAGACAGACAGACAGACAGACAGACAGACAGACAGACAGACAGACAGACAGACAGACAGATAGATAGATAGATAGATAGATAGATAGATAGATAGATAGATAGATAGATAGATAGATAGATACAAATACAAATGTATGTTTGAGTTCTTAGTATTTACCATACATCATTGTAATAGTTAATAACAATTTATTCGTGAGGGGAATGAAGTAAAATGGCCTAAGAACTGGCATCATTGCATCATCATTTTGTTGGGGTGGGGTGGGGCGGTGGGCCTTGGAACTTGCACCATTGTATAACCACTTTGTGGAGGGGAGAAATGTGAGTAAATTGATCTTGGGTGTGCTTTGTAAAAAAAAAAAAAAAAAGTTCATACACACAATATCAGTACAACTGCAGTGTGTGGACAGTAAACCATGAATGATGATAATGATATGTATTTTATAAATACGCCCTTTTCTCCTGACACCTCAAGGTACTCACAAACTGGTAGTTCCAAAAAAAATGTAATTCCATGCATTTACAATCCCATGAAATTAAAACTGTAGCTCATATACACAATATAAAACTCTACTTCAATGTGTTTAGTGTAAACCATGAAATTAAAACCTGTATAGTTTACACCGAAATGAACAACAAAAGTGAAATGTACACTCCACCAAAATTGACCTTGCATAGATACATTGTAACTGGAACACTTGCATTTTGTTGGGTGTTGAGATTGCTGAGTAGAGCATAAAAAGTCTACATTGTTGGTAGTAAATGAAGCTGATATATATCCTATGCATGTCGTTTGAAGGATATAATTTGATTATAGGTGAAGAATTTAGGTCAATCTTAGCCAGTAAAAGTTAGACAGATCTGTCCTTGTTTCACCAACAATGGGTATGTGCAGTGTGAACAAGACTGGTCTATTTAGGAGAATAATACACAGTGTACGTTCATGGGAAACTTCCAATCATTACGACTCTAAAAGGCTATCTATGAATGGTGGACTGTCAAACTTGAATTTAGCACAGTACTTGAAATATGTCTTGTCTGAATACTGTAGTAGAATGATGAAGAAATGAGTCTTTTTTGCAAAGGATTGGGAACCATGGTAACACACCTGGGATAAGTGTGGTATGATCTACATGTAGATGCTATCTGGTGACATGGAATCTCAGGATATCTCAGTAAAGAGATTGAAGCCACACACAGATTTGAAACCTGGATATCCTCTAGACTAAATCTAGTAAAGCTTACAGTAGTCTATTGCTGTCAGTAGTATTGAATCGTAAGATCTCTGATTTGACGCCACAGATGGCCTCTTGACTATGACTTTGAATCTTAGGATCTCTGATTTGAAGTCACAGATGGCCTCTAGACTAGTTACACTTACATTTGTCCGTTGCTATCCATGACTTTGAATCTCTCTTCATGATTCTATACCACCACTAGCATCTAGACTAAACTGGATTTTATATTTTATATATTTTATACTTCTTGTACTTTGTATCAAGAAGCAACAAGATAAAAGCCTACTATTGTCCACCTTCAACAAAAACACTAAAAATGTACAACACAAATAAATATGCTCACAACCCCTTCCTCCTACATTAAGTCATTAAGAGCAGCCCATCTTTTATTGAGGTCAAAGGTTAAATTCAATAAAGAATGTTTCTTTCAGTTTACCTCATTAAAGATAGAGGATAATTAAAAAATCATTGGACACCAGATATCTTTGTAAATATATCTAAAATACATGTATGCTTTCCATGAATATTTTCAGATTTTAATTGAATTTCATGTTTTTAGATGTGCATGCTAATGACTTATTAAGTTCACCAAAGTACCTTCTAGTCCTAGTGGTAGCCTATTTTGTTGACGTGAGTCAAAATGATAAAAACTGGCATTTCTTGTGAGTCACCACATACATGTAGTAAGAAATAGGAGAACACCAAATTTTGGTGCGTCACTAGAAATTTTTGTGTGTTAGTGGTGCATCAAATTGGCTTAGAGGGCACACTGAAGTTCATTGATAGTTTAATTGCAATTTTGACTACATGAAATCTGGAACGATGGCAGACTGGCACCTGAAAAATGTCAACTTCCAGTAAATGTTTTTGTCAAGGTCTTTATGAGACACATACATTGTAAGAAGGCCCCAGATGGGAAATTAGCATAATGGCTAGAATCCAAAAGGACCATGAATTATTTAAAAACTACCGGTTTATTGATTGTTTGGGTCGATCAACACAATTGTCCGAGACAATAATTTACATGTTTCTAAAGTTGACCATTACAAATCCAGCGTCTGTCTACCCTCTGTGTTGTACAGCAAACAAAAGAAATATCACCCCTTCCATTCAGGATAAAAAAACAAATACTATTAGTATGACAGATGTGATAGTTTTCACCTTAACAACTACTAAGTGTACCACAATCATGCCTTCAGCATAAACCATTGAAAATAATGTCTTATTTTGTAAGTTTTTGATATCCGTCTGCTGACATGACTATTTTAAAACCTATAAAAATCTTTATTACATGATATCAACACAATTAAATTTTATTTTATTTTATTTTAAAAGAGAGACATCTCTTGTTATTATTAGATTGACTATGAAAAAAAATGTCATGCCTAGTACCTGTAGCCTGGAACCATACCTATCTTTTCCATATTTCAAGTACTTTGTGTATTTCCATGGATACGAAATTACAGTGTCAGAGATATATATATATAAATCTACCATTTATAGTCTAAATTTTTGCTTATTTTGTTTTACCAATGAAAAAAATGGAAATGCATATAATCAGTGGCTGAAGGTGTACATAGATTCATAGATTCATTCTGATTTTAGGCCTCTACCGTCAGCTCTGTGCTAACTTAGTCATGAGGTTCCTGTGTACTACAGTCTCTATATAGTAAAGTTACAATAGTGTTTTCCTTATAATCATAATACAAGGGTTGGTTTTCCCATAGCTTATCTGGACGACTTTCAAATTCAAAAATCCGTACAGTTGATGATGATGGTACCACATAGTGTTCTCTGTTCACAAGAGAAAATCGATCTCTGGGAACTAATTTTAACACCACAAAATCACAAATCTTTCTGAATAAAATTATCTCAGTTTACAGTACTATCTGGCAAAATTGTCCCCAGGATTGCTTCCTTTGACTTGTAACCATGGAAACAAGATATAAACATCCTGTCACCTGACTGAATTTAAAAAGTACATTTAGATTTTTGTGTCAACACAATGTAGGTATTTCCTGTCCATTCTTAGACTTTGTTAGTATTATGGTCAACCACCATGTGATTCTAAGGACACATGAGACATACAAAATAGCCAGAAATAGACAAGAAATTCTCTAGAAAATCTCAGTCTCCAAGTATTTAGGTCATAGTATATTTGTATTGCAAATACATGCATTAACACAACTCATTCACAACATGTAATATTGCTGTATATTTCAGAATTAAGAAATTATTCTTGACTAAATATTTCTAGTTTTGAAACAAAATTTAAACCAAAGTACATAGGTGATGAGTGCATGCAATAACTAGGTTACACAATGTACATTAAACTGGCAATTATCATTCCTTTCTTATCAAGATATCTGTTTCAGAAATAGAACTCATCTCTGACTGCAAATTTTCAGTTTTTAATCAAAATAACATCTAAGCTGAGTGTTTGATAGGTTACAATGTCATATGCAAATACATACAAAGAGACAAAACAGATAATTGCTTAAATAAGGCTTCATTTTCCAATATATATGTTTTAGAATTAGCAAATCTTGTCTGATGATAAATTTTCAGTCTTGAGTCAAATAAACATTCTGCTATATATGTGTCGTGATCAAGTATTATATTTCATAGTATTCTAAAAATAATCATTAATGACAAATTTTCAGTTTTGAGTCAAGTAAACTATTATGTATGTGTTGTAAATTACAATATTTCATAGTATTCTAAAAATAATCATTAATGACAGTTTTCAGTCAAGTAAATATGATTATGCGTTGTAAGTTATAATATTTCATAGAATTCTAAAAATAATCTTTAATGACACCAATTTTTAGTTTTGAATCAGGTAAACATGATATTATGTATGTGTTGTAAATTATAATATTTCATAGTATTCTAAAAATAGACACTGATCTCTGGCAGCAAATTTTCAGTTTTAGATGAAAATGAAATATACACCGTAATAATGATGACGATACATGTTGAGTTGTAAATAATCTTAGTTGACTAGGTTCATTTTTACGCAGTATATCATAAATGAATATTAGATGTATGTCAGTCTTGCATGACTGGAACATGTTTCATTTTAAATTTGAATTATATATTATGATAGAAACAACTTTTAAAAAATTGCCAGCCTTTGAATAGATGACCGATCCCTTTCAGTGTGGATTTAAAAAGATGACTATATTGTATGATGGAAGTAACAATATGTCACAGTTGTGTTTTGTTCAATTATTCCCATTGTAAAAACTGTTGAATCTTTAGGTTCTGCAGAAGTAGAAAATTGTGCCTATCTTTGATAATTGATCCCCTTCAGTGTGGATTACAAAGGTGACTACATTGTATGACTGAAGTAAAAATATGTCACAGTTGTGTCTTGTTCAAATATTCACATAAAAACTCAATCTGCAGAAGTAGAAATTGTGTCAGTCTGAGATGACTTAGACTATAACTTGTAGAAGATATGTGATGTCATTCAGCTCAGTCTTCTATTGGCTGATACTGTGGCATGACTCTACATATACAATGTATCTTGTAGACTCTTGATGACTGCAGTGTAACATCTTTTCAGTTTTGACTGGATTTATGACTGAGATAATTGCATGTCATGATGTTGTCACCACATAAACTAAACCATCAATTAGATGATATTTCTCTGCCTCTCCATGTTATGATTTATTGTGATCTTCACAGAGATAGCAAGTGGCATTTTTAAGTTACAAACACAGCCATGAATCTCACAGCTGAGCTAGTTGCTTAGATACCACTGTCATGTCCACCCAATCAGCAAGCAGGTAACAAAAGACTGGTTAGGGTTGAACAACATGGCCGATCAAAGAGTAGTTGAAATTTGGAATAATTTGCAATCAAATATTTTTTTGCTATCACCATTACTAATTTGTTCAAGGCTAGACAAGTACTTGGAAAAAAAAACTGTGAAATATGACTTGTATAAACCATGATATACAAAACAACATGGAACTGACAAATCTACATGTATGTCAGATTAGAACCAAGAGCTGAATGTAAAGGCACAACAGAATCTATGTCCAGAAATAATGTAAAGTACAATGTATACTTTAGCATGAGGTCAGGTAATATATCTAAAGGCCCGGTTACACGATGCAACTCGACTAGCAACGCACCATGCAATTCGTCGCATGCGACGAATTGCATCGTGTACCCGCCCCGTCGCAGGGTCTTGCGACGTTGCAAGGTGCATCGCAAGGAAACCGACATGTCGGTTTCCTTGCGACGCGTCGCAAGTTGCTTCTCGAGTTGCTTCGTGAGTTGCACCGTGTAACCACTTCGTCGCGTCGCAAGCAATAACCTTTGACATATACCTACGTGTCAAATGACGTTCAATGTTATGGCCGCCATGTTTTTAGTATAAATATTCTATTTCAGCAAGTATTTTTTAAATATAATTTCGATTTATCACCACGATTACCACTTATAAATAGTATACAATGTCTATGAATGCTTGATTTCCGCTGAATATCATTTTATTTCCAACTTGAATGCAAGTAGCGACATCGGAAAGATCAACATCGCCATGAACAAACTTCGAATTGAATAGAGTTTTACTATCGATACCTCAACAAGTTTTCAGTCATTTTATTCGTGAATATTAGCAATTTCATAGCATTTTTGCCATATTCCTGCCGCTAGAAGACTTGACCTCGATGACCTGTAACTTTTATATATTTACGCATGTGCAACAGTTAGCTCTTGCGACTCACCATGCAACTAGTTGCATCGTGTACGCGCTCCGTCGCAGTTGCAAGCCTCGTCGCATGCGACGAATTGCTTCATGAGTTGCATCGTGTAACTGGGCCTTTAGTCTTGTCGGATGCTAGCCATGTCAGATCAGTAAATATTGAGCTATATTCAGAATTATAGTCATGTTTCTAGACATATTTATATAAACTATATTGTGACTCAAACCTCTACAGGGGACTTTATTTATTTCTAAGATCTTATGCAGGAATCTTGAAAATGTACCTACAAATTTGAGGTGCGGAACTATGTAAAATAAGTAACCTTGTCCACTCTCTGCAGTGGTCCAGCTAAATTACATGGAAATAAAACATATCACTACATCAGATAAACATTTACTCAATTGTATTTATGAAGGTGAGAATTGTTTGGGAATGTGTAGAGGCTATGCAACCTTTCATGACAATAGTGTTCTTCCCCCCCCCCCCCCCCCCCTCCACAACAACTATTGACCATGTGTTGGCAAGTTTATGACAATATTATCAACAGTATTTGATGCATGACTATGTCTGCTGCATATTGGCCAACTATAGTTGTAATATTAATTAAATAAATATTATATAATAATCATAATAATGATAATAAGGTGAATTTATAATGCACCTGTTTTCTGAAGAGCTCTCGATGCAGACGCAGAACTACTAACAAAATGAAATAAAGGATACATCATTTCTCTCAAAACATTTATCCTGTACAAATGGTAACATTTAACTATTGACTTGGTTTCTGTAACTCTTGTGTAATTACACCCTAGATTTAGGGGGTCAGTCTTTAAAAGTGTTGTTGTGGACAACAGTCAGCAGAAGTGATTAATGATCATCTCTGCATCACAGTTAACTTTAGAATTTAATATTTGACAAGATGATCTTTTCTCTAAAAGAATGCATCCGGGTTACTAAGTTCAGGATAGTTTAGATTCTCCGTCAGACCACGAGGTTAATGATATCAACAGGATTTCATCTACAACCCTTGGCTTTATTAACCACACTTCTAATGTTTGACAAGAGAAACAGTTGACCCAAAGTATTTACCTTGTGCAGAGTTCAGAATGGTACAGATTTGCCAGTGGACCACAGACCTAATGATATCAACAGAATTTGATTCAAGGAGAGAACCACAGACCTAATGATATGAACAGAATTTGATTCACAAACCATCTCTGCTTGGCTTACCACAGATTTATAAATGTTTATCTATTCAATACCAAGGGAGTCACAAGTTGACAGATGTCTGGAAAACATACTTTGAAGTTGAATACATGCAAGACAACACGTGTGAAATGATACCGACATACACATGTGTGTTGGTATGCATTATTTGTAGATTAGCATTACAGGGTGACTGGGTCACATCCATGAACTAACACACATAAGAATTGATGTAGCAGGCGTGTCCGATATCGTATTACAGTCAAAGCTACTGTATTAAAAATAGGCTGTCCTTTATACGCCCTTTATATGTATGCAAGAGTTACTCGCCATGATC
Source organism: Glandiceps talaboti (assembly GCF_964340395.1). Classification (NCBI taxonomy): domain Eukaryota; kingdom Metazoa; phylum Hemichordata; class Enteropneusta; family Spengelidae; genus Glandiceps; species Glandiceps talaboti. The sequence continues at coordinate 20,235,778 of NC_135557.1, forward strand.
TTGTTTTCAGCTCACATGGTTTGGTTATAACTACATGTATGAGGAAGTTAGTTGACAAGCGCGTTCAGAGAAAGTGACTGAGTGAGTGAGTGAGTGAGGGAGGATGGGTATGCATGTGGTCAGTCAGTCAGTCAGTCAGTCAGTCAGTCAGTCAGTTTGTTATTTTGCCAGTTAGTGGTTTGTCTAATCTGGATGGCAATGTGGTCTCTAACTAAACCATCATCATTGTAACGATACCGTATAGGAACTAGACTATGATTTCTCTAGAGGCAGGCTATCCATTGGGTGAAGATTTCTATAGATTACTCCATACCACCTTGGCATCCTAACTAGTCAGTGACTTCAACAGTGATCTCTCCATATTTTCTCACACATTTTATATGTGAATAATCTTGTCAAATAGCTAAGTCTCTGAGCTAGTATGAAATAAAAGTAAACACCAAAGACCACAAAGTTACAGATTGGAAGCAATGGCATACAGAAAATAGAAGCCATGTTGTGCTAATGGAACTCCCATCATCCTTCAGTACAAGACCTATTTGATTATTTTAGTTTATTTCATAGTTACAGTGCTTCCTAATGATTTCTCAAAAAATGATCAAGCTTGAATGGGTTTTCCTAACGTTGTAAAGTCTAAAAAGGGTTAGTCTGGATGCCAACATGGTCTTTAACTAAACCACTGTGAGTGGAGGTGTAAATCATAAAGATACTATATAGGAACTCGACTAAAAAATGGTACATATTATATTCAAATATGCTTATAGTAATATCAAAACATACATGTAACGAAAGTGATATTTCGGAAACACGAGAACACACACAAGAAATAAGTGATGACTTTCCTGTTGTATCAGAATAGCTGATTTGCATAGACATTTATTTCTTAACTCAATGCCATAAAGGTAAAGTAATAAACTCTCATTTGATTTTATTCATCAGAAAAGAAACTATAGCAAATACGGGAAATTAGATTTCTAATGGATGAGAAGCTTTGCGTATAGAGTTTATTGGCCTCTTTAGAGGCAGCAGATAGAGATCTAACAGACACTACACTGTCTTAGTCTGCAGGGAAAATTCATATCTATTACTATAAACATGTCTGTAATATGAATGTGGTAATATTACATGTAGACATGTATTTGAATAACATGTAGCAAACATTGCCAAGCTGTTACTTGACTCTGTAGATGAGATATAAAGCTAGGTGAAGGCACGGCATCCAGTTTACATGTAGTTGTATTTCTGCTAGGGAATAGAGCTAATAAAAGCTAACTAATTTCTCACAAGACTAACAATACAATTTGTATAGCTACAGGTAGGCATGGTCAGGATGCATGCTAGTCTGTCTGGATGCCAACTGTGAGTGAAGGTATAAATCATAACGATACTGTATAGGAACTAGACTAGATTCATGCCTAGTTCAATATATGTTACATACATGTAGTTTGGTACCTCAACACTGCCACAGGGATTAAAATTTGTAGGTGTTGAAAAGAGTTGCCAGGTAGAGCCCTAGAAAAAGTTGGACCATACTGAACGAATGATCATAGCTTCACTCATTATAAGATAACACTAAAATGAGAACCTGGAATTGAAATGCTGGCCATTAAACCACAAACATAGGTAAAAAGATATGGAACCAGTGTACTAATACAACCCATAGACATTTCTTTGTGATGTACTGAAATTTAATGTTCTCCTATCCCTTACTAGTTACTATGTGGTTAATAGAAAGAAAACTCATTTTTCTACCAGGTTGCCCACAACAAATTATTTCATCATATTTATAGAGGGTAGACTGGTATTACCGTAAATGCAAATTATATCAGATTATGGCGCATGTCACACAAGTTTCCTATGAACTGCAACCTTTAATACTAGTCTCTTCAAATTGTAACTAATGTAAGTCTTTCTGCTGGCTGTAATCATAGGTTCCACCCTCTGAATTTATTTCACGTCGTAATAAAACAAATTCTAAACAAGTATATTTCTGTGTTCTGTGATAGAACTTTGTTGTTCTGTAGGTCAGAGTTCAGTCATTTGCTATGCATTAAATCAAACTGCCGTGTGTAAAATGATGATTGGTCCCTGTTTTATTGTCACTCAGTAAATGAATTCTACCACATGACAACAACTTTACCTTGAACCCTGAATGACTGCATAGCAGAGAAGGACTATACCATTATTTGAAAGGTGAATACAATATGAGGGGTAATTCAGAGAATGGGCCTCAGGGACTTGTACATGTCAATGCTTATAATATTGACGAGAGGGTCATGACCACTTCAATGGCAGCTAGCTAGATGTTTAGGAAAGCAATTTCTTGGAGGGGAAATTTTGATATTTCTACACTAAAAGAAATTATAGATATGAAATATAAATTTCAATGTTGATAAAGGGCTTTCAATGCCAAAATATTTGAGGCCTTAAGTGCACTACCCCTGTTGTTATTGAGATTGAATAGAGCAAACTTCAAAATATATGCAAACTTGAATTGGATTTTATACAAATGTAGCTGACATTGAAAAGAAAACATCACATTCCATGCTGTACTAAAACCAACTCTTTGATAGTGGTCTATTCCTAATGTCAATGCCCTGCTATGTAAATCACGTACCCATATCAAATTGTTTCTGATGTTCATGCCCTTTTTCCTGAGGGTTTCCAGTGTTTGATAGAGTTACAGTTTTATGTCATTTAGGGAAAGAATGTTGACTGGAGTTTTAAGTTTCAATAATATGCCATAAATTACTACATAGTATGTCTGGTGACTGCACATCTACTAGTATTACAGATGAGTGTGTATATGGAGGGTGGAGGGTGTATGTGTGTGCTGATTTCATTGTCAGTAAATTACTGTACATCCAGTGACTACATATATCTACTATTCCATCAACTGACATGCTGGGTAGAGAGAGTGTCTGCTTGATTTCAGTGTCAGACTCCTAATGCATTTTATTAATAAACATTACATAATTCAACACAGGTCATGTGACATCAGTGATCCAATCAACAGGGTTTCTGCTAGACCTCCAATGTAGCAATGGAGAGGCAGAGGTTAAAAGGTCATGGAGACATAGATATATTCATGGCAGTTGTTTACAGATGAAATTACAAATGCATATCAATATTTCTCTCTCCCTACTAAGAAGTATTTGTTTCTATAAAACTAAGAACAAGTTGGCAGAAAGAGGACTAAGCTTAAGTAAAATTAAAATTTCTTGCGAAATAAAGAATACGTGTAAATAAATAATCTTGTTTGATCTTGTGATATAATAATAATAATAATAATAATATTTATTTTTCTATACCGTAAATCCATAGAATGCTCTAAACGGTTCACAAATCTAAAAAAAAAGAAAAAACACTTGACACTAAAACAACACTTGATACATCTTAAAAGACAATTAATTAAAAACTTTGTGGAAAAGATGCATTTGTAAACTTTTCTTAAAACAATCAACGGTATTACACATTCTAATACCAGCCGGTAAATCGTTCCATAACCACGGAGCAATATGGCTGAAGGCCCATTTGTAGACGAGAGATGACCTCGTAAACGGAACCTATAGTTATGAATATTGTTAATAATACATGTTATTTTGTGATGCTATACAGTTTTACAAAATATACTTGTGAGAAGAATTTTATTCAACTGACAAATTAAAAAAAAGGAAAAAACAAGGGAAGAACAACTCTTCTTGGTGAAATGAGTTAGGTTGTCATGCATTGCTAGTGATATGATTTATGAGCTGTCATAGAGTAATATGACCAATTTGTTAATTAAAAATTACAAAGTGGTGGAAAATGTTTTCATATGGGCCTAAGTAGATGAAATTAACACGAGTTCTAAATGCTTTTGACTAATCATTCATTGAACATAAATTTGTGTGATCACAGTAATATTTTTACTAAAAATACTGTATGCTCTTTCTGAGTCTTTCGGATACACACATTTTATTAAACTAGTGTATAACTTGAACTTGAAGACTGACTACATAATGCATGCAGTGACTGACACTTACTAATATCCTGAATTGAATATGACTCTAAATTTGACATTGTAGTGAAACTGGTGATCTATAAATTCTGATGAGCGAGTGATCGGTCAGTCGATCAGTTGGTTGATTGATTGATTGATTCCCAAATTACATACCACTAAATTGTTAGAGGAAAGCATGAAAGGGTGTCTGAAGTTGAACTTAAACATCACAAAAGGTTGTGAACTGATGGATAGATCATGGTGGCATGTGACTGATTTACTTGCAGTGACTAATCGTAATAAATAACTTGAAATCCATCGTCAAATTTAACAAAACACAAATATTTAAATGGTGTCTTGAACTTGAATAGTCACAAAAAAGTTATGTACATGCAGATAAATAATTAGTGATCTATTTGACTCATCATACATGTATACCATACAATGTATAAGATAATGTTACATTCCTAGATATTTGAAACCATGTGTGTGATTCACTGACACCTAGATAAGTTACAAAGCCATACATGTGTGACTCACTTACACCTACAAGAATGTTCTAGCATGTACACCATTTTCTAGCCAGAAAGCCAAGTCTCTGGGTTGGCTAACATTGGGAGAATATTTCATGTTTTTACATGTTGCATGTTGCAAGACTAATCAGATTACATGTAAACTTTAATCTGAATCCCTCTGTAGAATTATAGTACATGATATTGGACCTGATTCTATTCAATAGTTGATTTGGTTATGGTAGTTGTAGGCAAATCATCTATGACTCATGTGAGCATTGAATCTCGGCTAAGGGTACCTTTACCAGTAATCCTTTCAACAAAGTAAGTGTGAAGTAAGCATTAGAATTGAAAGTGATGTTTACGACTTACATGTATAGTCCACCCACCCACACCGCATACACACATTCACTTTCATCATACTTATATGCTGACAGCTGTGTTGAAATGTACACGTACATAGCTAGTACACACCCTTGTTAACCTTTAACCTTTGACCTATGCATGGCTTGGGGATTAACTTTCACTATGATCATATTCACAAAGCTGAAAGTAAAATACTAGTACTGTAAATAAACAACAGATTAGTAACTAACATGTGATAAGGGGTGTGGTACCTTGTATAACAAAATACAGTTTGTAATTAGAGCTTATGGTATAATGTAATAAATGTCTCCTTTCAAATGAATGTGTAGTTACAACTGTAGCCATGGACCACAATACTAGTGAGTGTTGTCACCAAGCTCATTAAATATATGGATATCTGTATCCCATAGATAAATTAGCATCTATTTCACTGTATTTATAACAATGATATTTACTATGGCAAGTCTGTATGGTAGTTTGGAATTCACGCTATGCAGAGAATTAGACACTAGAATGTCCTTTCATACATGTACCTACATGTAATTAGCAAACCCACAGACTTGACTATCATGGTGTATCAGTCTTGACAAAGTTGTTTGCCAGTTTTAGGACAACAGTATTATCTCAAGTCTGTGGGGTGAGAATTAGATATTGTCGTGTTTTCCTGGTTCTGAGGTTTGAGGATTGATAGACCAGCAGTAGCACAGAATCCGTAATATTGTCCTGTTTCACAACTAGGGTGGGGGGGGGGGAGTGTAGTATGACATGAAATGATAGTAATTGGTACAGTACTGTTCAGCAATCTATTGCCATTTACTAGCCTGATGTTAGCATAATGTTGTATGATATTTGGCTGGTGCAGGTAATAACCATCCCAGTTGCTAGTTACAGGTGTTTGTGCCTGATTCTAGCACTTGCATGTACAAGCCAGAGATTTGGTTGTCTGGCTTGTACGATGATGTTTGCTTATGTCAAGAATCAAGCCAGTATGTCAAGTCACATAGCCAAGTCTATTGCCTATTCTAGCACCAAGTCTGAGCTAACCCCATGTTGACATTTTTTGAGCTTTACTGCATGGATTCCAGAGTAGGTGAAGCATACCATATGCATGCATGGAATTTTGTAAATAAAGCTAATGAGTTGGAGTTAAAACTGTAGGTACTGGAGTGAACAAAGTGATTTCCACTTTCTTTGCAGCTTATTCTTGTATCTAGATATTTTGACTAAATCACAAAATATTTTGATGAAATCTGTGCACTAAAGTTAGGGTTAGTGCCTTGATTTCTATTTACTAGTATATGAATAGGTTTGTTTTAAATCTCTCATTTGGAGTTACAGTTAAATCTTTGACATTCATGTAGACCTAGTCATTGCATTATTTAGTCTGTCTATGTCACTGATCTGTGACTAAGATAGCTCTTGACTTGACTTAGGCTCAGCATACTGGTGATAGACATTGTCAAACCAGATAGCCAAGTCCTTGACTGGGACTAGCAAATGACTTTGTAAAACCAGATAGCCAAGTCCTTGACTGGGACTAGCAAATGACTTTGTAAAACTAGATAGCCAAGTCCTTGACTTGGACTAGCAAATGACTTTGTAAAACCAGATAGTCAAGTCCTTGACTTGGACTAGCAAATGACTTTGTAAAACCAGATAGCCAAGTCTCTAACTGGACTGGTCAACGACATGGACAAGCCAATAGCTAAGTGTCTGACCAGACTGGTCAATGACATAGACAAGCCAGGTAACGAAGTCTCTGACCAGACTGGTCAATGACATTGCCAAGCCAGTTAACCAAGTCTCTGACCAGACTGGTCAATGACATTGCCAAGCCAGTTAACCAAGTCTCTGACCGGACTGGTCAATGACATTGTCAAGCCAGGTAACCAAGTCTCTGACCGGACTGGTCAACGACATAGACAAGCCAGGTAACCAAGTCTCTAACTGACTGGTCAATGACATAGACAAGCCAGGTAACCAAGTCTCTGACCGGACTGGTCAATGACATTGTCAAGCCATCAGCCAAATCTCTAAGCTACTGTCCAGTCTGAAAGAGCCTTTTCTTTCTTTCAAGGAGAGGGGGCTTACACTGTCAGAGACATAATTGACTAGTTATCAGTCTCAATGATGTACTTAACAAACTCCTACATGTAAAGCAAACAAGACTGTAGAGTGCTATTACATCATTCTAAGTTGTAGGAATCTAACAACCACAATTGTATTGTACTTGGGTGTTACTCTCCATGGTAGCAATCAATGGACCTGCATCACAGAATAGTGTGTCCGGGTAGCAGAGAGGTGAAAGGTCATGACCCCTGAGTAAGTCCAATACCACATTTCAGCACTGACAAGGATTATTGGAGGATCGTTTTCAATTTCTTTTAGAAAGTGAAAAGTGAAAAGGTGGGTGGGAACGGATTTTGTTTTTAATCCCGGATCGTTTTCAATTTCTTTTAGAAAGTGAAAAGTGAAAAGGTGGGTGGGAGCGGATTTTGTTTTAATCCCAAATAGCAGCTGTTTTTAAAACCCTGACACACTGTTGTCAGTGTCGCTTAATTTTTTACAAAACATTTTCTAGAAGCTAAGTATTTTTGGGTTCACTAAGTTGAAAAAAGAAGGAATTGGGTTGATTTACTGTATTACACATTAAACAGATTTGTTGAGACACTGATGCAATTCATTCTGTGTGTTGTACCAAACGTGATATGTAGGTAAAATCTTCTTGCATTCTCAAATCACTTTACCAGGGTCCCACAACAAAATTGTCATACAAATTACAATGTATGTACAAACTGTCAATTTTATCCAATTTCTCAATTCCTGTTATCTAGGTTCCCTTAACAGTAAAGTCACTGATCATATATATAATTGGTAAAACAACTTCATAGCAGTTAGATTTGGACTATAAATCCAGCCTGCGTTGACAGGAATTATTATCCCCAATAAGACACGTAAATTGACCCTGCTGCATTAGTAGTAAATGTCAGTTTTCTAAAACTAATACTATGATGACAACACATAATGATTGATCATCAAATATTTACCATGTTGAGGCCATTGAATATATGGTCATTAGTCATGCATACAACATAATAAGGCATTATTTTATATTCATTAAGTTCACTCGTCCTATAAATTATGTATTTATATTCTGGACAGTTTGTCATTTTGTGATGGCTCTCAAATATTTATCAGAGAATTATATCAATAAATGATAATGAATATTTGTCCTATATGCATCAAGATATTCTAAAATTAACGTCAAGAAAATATCAATAATTAGTCTTAAATTAACGTCAACCTTGAAGGACTGACGTAGATACACTGTTTCAGCTAACCTATTCTATTTTGATGCTTGAAGGATGAGTGAAAATTTAAGAAGTCAAAATGGCAGTTTAGGATAGGTGAAAATATTTAGTAGCATTAGTCCTTCAAGAGTTACAGGTAGACTACATGCATAGTTGTCCTATTGATAGAATAGTGTTTTATTGGTAGGGTTATTTTATTTCATCAACAGGGAAGGGTCCTTTGTAGCCTACCTGTAGTCTTGAAGGACTAATTCATTACACTATTTCAGCTGTTCTAAAATCCTAATTGCCATTTTGATTGGACTGTTTTGAATAGAGTAGGCTAGGTCCTTTGCGTGGATATAGAGTACTAGATCCCACCTACCTATCATATCTTGTAAACAAAGCCTCAAAGGTGATTTCTAATTGGCTACTTACAATGTAATGTACATTCTGTTGTTGTATCATTCCACTCTTTGTCTTTAAAACAATAACTAACAATCATCAATTAATTAATTAATTAATTAATTGATTATCAAAGAATAGGTTAGTGTTATGTAAATTTCATCTGACTAGTATGGGGGGGGGGGGGGTTGAAATACACAAACTGCTGATACAGCATTGTATATTGTATATCTTGTTTATACCCCCTATGGGACCTCAATTGATTCTGAGTACTATAGGTAGACTCAATGTCTGTCAAAAGGTAGTAATATGTAATGAGTATAGGTAAACTGAGATCCCTAGGTATTATCCAGGGTATCCTACAACAGTGCACACAAATGGAAATCCAAGTTTTCCCAGATTTCCTTTGCTGTTACAGGATTCCCCAACCTTATCAGAAACACCCGGGGCTCTATAGCGTTCACGTAAAGGGTTCCGTCATATTGATTTATGCAAGACTAAACAAATTATTAATTAATGTAAGTGTTATTGTTGTAGGGAAACACTGATATATGTAAACGATGGAATTGCTGATGCAACATTTCCTTTTCTGCATCTTTTCATTTACCCCTAGTAGACCTCACAGAGTATTCAGTTCGGTCTTTGGTTTGTAACAATAAAATTTGATTACTGTAATTTTGGTAGGATTTATAAATGAACACTGAAATGTGAACACAAACTAATGGATTTGCTGATACAATATATCCTAATATGTATCCTTTTATTTACCCTGAGTTGAATTCATAGTATTGAATTTTATCTGTGATTTGTTTAAAACACTAGAAATTTATTAATCTAATTTTGTTATTATTGAAACTTGCAGGGGAACTTTGAAATATTGTACACAAACTGATGGATTTGCTGATTCTTTCCTTTAGTATATTCTTTTCATTACCCCTTGTAGACCTCACGTTATTTTGAATACACAGTAAGCAGACTTGACATAGCAGTACACAGTAATGTATGATGTCGTTAATTTGATTGATCGATTGTTCTAACAGCATACAAATGTGTTCCCTAATCTAATACTTCATTGAACCTTTGTTTTAATGTCACTGTATAGATACTAATAAAATTGCCGTATAAAAAACGTCTATTAGGTCTCATTCACGTGATGTCTTTAGTTATTATGGCAGACAGGATAAAGATAGCAAATCCTGGAATGGATTATTAGAACTACAATGGGTAGACATTGAAAGCCGTATTTCAATTGGCAAGGCCACTAAAAGGTTGTAGATGACTGCTTTATTGAGGTGAAGAAATGTTGTGACAAAATGAGAAAAAATCTTTCCGTGATAAAAAAAAAAATTGTAAATCTTGCATGCTGAAATTAATTTGTGTCAAGTTATGAATATCAACGTATTTCTTTCTGTCTAGTTCCAATCTAATTAATCTGAAATTTAATTCCTTATTTACCTGTACTTTCTATTGTTGCTTGTTTTTGGTTTTGTTGTCCTGGGAGTGATTGCTTTCTCCTGGAACAACAAAATCAAAATCGAGCAACAATAATCGAATGAAATCAAGGTAACTAAAGAAATAGAGCGATATTTAGAACATCCGATTTTAATGAGATTGGTCTAGTCCAAGCATATATATTCTCACATGTAACATTGGTAAATGTGCACACAGACAAGAATAGAGGAACAGAGATCCTGATTTTGGTATGTCTGGAATGTCATTGTTATATAACATACAGGTTTGTAGACACCCAGCCCAGCCTGGCCAGTCAGCCAGCTAGCCAGCCAGTCAGCTAATGTCTATTATTCAAGTCAGCTTACTATAAATACTTTCTATGTACAGTACAGCTGAATGATATAGTGCAGTGATGGATTTTGTTTTGTTTTGTCTGCGGAACTGTATAATATTATATAATAGGTGGGGGTACAACCTAGCAAGGAGAAGCGTATTCTGACAAAAATATTGAAATATAGACATTGGTCAGAAATCGTGCAGCAGTGTATCTGCAAACAGGTCTTGTAGAATATAGTATACATGTATGCTAGTCATGTAGAGGTGAGCCTTGAATGTAATTAGGAGAGATTATTTGCTATCACTTTACCCTGAAACAAATGACAGTTGAATTCAGGTCATGTAGTCCTACAGAAATGTAATAAAACAGACTCTGACTGTAGAACAAGTAATGAAGCAAACTTGTATATTTAACATGGCATGTGGCTGACGACTTAAAACAATACAAACATATTTGTAGTGTCTGTCAACAGTGTCATTAAAATCAATCTATAAATATATAGACAGACAGACAGGATGCTGGAAAGTCGTTATTTATAAACGTATATGTGAGGTGTACTGGTCATTCACAATCTATGCAGTAAGACAGGTATAATGTATATTCTAGTCACAGACATGAGAAATTATCGTCAAAACATTGTCATATTTAGCTGCTAGACAAGGAAAACAACAATCTAAGAAATACTACATGCCCCTTATGCTCTAATACAATGAAAACACAATATAGAAGTGATGTGAGAGGTAATGTAATGGAGTAAAATGAAATACAAATACATTTGTGTCGTTTACTCAGCCTGATAACCTATAATTAAACAAACACATTTGTGTTGTCTGTGGACATCTTAAACCAAATCTGTATTGACTACACTATGTTTATTGATACATTAGTGTTGAACTGGACTCAAATGCACGTCTGCAAAGTATAGAATTTATTACAATTCTAGCCCTTTGAACTTTGACACTGTAAGCTGTAACTCAGTATATACATCTAACAGAGAGACATTTTTACTGCCATGTTTTCAAGGATAATATATCATTTTATATGGTCTACTGTTTGATATCTAGTCTTGGTTACCCAGAATCCCACCACTGGGGCTCTTCTATGACACCACCCAGCTGAGTCGGGGGAAACCATGTTCCAACTACGTATCGCTGGAAGTCACACAGTGTATATCTTCCAAGTTGTGAAAAAAATGGGCTTACAGGCCTGTTTGTTATAATTAAGAAGTATCACTCTATTGAGAAGTGATAACCTGTCAGGAAAGTACCTAAATAATTTAGTCTGCAATGTTGGATATGAAGTATCCCCAGCATGCACTTCTCTACAAGCTACTTCCTGTGTAGGCGAGTTGGAATCTGGTTTCCCAGACTCTTGCTTGGGGAAGTCTCATAGGCAGAGTCCACAACAGTGAGAGTCTGGGTAACCAAGACTATTTTGATGTCCTGATATCTTTACTCCACACACCCTATCTGCAGTGCACTGACTGATAATTTTCTGCTTAGTTTAGAAGTGTTATTAAATTTAGACCTGTGCTGTACTACCCTGTGTACGTCTCTGATCTGTCTATGATATCTCTGGCCTACGCTGTACAAGAGCTATTGTAAGCAAAGACACAGATAAGTGACAGGCAAATGTTGTAGAATAACTGGCATTAATTTGATTAACTAGAAGGTGACATTCATAGCACAGATTACATTCTACTCCCTATGTAATCTTAACAAGTATGTCAAGCCCACTTGTAATTTCTGAGTACCCTCTTGACAAAATTAGAATCACTCAAAACAATCATTTCATCTCAAAATAGAATTAAAACAGTCGTGAGATGCATCCCCTTCTAGTCTGACCGCCAGCCTCAGGATACCCTCCTCTCCCCCTCCCCTCCCCCCTTTAAATTCTGTAGAGAATACTAGCCTAACCAGGTTCTAAATAAAAATACTGTTGTAAGATGTGCCATCATAATCAACCCTACCATGGTTCTAACATAGTTTTGTGACTTCTGACTGATTGCAGGCCAATAATGTTATATTATGTAGCCTAAAACAGGGGTGTAAAGGCTGTAATATGACTTCTAGCCCAGAGACTTGGCTATCTGACTTAAAAAATGTTATCACCGGAACAATCTACGTTGGCAAAGAGTTGAGTCTGATAACTATGTCTGTTGATTATGTGACTTCATTGCATTGTTAGGAATACCATGTGTTCTAAGTGTAATGCTACAGTCGTGTAATAGAAATACAAACATGTAGGTATTACCTGTATACTGAAAGAAATAGCTGAGTTACATAACAATTCAAGTTGTGTTCCCCAAATTCTATAAACCTCCTTGTGTAAAGTATTCGTGGAATTTTTTAGGCTTACCACGTATAAGAACTTACATGTAGTGGAAAATGCTAGCATGAGTTAGTTGTTAGCCCTGTATCACCTTTCTATGTCCATATCATATTGAGAATTCAGTACTTTCAGACTAGACTAGCAATAGTACTAATAGGGCTAGCTAAGTTGTAACACATCACCTCACCAATGTGCTAGGGTTAATGCTTGCAGTGAATTTGTACTAGTCAGATTTTGACAAGTGTGCTGATACATATGTACATTGCATACATATGTATACGTACATGCATTTATACATGCATACATACATACACAGTTGCACGCACACATACACACACACACACACACACACACACACACACACACATACATACCATACATACATACACACACACATACATACATACATACATACATACATACATACATACATACATACATACATACATACATACATACATACATACATACATGTACATACATACATACATACATACATCAGTCACACTTGCAGACAGGTGCGCAAGACAAGACGACTATTGTTGTACACTTATTCAAGTGCATGATAAAGTTCAACAGTTGAAGTATTTCTAAGAAATAAAATGTGAAAGTTCACATCAGTGAAACATTCAAGTCAACACTTAATTGGAAATGACAGTTTGAGATATACATGTCAGCTATCTCAATGACTTCTCAAGATGAAGGTGTCAGAATACTTCCCTGATGTATTGTACCAGACAGCTTGATAACTCTACTGCTACCTGTACAAATACAAAAGGAAAAGTCAAGTGTTACTGTGTATCAACATTTTGATATGTACCGTTTAGTACAAATGAATTTCATCTGAGTGAATACAGTCACAGGGGTTATTTCGTATGCCGACTAACATCAGAGATAAATTGTCAATGGTACATGTTTACGTAAATGAGTGTACGTTGTGCTATGAATAACACATGTATCCTAGTTGTAAAGGCAGTATACTGTCAAGTTATTATTGAAATAGAGCTCTATTTTGGCACAGAAGTGGTAACAGATGGTTGTGTGTTCATCAATAATTATCTTCCAAATCATCACATGCATAGTTTATCAGATGTTATGGACATTGTTGTATGCAAATGACAAGTTATATAGATGAATGGATGGGTGGACTAGTCTGTCTCTCAGCTTGGAGAGACTAGGTCGTGCAGCATGGACTGGCTTGTTCTGACTTGGGGCTGGGGGGGGGGGGGTCACAAGTTCTCACTGCATTGAAGAACTGCATTTTGTATGGAAGGACAAGATCTTAGTCTGCATCAAGGGACTTGCTCCCACTTTGAAAGTAACCCCCACCCCACCACAACATGAGTGTACGTATTAATTAACAATAAAGATCAGTGAACATAGTAATTTCTACATCAAATATACAATATGTACAGTACTTATTCTGCCTGCAATTGTTCTCAATTGTAATATGACATAAAGGTGACACCCAAAGTTTATCAGTGTTTTATTTAAGGGCGGTAAGTAGGTAAAATCTACCGGGGTTCCCACATCATTTTACCAGGGTTCCCCACCTAAACTATGATACATTGCATGGGAAGCACTACCAGTTTTACCTCTTTCCCCCTTTCTGTTACCGGGGTTCCCAAACCTTAGCAAAAACACTGGTTTATGGTTGAGTGATGACAGTTCTATCCACCTACTCTGTACATGTACGTATTAAAAACAAAATGGGGTTTGAAAAAACTGTAAATTCTCGGTACCTGTAATAGCTGTTTACCTCATTCTAGAGGGTCAAAATAGAACAAGAAGGTTGATTCCCAGGCGCATGTGGAGTAATACATGTGGAGAGGAAGTCATGATGTCAACCAAGAAATTGAATGTTTGTTATTTTTTATGTTGTGCCAAGGCCGTAATATTCTACTTGAGGTACCAACAATTGTGCTATTTGTAGACTGGCCCTTTAAGTTCATTTCTGTTCTAGAAATCACAGGACTAACTACTTCCATAATTATAAGTTTTTACTATAAATGTCCAAGAACTGAAACACCGTGACAATCTATCCAGTACATATGCTAATGAACTGATGTTAATGCTTCAATATTATTGGTCAGTTCATACTATGTGAGTATGACATCACTAGCTATCTGATTTACATATAAGTTGTTCTTACTGTGGAAACATTACCATGGAAACCATAATAGTTGTGACAGTCTGATTCACATGGAATACCAGATTCAATGGTTTTGATAAGTCCTACTTTACTACTACTGTCAACTCTTTATATTGTTGCCGTCATAATTCATGCTATGCTGGGTAGGCACATGTAGACCTTATCATTCACACATGGCTAGTAATGATTATATAAACACAATAGGCTAGGATAGAACAATAGCAGTACTGTCTGTGTTACCAGTGAGAGCTATTAGATATATAGACCAGATCGTCACAGAGCAGTAGATCCAACCCTGTGATTTGTGAATAGATTATAACATTTTATCACACTCTATTGTTTTGTTCTCTCTGGGCCAGTACTCCCCCCTATGTACAGTCTTAAAAATAGTCCAGAAGACATATGAGGTCAAAGAACTGTTTTGTTCTCTCCAGGCTTGTATTAGCATATGTATAATCTTGAAAATAGTCTAGAAACATCGTGGGTCTGAGAATTGCATCGTTCACTCTAGGCCAGTAATCCCTATATGTGTATATAATGTCGAAATAGTCCTGAACATGTATGTGGTCAGAAGATTGTATTTTCCGCTCCAGGCCACAAGCTCCTATGTAGAAACAGGAAAATAGTCCAGAAAACGTGTGAGGTCAAAAGTACAACATAAAAATAGTATAGGATAAAACTGACAAAGAATCAACAATTTGTTTACTAAATATATAACAAATTTATATTGCAATCAAAACGAAAAAAAAAAAATAATTGTATGTATCTAAACTCGTGTAAAAACAATGTAAGAAAAGCGTATTACTTATAATTATATAATTATATCGTTCGCCTATTTCCTTGTAATGTTTTTTATCTGTATTACAGATATGTACCCAAATAGAATTGTCAATTTTCTATATGGTTGTAATCAGTGTGCCCTCTAAGTCTAATGATAGTCAAATTTTATTGTTGCGAGTCAGTATTTTTCGTGAGTTACCACATAGTAAGAGATAGGGAACTCCAAATCATGGTGTGTCACTAGAAATTGTGTGCGTCAGTGGTGCAGCAAATGGCTAAGAGGGCACACTCACCACATAGTAAGAGATAGGGGAACACCAAAGTTTGGTGCGTCACTAGAAATTGTGTACGTCAGTGGTGTGTCAAATTGACTTAGAGGGCACACTGTAATAAAGCTATATCTTATATTTGTATAAAGGGTGTCATTATGGTAGCAGATTTTGGTTGATAAATGAAATGTTATCATCCAGAAGCTTGGTATAGGAGACATAGAGGGCAGAGTGCTTATAATTCCTATCTGTATAGCTAATTGAAACCCCCTAGCTGTGATACAAATATCCATATTTTGTAGTCAGTCCACTGCTCTACATTCTTACCAGACTTGACCCATGACAAAAGTGTTAGTCATTCATGTTTGAGTAACGTCTATTGTCTGGGAAGGCAGTATATAATGATAATGAGATGACCTTATGACCTCTTGATTGCTTTTACTCACAAATCCAGTTTGCATTCTGAATTTGATGTACTTAGTGTCCTGAATATCGGACTATCTTTTTGATGTATTGTGGTGAAGTCATCAAGGTGTTGTTTGAATGTCATTACCATGTTATTTATGGGTTGATATCAGTAGCAGTAGATAGCAATAACTCGATATGTTACTGTTCATGCATGCTAAATTAGTAGTTTGTCACAAAGCAGTCATATTGTATGATTAAAAGAAGACATTAAGTGTCCTTATAATAATATCTCCTGTCTCCTACCATGAGGTTGTTAGCACTTATTACCTACTGTTGAAATCGGTACGTCTGGGACAAGAATATATACATGTAGTAGTATTGGGGTAATTTTACATCACTGCACTTCATCACAGTGGTAATTTTACATGGGTTCCCATAGCAACACATGATCACAATGATAATTTTTCATTGGTTCCCATAGCAACACATGACCACAATGATAATTTTACATTGGTTTTCCATGGCAACATATGATCACAATGATTGAATAAAAAGACAGAAAGATAACCATAAAATATAGCTACAACATAATGATGGTAGTGCAGTGTTATCGACATTCAGAAATAAATTCTGATATTCCATTGGTAAACAAGAACCTGGATTTTATTTTAATTTATTTTATTTTATTTTTTCATATTTTTTAAAGAATTTAATGATAATGCATTCCTATACTTGGTTACCAAATATCTTCTTGTCGTTCAATATATTTTGATTGACAATGCACAAATATTTACATGAATATCGACATCCAGATTTTGTGACGACCAAATTCCACCGGTATTTTCTCAGGGTTAGTAAAATTACATATTTGTTGTGCCAGGGTACAGGTATTAGAAATCTGTAATTTAACAAGATTTCCCTCGACTATTACCAGGGTTACAAAAAAAAACGATGCATATTCATCCATACTGTGTTTTGCACTCCAAATATGCATCTACAGAAATATACAAATTTGGTGTTAACTAAATTGTAAAACGGATACCTCAAATCTGCAGTGATGTTTATCGTAATTTTAACACGCTCTGTTCATTGTCAGGCCACTCCTAAAAAAGATGGCGTCCTTCAGAAATATACTTTGCATAATAATACATGAATTCACAGTGTTCAGACAGGGTGACTATGTCCACGACTACCTGCATAGATAAATATTAGTGAGCTGGCTTTCGTTGTAAGCACATGCTGACGCCACTTAGCCAATTAAAATGTTGTGTCTGTTGATCGTCTAGTATGCCATTATCAATCAATATACTTATTACATAATATTAATACCAAACACACAGTTGGCATGCATTTAAATAATACAAGAATTAACCAAATTAAAAAAAAAATAGTTTTTATGCATTTTTCAAAAAATGGCACATCTGATGAAAATTTTGTCTGTGGTATGTATGTGTGTGTCATTTGCCAGGAATTTGAGGAAAGTTGTTAGCAATGTTTTAAGACATAGAAATTACCCATATGCACATGTATGTGTAGTGTCCTTGATTGATTGACACCAGACAGCAGTCAGACTTGCCATCTGAAAACAGGAGGTGAGGTCTTAATTAACATGTGTACATTACAAGCATCTCAATCTATTCCATACTTATAATATCAGCAACATGTTTGTCGCTGGAATGACATCAGTTTGTCCACATTGTGAAGAATTCTGCAGAATTGTAAAGTAATTTGATATTAAATCCCTGTGGCTTTCTCTGATGAATGTAATATGTAGATTTCAAGTTACACTGTATATTTCAATATATACCTCCCTAAGGTAGCTTAGAATTCACGCGAATAGGGATTTTGGATTTTGAATTTTGAATTCTGAATTCCCCTACTCATGATGGGAAATAAATTGAAAACCCCTATTTGCATTTTTTCCAGGCTAGTGGTAAGGGAACCCTGTGCCATAAATTTTTATTGTTTTGTCTCTGTGTCAAAGTCTTAAGTTGTAGGATCATATAGTTGGTTAATATTCATGTTGAGTCCCCAGACAGAGGGGAAATACATGTACATAAATGCTCTATTCAATACATGTAGGTGTTCTAGGTGTACAGGACAATTTCAGTAGAAATCTATTCCTTGTGTATTTGCTTTCATCACAGATCAATCAAATGTCTTTGAGCAGAAGAGGTCATCAAACTTTCATTGACATCACCATACACATGTACTATTAAAATATGTATCTAGGTAGTTTGCTCTCTTCATTAACATCTTGTTTCACTACTGCACATCTTCCCACCCTCTCCTCATATCAACCCCCCCCCCCCCATGTATTTAGGCAACTTTGCTTCCCAATTCAACTGATTAACATATGTACTTGTTACTGTACTGCACCCCTCCCCACCCTCTCCTCATATCAACCCCCCCTGCCCCCATGTATCTTGGCAGTTCGCTTTCTTTCCAATTGAACTATGATTAACTTAAGTGCCAGTTTCCCTAATTCACCCCTCCGCACCCTCCCTTCTTACCAACCCCCCTCCCCCATCTTCCAATCAATCATTCAATCAAATGTCATTAAGTGTGAAAGGTCATTAAACTGTCAGTAATATCACCCTATGCTACACATTTGTACTAATGAAAATATATATTGGCAGTTTGCACCCCTCGCTATATCGTCCCTTCCCAATTTAACTTTCAAAATGTTCCTACACCTTCTAGACCACTTCCCCTCTTGTCCCCCCCCCCCCTTGTAAAAAACCTACCCAAGCAAATAGGTGCATACAGTATATTACAACACTTACCCAATAGTCCCATGGGAAAGATCATAAACTTGTTATTGAGGTCATGACCTTTGACCCCACTCCTCAGTAGTCTTAACTGTATGATGTCATACAGGATATGAATTAACCAATCACAAGACTTGTAGTTTGTGGCCAGCATGTAGCTATGGTTAGTGTAACCTGAGATGTACAGTTTATGTACAGCTGAGTTGAATGATAAGACTTAGACACTGATAAGAATTGTCTGGGAATTAAAGATAATCAGGTTAAAACTGTAAATCTGTTGATAACATATAATGGGATAGTTCCGCTATATGGTGATACAGGGTGGCATGCCATAGCAGAGTCTTTGATTCTCTGTGAACAACAATATAGTGTGTATTTCAGATTATTTGATACAATTTTCAGTCAGTGTGTGTACTTGCTCTCTCTCTCTCTCTCTCTCTCTCTCTCTCTCTCTCTCTCTCTCTCTCTCTCTCTCTCTCTCTCTCTCTCTCTCTCTCTCTCTCTCTCTCTCTCTCTCTCTCTCTCTCTCTCTCTCTCTCTCTCTCTCTCTCTCTCTCTCTCTCTCTCTCTCTCTCTCTCTCTCTCTCTCTCTCACACACACACACACGTCACATAGTAATTTCAGTCTCCAAATATGGTCACAGCAATGGCTGTGAATCACATTAGAGGTACACAGGGGACAATGTATGTGTGTGACCAAGGTCACATCAAAAGGTAGCTTACAAGTTAGAGACTCAGCTATCCGAGTCTATGAAAGTAGGAATGTATAAGGAAAGCTGTTTACATTGTGAAGTATTAGTTGGGAAGAGAAGGAACGCAGAGACTTGGCTATCTGTGAAATTATGGATGTAGTATATGATCAGAGACATGGCTATCTGAGTGTAACTGTAACATACAGTGCTCAACAGTGTTCTTGCAATGCAAATAACGTTGTCAAGCCATGTAGCAAAGTATCTTGGTTAAGTAGTGACCACATTGGTCATTCCTAGACTCTCTCACATGGGGAGGTCTTGTAGACAGAGTCTCAAGTGGTTAGAGTCTGGGTTACTGAGACTATGTCACAGAATGCCCCTTATTGTGGTTTGAGAAAAACATTCTGTTTCATATAGCAAATCTATTACTAGCTGTGTTCATGTATAGTTGTAACCATGAGCTTGGTTTACAGTGACGTCATAGCTGTTCTGTATTCTCCTTGTGTATAGTGTAAAGAAGAAAGACAATACTACATTGTCTTAACATATAACTACATCTGTATCTTATCAAAAGTGAAGTATGAAGGCTGAAGGCTGCCAGTGTAAGATAAAACGTGGGTTGGGTCATGGGTCACAGACCTGGCTGCTAACGAGGTGTCATATTCAATGATGTCATGTACAACATGACAAGCAAGTTATCCAATGACGTTTGGGAAAGCTTGTCACATGACAAACATATATCCAATGAAGTTGTACAGGTTGAGCAAATGACTACACAATGATGTCATGGAAGCTTGTCACATGACCTACTGTTTGAGGTCATTGAACTCATGATCTACTTGAATATTAATAGAGACGCCAGATTAAATATTCATGAGCATCATTTTATGAACGGAGAAAGTGAAAGCCTTTTGTAGTGTGGGGTTGTCACTGTTACTATAGCCAATACTGGCAAGTGAAAGCCTTTCATATTGTGGGGTTGTCACTGTTAGTGTTAGTGTTACTATAGCCAATACAGGAGAAAGTGAAAACCTTGCATACTGTGGGCTTAATACAGGAGAAAGTGAAAACCTTGTATACTGTGGGCTTAATACAGGAGAAAGTGAAAGCCTTGCATACTGTGGGCTTAATACAGGAGAAAGTGAAAACCTTGCATACTGTGGGCTTAATACAGGAGAAAGTGAAAGCCTTTCATAACAAAAGAATGGGCCTATGTAATCTATTATGGCTCCACTGATACAGCTGAAATGATACTGGCTTGGTGTTTCACTCATGGGACATTACGGTTTTTGACACAAAGATAGAAATATTTCAACTTTAGACTAACAATTACAGAGACACACAACACGGCACAAAAAAGGATCCTTGGCCCAATCCCATTGAACAGTGATACGCATTGCTATTCTTTCACTGGTGCAGTGAAAACAGGCCTCTAATGAAAACATCACCCATGGACTTGATGATTTAAATGGCTGCAAAAGCAGCAATCCTTAACTTTCCAAATAATAATCAAAACTGCTTCTAAGTTCTACATCCCCACTGTGCACACCACCTATGTAATTGTTTCTTTTGCATTTGAAGTTGTCTGTGTAAAACATTGTCATGATAAATGACTGAAACACCAAACCAACCAAGGCAAAACCTGGGGACTAAAACCCAACCTTTGTAGTAGATGCCATAAAAGTTATATGTATTGTTCCTGACAAGTGCAGTGCAATGCCTGCCTTGCAGACAATGTCTTTACTGTGCAAGATAAAATCTTATTCTACCAGTCCTACTACCAGAGGACATGAAGAAAATAACACAAGAATTATCCATAATAAAGACATGATGTACAGACTAGTGTTAAACATTGTGTAGAATACTGGCACAATCTTAGTTCTTACTTCTGTGGTCAAGTTTCAAGTGTGTGAGCATTTCTTTTCAAACATGGTAAATGATAGATAATAAATACCTTGGTATGTGTTTCCATGCACTCTAAAGCACTAAGGTGATAGCGCCCTCATGAGAAAGAAGAATTAAATCTTTTGTTTGAAATGGTCTACCTTGTAATTGAGATTTGGTGGTAGTTAGACTATTATCTCTCTGTCTAATTAAGGGCACAAAATTAACTATAGTCCTGTGGCCACAAACTACCAATTGTTGTCATGGGGGGTACCATAATTTACAGCTGGTAGCCCACTGGGGCTGCAATGTGCCATTGATCATGCAATTATTTAGTCTGGGTACCAACATGGTTTCTTATTAAATTCAGACAGAATCTGTATAGGAACTAGACTAGTAATGCCATGATGCATGGACACATGACTACTGTTAATTTTGAGCCCTGTTATTGTCTACCTCCACACGAATGAGGATGTAATCGTTCATGTTACACGAAAGCGTTTAATCATAGTGTCATTTTTATGGAATTTGCTGTTTCAGATAAACATATGTAATAATAACAGAACCCCATGCCATGGGAATGCCAGTGTTGGGTACACTTAGGGTATTTACACTCATGCTTTCAGTGTTTTCTGCTGTACTCTGTCAAGCTTAGCGAGTGAAAGTATAGCTGTAGAAAACATAAGCACTCGTGCAAATACCTCACATACATCTCACTTGCACTCGCATGTCATACAGGTTCTGTACACAATGAGAGCAACAGATACAGGTATAAACATTACTAATTACTTGTGTTTATATTACAGTATGCACAGCACAGACTTGGGAGGAAACACCACAAGACGTTCAAGTTGAATATGGATCTGAAGTTGTTTTAGATTGTAAATTATCTGGATTAATAGTGACACTAGCACGTTGGGTCAAACTATCAGAAATAGATGATAGCTCAGTCGATTTGGCTATTGGTACATTGGAAAACGTAGACTGGGTCGAAGTCATTTATGATGCGGTGAGTATGATTTGCGGTAGTTTGACTACACATTGAACGTGAACATGAACAGTTATATAATATTGAGAATGTTGGCTATCTACCTATAGTCGAACTTCCAACATCAGAAGAAATACTAGAATATTTGTTAGTTTGTTGACAATTTTCTAACAGATACTCCTTTTCAGCAACCACCCTCCCTCCTTCCCTCCACACATGCACACACACACACACTTTGGGAGCTATCACACTGAAGGGGTTATCCTTCCACCCACCCATAATGCGAGAAGGGGTAAATGTTAATATAATTCCATACCTTTTATCAACACCTTCAGAAGTGCATCAGGGCTGAAAATTAACAGTAGTCCAGTGTCCACAGACTACCAATTCTTGTAGCCACTACCATAATTTACAGCTGATAGCCAACTCAGGCTGCCACTGATTATGTGATGATTTAAAGGGTGGAAGATTTACAGACATGAAAGTATTTTAATAACACACATATTTCAAAAAGAGGAACTTTGGTTTTAGTTCAGAAATATGGTACTATTGGTCAACAACCTTGGGTTACCACTTTTTAAAGTTAGTAGCCCACTAGTACAAAGAAAAAAGTTAATTTCAAGCCCTGATTAGATGCATGTACTTATTGCCCATTTCACTAAAATGTCATGTTTGGTTACAGGCTACTGGATCCTATCAGTTGAAACTTACAGCTGTAGATTATAGTAGAGAGGGTAGATACCAATGTACAGTGGCAAATGCAGTACCACAGAGTTATACTGCAAAGGTTGGAGTATGGTGTAAGTATTGCATAACATGAAATATACAAGTGACCTCTGCAGTGCCCCAGACTTTTGCCAGTCACTTTCTGGGATTTAGTTCTTTCATGTTCAAGCTTGACAGAAGTAAGCTTTCTGCTGCTGCTACACATCTCTCCTAGACATTTTGATGATTGAATGACACAAAAATTATAGTACTACTGTGGATATCAGATTCGTACCAAATGATGTACATAAAGTAAAGCCGTACATTTACCAGTTTTTAAAGTGTGTAGTTTAAATATGAAAATGGGATCAAAGGGTAAAATGGCAGGTGCAAATCATTCCGAATACTGGTCACTCCTATTGGTGAACATAGCAACAACGCCAGCTCCTGTGCACACATGTGGGTCGTAGTATTGCATGTTTGCAAGACATGGAGACTTGGTTGAACAAGAGAAAAGTTCTGTAGATCAGAGGTGATTTTAGACTCTCTCACAGTCCTCAAAGCTTTGCATAAATAGCTAAAACTTGGGTTGTTTTGTATGTATCTACTGCATAATTGTACTCGTATACTAGTATCCCTGTACTGTACGCCCTCATCGATCACATAGGGCTCACCTTTTGTTGATGGGGCTTCGCCTAACACATCAACAAAAGGTTAGCCCTATGTGATCGATGAGGGCACACAGTACAGGGCTTGGGATACTAGTATACAAGTACAATTATGCAGTAGATACATACAAAACAACCCAAGTTTTAGCTATTTATGCAAAGCTTCGAGGACTGTGAGAGAGTCTAGGGTGATTTTAAGTTTTTGATCTCTCCTGTGTGACACCACTGAGGTGAAGATTTACATGCATTTATGTGAGGATTATTCTCATTATTATCATCCTACCTTTTCAGCTCCTCTTTCGTCGCCCTCAGTAGATGGAGAGGTTGAAGAATCAGTTGATGTTCCAAAGAATGGTGAAGAAGTAGTTGTCTCCAGAACGTGTACAGCTTCTAACGTCAAACCCAAAGCCGATTTGACATGGATGTATTCCATTACATCTGATGCTGGCAGAAATATCGTTGGTGAGCTGCCCTACGACTTTGCGTCTGGTAGCCTTCCAGACGATGGCGTACCAGTAGGTGTGGACAACAATGTTGTAGTCGCGAAAACTGAGACTGAAAATGATGATGGAACTACGGATACGGAAAGTGCACTCTCAGTCACGTACACATCAGGCGCAGACAGTACTGGTCAGGCAGAAGAGAACCTTAAGATTGAAGTTAAATGTAAGGCCAAACAAACAGGGTATGTTGAAGAGCGAGATACAGTCAGCAGTGCAGTTACTGTATCCGTAATATCAAGTAAGTTACCTCTCCATTGTTATAAAACATCTCCCTCATTGCAATGATGGAATTGCCCAGCTTACAGAAAGAAACCTAGTTGTCACTTGGACTCTTCCATCAGTGAAATAGGGAAGATAGCATCTTGTTTTGCAACCATTGCTGCTAGAGTTGCATATTATTGAGAGAGCTTCATCAATACATTAGTGGTATAACTATAACTGTTACCACACTGTGGAGTCTTCATCAAGTTATACATACATATTATTTTGCCTGTGTCAGAAAGGTATTAACACTGAATAATTAAAGCATCGCATGATTAAAGTCCAGAGTTGGCAGATCAAAACGTTTGTTTCTGATAAACCTTTCCATTTTCAAAAATATTTTATTTGAATTTCTTGAAATTATGACATTAGACTCAAAACTTCAATTAAATACGAGAAGGATGAAGCCCTTTCTGTAATGCTTCTTTAATTATGTTAAAGCTTGAACCTAACCTATCCTCCCTGTAGTCAGACTAATGGAATGACCCAACAAATGATGGACATTGGGGCAGTCTATTATGCTATAAGGTAGAGGATTGTTGGGTTATATTTTATGTTGCTGTAGTGCTTGTGAGCAGCTAGTGATTGCATGTTATTCTACTTTCATAACTTAGTTTTAATTTTTATTAGT
Organism: Glandiceps talaboti; assembly: GCF_964340395.1. NCBI lineage: Eukaryota > Metazoa > Hemichordata > Enteropneusta > Spengelidae > Glandiceps > Glandiceps talaboti. Next base: position 20,261,165 of record NC_135557.1, read on the forward strand.
TTGCTTGATGTTATTGCTAAATGTTTTTTTTTTCCTACTAACTGTTTAAATTACAGCAGTTAGTTTGACTGTACTAAAGTAAATCTGTGTTCACATTGGTTCTGTAAAACACAAGCTTGGAAAACAGACTAAAGAGTGCACCTATCTACAAGTCTATTACAAAAAAAAATAAATTGATCTCGGCTAAATTGAACAATAAGTGTTTTTTTTAAGTCCAACAAATGAGAGCATGAGTGTGTGTGATTGTTTTGCAAGCATATGCTATGTGTATGCGTGTCGTGTGTGTGTGTGTGTGTTTGTGTGTTTCGTTTCAACACTACATGTTGCATTGGTGAGAATGAATCAGAAACAAGAAAACCCCCAACTTTTTACACAATCAAAAGAATATAGCAAATAGTTGAAATTTTTCAAATATTTCTCTTAAGTTGACATTATACATACAAAAAATACATTTTTTATGTTTAAAAAAGAACAAAACATGTTTCAACCAAAATCGTATATACAATAGATATTTTAGTATTTCTTACTCAAAATACCGCGTATTCATTGAATTATATGAAGTAAATGAATGCTTGTGGATAGGTGACGTAATAAGGTGTTGTCTTCATCTCCTAAATGCATGTCAGAGAATCAGAAAAAAAAGTAATATGGACAGTTTACAGACCATAAACAATGCATGCATGAATCTTTCCTGCCACCCCCATATCTCTAATGTAATGATTTAGTTCAGTTCTTTTTATATAGGTTGGTTGTTCTATTCACCAGTGATGTGGGGGAGGCCAGCTATACTGTTGTTTACTTTTGTGCATCTCTTAACTGCATGAGTTGTTTTCAATATAGTGTAATGTGACTTGGAAGTGATATGGACACGACAAAAACATCTCAGTCTTTTGTATTTGCAACTTCTGGCAAACAACTTTCAGAATGAGAGTACCCCTTGAATGGTCATTTGTGTGACCACAATCTAAATAGATCATTTGTGTGACCACAGTCTAAATGGACAATTTGTACGACCTCTTTTATCAAAGTGAGACATTACCATAAAAGGCCATTTCCTTGAACTCATCATCGACCGTTTCCAGAACAAGCTACATACAAAACGACCTGAAATGTACAGAACAAACAATGTACGTAACAAACAAACGTACAGAACAATCCAAAATGTACCAAACAAACAAACAAAGAGAAATGTGTAAAACAAACAGAAACGTACAGAACAATTCAAAATGTACAAAACAAATAAATGCACAAACAAACAAACAAACAAACAGAAATGTTTAAAACTAACAGAAACGTACAGAACAATTCGAAATGTACAAAAGACCCATGTACAGAACAAACAGAAATACACAAACAAACAAACAAACAAACAGAAACATACAGAACAGTTCAAAATGTATAAAACAACAGACAATGTACAACACAAACAGAAATGTACAAAACAAGCAGACATATACAGAACATGTTAAACAAGCATTAAAAAGTAAGGATGTTTTAGTACGTGTCCATTCATTCCAAGTCGGTAATAGCAAGATGAATTGTGACAATAATCTAAACTTTGCAAGGGATAAATCATACCATGATTAGATTAAGCATTGGAATGATGACATTTCCCTATAACTTATAACTTTACCCACCCAGGACAGGCATTGACAACACCGCCAGCCGACGATGTCGCTACTACTACTTCTACTACTACTACTACTTCTCCTACTAGCAAGGGTATGATTTGTATTGTCAACAGAAGTCAACACTTTTGCACCAAGAGGGGGTGATGACACTGTTTACACCAGCAGACTGGTGCCACTTCAGTGTTCATAATCACAGTATACTTAAAAGCTGGCAGTCGTTATTCAAAGCAGAGGCGTGCTATTTGCATGTGTAGAAAAGTTTAGCACTATATTTTTTCAACAAAAGCTAGCTGCAGTCAGTCTTATCGAGCTTGCACATTGCTAAAATAAGTCACAAATATCTCTTATGATTTGTTGGTGACAAACAACATCTTAAGTGTAAATTGGCATAGAATCTCACCAAGACAAAGACAAAATACTTATTTTTCATTATTACAAGAAGATGGAGGGGGAAAAATGGGATGTTGACAAAATATTATAAAAGAGAAATGGGGGGGGGGGGGGACTGGTCTACCATTGCAGAGATGAAAGGTTAACCAGTCTACCATTGGACAACAAAATGTCCACAGGTGCAAAAGTGTTGACAGTGAGAGTATGAAGAGTAGAAATTCTAATTGGCTACGGAATGTATGCCAGCTAACTGCTCCTAAAGACAGTGGCTTTCTGCATTGCATACTTACTTACACACAAACCCTCTACAGATAGCCGCACCATGACTAAATCAAACAAACAGACATCCAGAATGATAGAATTCCTGAATGACCCAGGAAAATTTGAGATATAGTGTGGGCTGTCAAGAAACCAGAGTAATAAGTCTTGTATTTCAGTTTAAAAAAAATTCGAGTTAATATCCAGATGGCTTAAATGTAAAAATCATCAAACTATATTCGTTGAAACCCTGTGTGGTCATTGTCACAAAGTTGCATAGCTAAACTTCAGTGTCATGACCAGCTCAAATGATTTTATCATAACTTCTGGCAATACGATCTCAAAACCATTATGGTTTGATTCGTGCAAGTTAGGATGATACTTCTCATTGTATTGTTACATTGTTTCTAATACCATCCAATTGTTCAAATTTTGTCAAATACCAGCAAGTGTTTATTTTTCTTTCACACCATGAATAAATTATAATATGAAAAAACCAAGCAGTTTATTCAGACAAACTTGAAATTAGGTTGGAAGCATAGTAATAATTAGTCCAAACTTTAGGCAATTATTTTAATTTTGAGGGTTTAAGACCTCAAAAAATGAAACAAGTATGCAGTTCTGGATATATATATATATATCAAATATGCATTAATTGCAATATTTTGAAAATGCATTTTGTATGTATTTTTTGTCTTTCCAGAATTTGATTTAGAAACTTATCATATGTTTATTATTCTGCTAGACTAGTTAAGTTTTGTTGTATAGTACACCAAACAATTAAAATTAATTTTCAAATTCAAAACTTTTCTAAATCTAAAATGAACTTGTGAATTAATGATAGTGCTTCCATAATGAACTTACTTAGTGCAATAATCAAATTGTTACTTTTAGCTTGCATGAAGATGATTTATAGTCAGTAAAAACTTTTAAAAATTCACATTTGGCAAATTATCTTTTTAAGGAGACTACAATGTTATCTTCAGCAGACACTATTATCTCAAACTTTCAAGGGTTTGATACCTCCCTACCTGATTCCTATCCCCTATCCTCTCATGCCATAATTATCCACATCCTAATAAGGCTAATAGGAGTATCCCGAAACTGTGAAAATGCAGGGAATGTGCTTGCCTATGGTATGAACCAGTCATCCCTATTTTACTCCGTAAATGGTACAGTCCATAGGTACACAGTGAGATCTTAAGACTTGTTTACAGGGGAAAGAGGGGTGACTAGATTACATACTTAAAGTAATGCTGCTAGAATGGGGTTACGTTGCTGTCAGCGTTTGAAGTTAATTGGACTAATCCATGATGGGATTGTCAATAGTGACAAAGAGGTATTGTATGTTGTTCATCTCCTCCTTTCCAACCTTCCGCCCCCATCCCATTAATAGACCGGTTCTGAACAATTCAGAACGGATCTCCAACCATTATCAACAAGTACGTTAGTTGATGCAAAATAATCCCTCCATACAAACCTGATATATTCAGCAAAAATTTCTGTGCAATCAAAAGTTTGTTTATGTGTGGAGTATTTACCAGCTACTTAAAGGTGCACTTCAGATTAGGATTAAAATCTTGGTATGAAAAACATTTGTTTGGCAAATCTATTGATTAAGTTGATCCAGAATGATCCTGTGTAGTCCTGATTAAGATAATACTAACGCTATGACCCAGGATTGAAATATTGCCCTTTAAAAAACCTAAACAAGTTGAAATTACATTTCTTTGTCCACATTTCTTTGTCCAGAACCAAATAAATTTTGTTTATAGAAAAATAAAAATTTGTGGTATATATCTTTTCAATTCAGCAATTAATTTTGAAGTGTATTAGTAGATGTGACTAGTATTTTAAAAATAAATACAACCTATGAATATAATGAAGTGACCAAAGCTGATTCAAAACTAAAATTCCAACATAACATCCATTTACCGGTATGAGGAAATGTCTATAGATTTTCTCATAATGTCAGTTAAAATATGAATATGAACATAAAATGATTCAAAACTTTAATTTCACTGAAACACAAATTACGAGGAAAGATTCAGTAGATGTGTATCTCTCTGGATTTTCCTTTAGCATCATCTATAATTCTGAAGTGTATCATTTGATTTATCAAATCAGCTCAAAGATAGATATAGATATATGAACATGTTTCTTGTCCTGCCAATGCTGCCCCCCCCCCCCTGTCCTCTCCTCTCCCATGATGGATTAGTCCAAACAACTCTGAGCTGAAGGTGAGTACGAACAATACAAAGAGAAATAGAGTGGTTTACTGAATTGCAAATCTTCTCATCTGATTGGTCAATGTGAAATAATTTCAGTGTCTCAAGCTGTTATTAACCAATAGAAATTGGGGTTTCGTAGAGGTTGCTCGTATGTGTGATTTGAGGGATTCCATAGAGACGTGATGTTTGCGCCATTCATTATTTGCATTTGCTAAAATTGTGGCTTATTTACAGTGGTAAAGATGCATGTTTTATCATAGACCGTTGGTGAAGGGTCTATGGTTTTATAAATATAGACGTGTGTGCGTACAAAGTCATGTGTCTAGGGATGCCCTCCCTTTGAGCAAAACTGTGTTTCAGATACACCTATTAGCCTTATTCCAAGTAGTGAATGTGATTGAGCCCTACCCCAACACACAAAAATGTTTGCAAAGTATGTCACAAACGTAGAGCACTGTGTCATGTTGCAAGATTATCATTCTCTTAATACAATGCTTGTGTTTCATTCTGGGAAGTGTTAATAACATTACACTAAAGGATTCGTCATCGTTAGCATGTTGTATTTGGAATAACCTACTTTTAATACTAATGTTGTGTCTCTGGGATTATGATCAAGCCTTTTATGTGTTCTCTGCACTGGAGAAGGGATCTTAGTAAGAAACCATGACTTCGTATTGATCTCCCCAATGTGGCTGTCAAGTCAGTACTCCAATGTGATCATCACTATGGCAACATCAGCTTGGCAGCCATGTTGGATCAAAGGTCTGGGTTGAAAAGTCATTCAGTATTTAATCAGAAGGGGCTAAACCAGCTGTTCATGTGTGTTCTGTTACTGGTTTTGCATGGATTATTGTTTTAATCCTAATCTACCTATTGATCCATCTATTTGATGTGCATGTTAATCCCAACAGGAAAGGAGGAAGTGGTGACTACTATTACTAGCAAACCAGAACCGCCTACCAAGAGTAGCGTTACCTCAAAACCAGGTCTGGGTCGCATTAGATGTAGTTATGCTTTTAGTCTGCTTGTAGCTATATGTGTGCTATCATTAATCGTTCTTATATCTTTGCTATGCCTGTCCTTTGTTGCTTTCAGCAATGTTATCTTTCCTCCCACTTGTAACCCAACTGTTTTATGTCTTTCAAAAAAAAAGCAAAGCCTGTTACAAATCTCATAGTCTACATGAATCTCAGTGTGCTCTCTAAGCCAATGACACACACACAATTTCTAGTGACGCACCAAAATTTGGTTTTCCCCTATCTCTTACTATGTGTGGTGACTCAAGAAATGCCAGTTTTTATCATTTTGACTCACAACAAAAAATTTGGCTATCATAAGAGGGCACACCCAGAGTAATCTCTTTGTATAGCCAATACGATTATATCAAGAAACTGAACTGGCAGTATTTACTTATTGTTGATTTTAATTAGATATTGCATATTACAGACATGATGTGGAATATTCCATATGTTGTGCATAGGAAAATATAACAGTTTGTAATCAACACAAATTTTACCTGCATATGCATAATCATCAGTCTGCTGGGTTCTCCCCAGTCCAAAATGTGTGCCGGTTGGTAGTTAACTTTGCTGGCATTATTATTTATTAGGTGAATATTAATGTCAGTGTGTGTTAATCTACAAGTTTGAAATTTGCATGAGAATGATCAGAAACTTTGTTGAGGTTACACATTCTTAGTACCCATAGATATAGAACATGAAAGGGAAAACGCTGAGTATATACCAATTAAAATGAAATGAAAACCATGAGACTTGTAACAGGCATGCTTCATCTGTAAATGTAGACCATTGTTGTAGCCATTGAGTGTGCTGTGCTTTGCTTTGCTTTTCCATTGCAGTGTCTCAGAAATCACAATCTCTCCCAAAAGAATATTATTTGTTCAGTTATTTTTTGTCTCATCTGCCGCACAATGCAATCAGTGTACCGTACCATTGCACAGAGGTGGATCATTACGGTTTATTTTTATCACCGGATTCACCTGTTGCACATGTTATATTTTGTTCACCAATTCACGAATGTCTTTCTCCATCCATTCATCCATCCATCCATCATTTTGCATCATCAGATCATTCGGCTGAAGACATTCCCATAGTAGTGTCTGCCATAGTTTCGTTTTTTCTCTTTCTTTTTTTCCAAATTCAAGTGGCCATCTTTTCCCTAATATATAAGCCATTTTGTCCAAGCCCCATCTCCCAGCAATAGCCCCATCTCCCAGCAATAGTGTTACTGTTAAATGGGTTCCCTTCTAGGATTTACCCCTATCCCAAGTATTTTTGTTTTCTAGAAAGTTGATTACTTTTTGCATTTTTTAATCTATGTGTGTGTATTTTTCTAATGGTTTATTTGTTCTGACATAGAGTTTTACTGCTTAATCCACTTTTTAAGTCTGTTGTTAACTTAAGTATTCTATTCCTGCTCGGCCTTTCCACTAAATTACAAAATCAAGGAATGACTTTCAAATTAGTTGAAACAGTGCCCTGTCTGTGACAAAGATGCAGTGCGTGATTAAACTGGCAGGTACTTTGATAGTGCAGAGGGCTTATACCAATATTTTTGAGGTGCTCGTAATATCCGAGGATTGATTAGGTTGATATTGTGTACTTCTTTGCCTCTATATTTAGTGTACAAATTCAAGTCATGTTTAATGTAAGCTTAGTTCCTACAAGCTTGTTGGTTTTGTGTATTCTTTGATGTGTTGCAACCTGTAAGAAAGATCTTCCTTGTCTATTGTAAGTTTGTCCAGTATTCCCAATTTATTTTGACATTCGCTGGTTTCTACCAATCTGAAACTTGCTGTATTCTCAATACATTATGGAATGCCTTGGCTTCTTCCTGTCCAGACCACATGTGCCATGTGGGGGATTTTTGAATATTCCCCGATAATCATTTTGTCCTTGGTTCCTTCCTGTCCAGACCACGTGCCATGTGGGGAATTTTTGAAATATTTCTTTGTTTCTGCCTGTCCCCCGACCAAGTGTGATACATGGCATATTCCTTGGTTTCTCCCTATCCGCATTTGCCATGTATAGGATTCTTTTCTCCAACTTATCAAGTTCAATGTAGTGTAGGGTTTTACCATTATTTATTAGAATTTTTTAAGTCAAGGTTTCTCGTGTCAAAAATAACATAAGTTTGAATGTTTGGTCAAATTGCCATCAAAAACATTTATTCTAAGGAACTGATATAAATATATTTCTGCACAACCATTCTGTCTAGTACTGTGTCATGCTGCGCAGACACTCTAAAAAGAGAAAGGAAATGAAAATGTAATTACGGATTTTTAGAATAAAAATGGGTAATTTTTGCACATAAGATAGTAGCTTTTCCACCAGCATCATGTCATAGGAAATGTTCACATCACAGCAAAATATTTTCCAACATTCATGATGAAAATGCTTTGACATTACACCGCTATGGTGCGCAGTGCTATAAAAGGTGGCAAACAATGGGAACATATAGAATTAGCATGTATCATTTCCTAGGAATTCAGTTGAATGATGTAAATAGTTGGGCAGATATGCTTTGAAACACTGGCAAATGTATATAGCATGTGGATCGTAACATTGCAGTATGAACATGTAGAAGATGAACAGAATGCAGACAAATTGTGCTGGAGCTCTTGAATACTACATTTAATGTTTCCTGCTTCCTGCCTGTCAAGTCCTTCTAATGTTAAAAGATTTTGAAGGCCATACCTTACTTAGTTTTTGACCATACAGCGTATACTACAGAGTTCTTTTCCTGCAACTGCTGTCCCTTGTTGGATATTATTGTCTGCTCCTCTTTGGCATAGATTAGTTTACTTCAGTGTAGTTTTAATATTCTTGTAGTGTTTTACTTGGCATAGTTTTGCAAACGCAGTGTAATAATTGTAGATGTGTGACTTCTAACGCATACATGCTTAGTTGACAAGAAAACACAGAAATGCAACTATTTACATATCTGAAATGGCACAATATGATGAAAAGGAGTCGTTCAAAATTTTCTAGTAATACGATTGTACTTAATTCATCGCATGATTGTTCTAACATACAATATTTATCCTTGGCATTACTTTATTCCATCACTTTGAGAGTACCATGATCACAGTAATCAATTTTATATGATAACAAAGACACTAATGTCAATATAGTGTGCTCCAGGACAAAATATTAAAGTACTTACTTTAGACCCTCCACGTTGAGGGTCTATGCTTTAGAAGACTCGACTGTCACCATCTTCAACTATATAAGTTTGGCAATTTATTCTGGTTGTTGTAGGAAAGGTTTGCATCTGTAATGGTTATCTGTTTTTTCAAATCTTTTTGTGTCATAGTGGTATAAGTTGTATACAGTACTAACTCACTGTGGTTTAGGTGAGGGTGTACCAGTATTGAATCGTATCTATTCTTGTTGTTATCTTGTCTTACTATTGCCCCTAATCAGTATTTCTCCCAACAGCTTGAACTATTTTCTCAGGAGCTGATTCATATTTTAATTTTTCCTTCAAATACACACTACATAACAGAAGACTAAAACAAATTCATTCTAAATTGTCATTAAAATTAAGAAGTACTTGTATGTCCCCAATTCTTCCTCCCTCCTCCCCCCCCCCCCCCCCCATCCTCTCTTTAAATAAAAACTAACTAAATGGCCCCTTCTCTGAAGACTAAGGTTTCATCTCTCAACTCTCCATTTTCTTCTTTACTTCCAAAGATCAACTACGTATATATTAGGGTTTTTTTTGATGGGTTCCTCATGCATTAAATTTCCTTTACACTTTTTGTAACCACATCGTAATAACCATTTTTTTTTCCATTTTTGGGTTAACCAGTTGAGGTATTATGTAATAATACTGACCAATATGCTTTTATTTAAGCAAAGTAAAGATCTTATTTTCTGGCATTACTAAGTAACATTTTCTTCTCAGCCAAAATGACATCTTTTTAAATTGACAAACTATCTCTTTCAATTTTTGCCATTTACAACTCTTACTTCATTTCATCCATAACAAGTTTAATTTTTTTCACATCACTTACATTGTGCACTTGTGATCACATGACGAGTGTTTTACGTATCACATGGTGCAGTTACCACATGTCTCCCACATGACATGTGGTAAAGGTACCATGTCATCCACATGGACATGGTGCAGGTATCCCATGGTATCCACATGACATTTGGTAAAGGCACCATGCTTCATTCACATGAACATTGTGCATGTATCCCATGTCATCCACATGGACATGGTGCAGGTATCCCATGGTATCCACATGACATTTGGTAAATGTACCATGTCATCCATATGAACATTGTGCAGGTACCACATGTCACTCACATGACATTTGCCTGATTTGGTAAAAGCGCAATACCACATGATACCTGGTGCAGGTATTCCATTCACACACACATAGCACAATTTATGTCAATGGCAAATCTGCAACTGTTGTCAAGGCAACGCAATGAAAGGAAATAAATAAAAAAAGAAACAAGAAAAAGGCTGATAAGCTTTAGCAAGCGTTGCATGGAGTAAAAAAAAGTAGTCGTTTCATTTGCTTTTCTTGTACAATTTCTGTAAATGTAATATGTAAATAATGGTCATCTTGTTCATGGTTTGTTTCATTGAAGTACAATGTTTATCTGTATGGGCTCTCTATAATGGTAATGTTGGTGTATGTACAAGTCAATACTCAAACCAAGCACCGTTGCTCAATCTTCACACTATTCCTATTCTGCAGAAAAAGAAATCGCATGGAATTTGAAATTCTAAATATTCATTGTTGAATTATGCTACGTATTTCTTGTGCGTCATAGAAGAGCAATTATTTTCAAGAATGTTGAATTTTGTTTAATCCGGAAATTAAGTTTCAAATAAAGAGCACCAAATTACAAACTTTATCTCTCACTGAATCCCGGTGTTTCAGGAAAGCATTCTGGTTATCCATTAAAAAAGGGTATTTTATCAAGTTATTTGCATTACTTGAAGCACGCACACCTGTCAAGACTGACAGATTTGTACTTCTGCTTGGCATTGAGTTTGAAGATTGAACTACCTAACTTTTCTAAGTATTGACTGACAAACATTTCATCATTCTTATGGTTTAGATTTTCACTTCTCTGTCAGCATTATCCCTATGATGTATTCCATGTCATGTTTATATATATATATATCAATTTACAATCTTACATCAATCATTTGTACAAATAACTTTTGCAAGTCGCTCAGTAGCGGCGCTATTAAAACCAAGACCCAGACCAGAGTATTCACATCATCTTGTAAACCATTCATTTTATAGATCATTCCATTTTCAAATGACAATCTAATATATAACACATCACTTGGAATTTGTCATAGTCTAATTTTGTTCTGAAAGATTTACATGTTATTACAACTCAGATTGAGTCAAGGACAAGCTTTAATATAGTAACGTTCACTGATACACAACCAAGTTACTTTTGTTCATGTCTCTGTTTCGATAACTTGACTGTTGCCTTCCTCGGAACAAACTGATGATTACTTTTCACCGCTAGAGGGCAGTGTGGTGAATAAATTGTACCATACGTGACTGAGTCGAAACCTCCCTTCGTCTCTGTTCAACACTGAGGAGGATTTCCTTATTCTGATGGCCTCCTTTATCCATCACATCTTCCTGTCACTCTCCCTAGCTTTCCAAAACTGTGGCACCTTCCCAGTCTGTAACATAATTCCTTCTGCTGACATGATCTGTGACAGCTGGTTAGTTTTCTCTCCTGACTCCAAGTAAACTTTCTTCCCTATATGTTATCAACTTCTGTGTTATGTTCCACCAAACGAACTCCAAAAAAGCCTCCCAGTTTCACCGATATATACTTCATACGAAACATAGACATGAACGAAAGTAACTTAGTTGTGTATCAAAGAACAGTGTTATATTATTGAGATTCCAACCTTATGAACCTGGAAGCACAATCTTTGTTTAGGTGACACTTGAATACATAAGTCTCTACGAAACTGCAGCTTGATTATTTGAAATACAGATGAATTGTCATCTTCATGAAAAAGGAAAATTTACACAAAACTAAATTCACAAACTTCAGATATAAATTGCGATATACTTTTCCAATAAAAGTTGTGGTCACAAAGTTGCCACTTTACAAATTTTAGCAGCATTATTAGTCATGATATTTTCTCATGATACCGAAAATTTATTATAACCAATATTTTTAGGAATAAAAGAAATGTAATCCAACAAAACTCAAGTTGAAATGAGATGTAAATCTATCAAAACCTTGCCTTTGTCACTACAGCAATATTTGTTGCAGTGATCACCTCACAGCAGAAATGAATTTATAAGATACTTACACCGTTTATTGTCTTGTTGTCTCCTCAGGTGCCGATGCCGACACCAGCACAGGCGGTTGCACCAAGGGATGCGTAGCAGGAATCATTATAGCTCTCCTAGTTCTTATCGTAGGTGTCTCTGTTCTCGTTTTCTGCTACTTTAGAAGGAACAAGAGTACAAAGAAAACTGACAAGAATGAGAAAAAGAAGGGTAAATTAGTGTAGTTACGACATGTATATGTATGTCACCAACAGGCTTTCCATCTCATTATGAGTTTTTCATCTTTTTATGGTGATGGTGAATTTTTGATGGTGGTGGTAATGGGGGTTTTTTTTTTGGTGGTGATGGGTGCACTATTGGCACTCTTTATCTAGGATGTTTCCACACAGAGAATCGTAATATGTCCAGATTTCAAATCTGTTGCAAAAATGGATTAAGATGACTGTTTGTTTTGTTGAGAAATAAGATCCAGGATTATGGGACATCAGAGTTCAAATTTGTATAAAGTTAAGAAGATTATATTGTTTATTACTATTCATTTATTAGTCCTGAATTAGTCAAGTCTATAACCCTTACAAAATAGATTACAAGATAGAACCACAAATGCATAAACCACACAATAGATCGAGAAGAAAGACACAGAAATGATATCAACAATAGTAAATAGACTGACTAATTTGATATAATAATGATTGCAATAGTATTTACATGTCAAAGAACAAGGGGTGGATTTCAGCGACAGGTGTCAAATTAAAAGCCCATGTCAAATTAGGATTAAAAGTTTAAGGGAAATTGAAACCCTGGCCTTTAAATTTCTACTGATAAGATAACACAAATGTGAGAACCTGGGATTGAAACCCTGGCCTTTAAATCTCCACCGATAAGATAACACAAATGTGAGAACCTGGGATTGAAACCCTAGCCTTTATGGCTGCTCTGATAAGATAACACAAATGTGAGAACCTAGGATTGAAACCCTGGCCTTTAATATTAGGATATCAATGATATAGTGTTTCAGCTTGTAATCCATACTATAGCCAGGTCAAATGATGGGAAAGCCAGGCCAAATGACGGGAAAGCCAGAGGCCGAATGATGAGATAATAGGTGTAGGAGAACTTACCTTGGACTCTGATGAACATAACCTGGATTCTAATGGTACCCAGGGGGGTCTAAATTATAACTGATCCTCAAATTATAGAAAATTTGGAAAGTTATATAATGAAATATAGCCAGCATCAAGGTCTCCATCTTCAGTGCTATGATCTTATGGAGGACCAAACTAAAAAGGGGGATGCAGTGGTGTTGATAACAAATCAAATAACCGCATGGCATGGCACAGATCTTTTAACACTCTGCCTAATTTGCAATGACAAACAATACAAAGCCTTTCCTATGCTTTACCAATAAACTACCCATTGAAATTAATTTGCGAAACCATCCACCATAATACTAACTAACAAGTGTGAATGCTAACACAAGTGAAGAAATACTAGATTTGTGAGTGCTTTGGAGTTAAGGTTAACCAGTGTGTTGTTTAGGCATTAATGCTGCATACAACAGCTTTGAATTTGACTGAACTGCATTTCGATAACAAGTTTACAAGATTGATGAGTTTGCAAGCTGCAATCTTACACTAGGGGAAAAACTATCAACTGACCAATTTTACACTAGTTCTGCTGTGATATCGTTTCAAGTGCTATTTGTTGAAGATATTGAAAAGGGTACAACAAGTTGTTAGCCCTGGTCACATGATGACCACATAACCCAGGAATGCTGTAATACCAGTATTAGGACAGTAATCACCTGGTAATGAACTGCAAAAACCAAACCATAGGTTTCTGCTTAAATGATCCAGGACTTGTTTGCATTTAGTGTGAGATTACGCTGCCCTGAAAACTACAGTTGGGGTCTTTAGACTTTTTTTCTGTTTGCAGCTAAGATAAGCCCTTGCCATAAAAACCTGACAAAGAAATTCACAAATACTTGAAATGATGCATCACAAAAACACAAGTGTGACAGGAAAGTGCCCTGTAATTAGACCCACGTCAGAGTTCTCAAACTCTGTTTGAATGATGATGATTATGTTTTTGAAAGGTAAATTCAATGCAGTTCAGTTTTTCAAGATGTTTATTTGATTGGCCCTTTTCATGCCACTAGATGCACATAAGTTGAGATCAGCCTTAGTCCTGGGTAGGTGTGGGTGGGGTAATGTTTTATAAACAGGACATAAGAAAAAATACTTTTAGCATCCTAAAGAAAGTGATTTTCAATAATTGGGCAAAGAAGTTTGTTTCGCTTTTGAGGCATAAACCGGAAGGATCTTGTTTGGCATGGAAAGGGTCTATTGATATTGTAGATACTAACACAAAATCTCTTAGTTGCCAGTAATCTGTGTTATGTCAACCAGTCCACAGTCTTGTCTTGTGTGTACATGTTACTGTAGTCTCACCGTTTGTTGGTGTGCATGTCTGTAATTCTATTTTCCGTCACAGTCACCCCTCTTAGTTGACAGTTTGTGGAAAACTCATAGCTGAAGACTGCAATTAACTTAATTTATTCAGTTTATGAATTAGAATGTCACTAAACAGTTCAGAATTGTTCAAATTTTACTCGCAATATTTATTGAACAAAACAAATTTGTGTGCACTCAGTAACTGGACTCCCTTGTAAATGTTTATGTTGCAAGTTACTGTTCAATCGCTTCTATTTGATACAACTATATGAAAAGCAAAAGAAACTGCGTGTGGTGCACTTGAAGATAGCAAGATTGAATGCATGCAGTGTCTTGCAACATTTTGTCTAAATGGAAATGAACTAACGTGCCACTATACAGACATCAAAGCATTGCCACACAGATGTCTAGTTGCAATACGTTTAAATGGTTTATTTCATTCAGACTAAAGGTAGCAAGAAATTGTGATCTGGCTGTCTAAAATGCAGTGTCTTAATGGTTTCTGCTTGGTTGAATCAAGTGGAGGATATGAATAGTAATGTGCAGCCTGCTGTAACTAAAGAGATAAATATTATTCAAATTACATTTCAAGAAATTCAAAACAAAAGGGAAAAGTTGATTTTGAAATTGAAGCAATATCGTAGTGAATAAACCAGAGGTTTTGGTGATTTGGAATACACTACTGAATAGCAACAACATGACTTTCCATAATTTGTAAAGCATAATGTGATTTGGTTTATAACAAGCGTTTCTAACACCCAAAAGTAGACAACAAATCTCAGCTGAATTTTCCCACAAGCTGATCAAATACTATGTGTACCATTACCAATAAGAGTTTAGAAGCACCTTTAAATTTTATGCCCACAGTTTCGCTTTGTTTTATTTTACATGAGGGGACTGTATGTACCTTCATGTATGTGATTGTTGGTTGTATGTGGAATGTGTGTGGTTAAGTAAATTGTTCAGAAGAGATTTTGTCCATAAATTTTAGATAGGAATTATTCACACATAATTTTTTTTAAAAAAGCAGTTAAATTAAATCCAAACTCTACATGCAAACATAAGGAACTACCAGTGATTTACAGCTCAAAACTAAACATTCAAATGCAATACCCCCCCCCCCCCCCAAAAAAAAAAAAAAAAAAAACATGTTTATTTTTCAAAACACTTGCGTTACATAGAATTTTTTATGGTTCGACAGTAGCTACTGTTATAAATGAGTCATTCCTTGGGGCATCTGGTCAACAGGAATTCTATAATTTGTATAAAAATAGGTAAAGTTGGTGATAATCTGTATCAAAAAATCCACAAACAGAAATATATTTATCAGTTGATATTGCAGTATTGTAAGGAGAATAACATGTGTTTGTGGGGCTGCCCGGGCAGCTGAAAAAGTAAATCTAAAATTTATGGACAACACTTTTTTGAATATATAAAGATGTATACTAGATAATTACACTCCCTAGAAACTTGTGTAACAACTTGCATGTAATATACGTCTTAGAGATAAAAAAAATATACACCTTACCTGCATGACAAGATACTTGGGATCTTGTGGTGTTAGTCACTTACGACAAACCAATGTGTCTTTTAGCTTTGTTCTGCATTGGCCAGAGAACTGACCAGTTCTGTAATAACATGGCATGGTTTGTCGTTATGTAACGTCACTGTGATCCCTTTGTAAAGTAATTTGACTGTCTACATCACTGTCTGCTTAATGCAAGATTGTTTATGCTTAATAAAAAAAAAAGTTGTTTGGTTCCGGTTACCATACCCCCACCTATTTTTTCACACCGACCCTAAACTTTTTTTTTACGTATTCGAGAAAGAAAAAAAATAAAGTAGTGAAAATCGTCAAGTCTCGCAAGAAATAGTGGATGCAGAAATTGAAATCAACTTAAAAAGACAATATAAAACTGTTATTCCAATCTGTATTGGCTGTACATCTGATGAGAAGAGACCAATAACACAGAGACCACACATAACTAACTGAGCTAGACACTTGCATATGAAAAAAAAAATTAAAAATCTACCTACCCCACCACCTATTCTGAAATTGAATGTAATCGGAACCATACAATAGGTTTTTTTACACCTAATGACATTAAGTTGTAAGACCCACTCGCATCTACTAGTCATTCAAACTCATGGTCAACATGCTCTAGTAATTATAAAGATAATTTGCATTATATATACACATCAGTTAATTGTATATAAATAGTTTAATTAATATATACATATATATATATATATATATATATATATATGAACATATATGCATGCATGCATCATGCATACATACATACATACATACATACATACATACATACATGCATACATACATACATACATACATACATACATACATACACACACACATACCTACATCCATCCACCCACCCACCCATACATCCATACATACATACATACATACATACATACATACATACATACATACATACAGAACAGTTGAAATGATCACCGTAATAAGGAATGTATCATTTATTTAAAAAGTTCACAACCCAACACATATGAAAGATACCATTTCATGACAATCCCACCAGTATTAGGCTATCATGAATCAAAAGTCATCTCCAACCATAACATACCCACTGAAAACACAATTCAAAGTATACATGTACATTTACCAAGCCTGTGTCATCATCATCATTTATATATATTTGCCTGTTGATATCATTCTCTCCTTACATGATATCATATCATATGTCTATCCAGCATGATAGGCACCGACCTCCACAGATCTTCAGTTTTCTTTTAACCGTGCACCATCTTAATTTTTTTTTTATAAGGTTTTTTTTTTACAAGACATACATGTACATGTTCCTTGTCTACCCTGCCAACAGTTCCATTTCATTCATCTAGATACCTACAGAATGATGTACATTCCTGCCAGCCAATGTATTTAACAAATTCCTCATGATTGTAGCCCAGGACACTATGAAATCATTCTCAAATCCATGAAAGCTGAATTAGAAAGTTCCAAAATAAAGTCACATTGAAAAAAAGATCTCTTTCTCAAACATGTGTTCATATCATTTGGACTTGATATTGAACAAAACTTTGTAAAAAAAAGGAAATATTCTTTTTTGTGAAATTTATGCTTATGGTAATTTGATATGGTTTTATTGGCATGTCATATTGAGCAAAACCTTGTTATAATTTTCTGAAACTTGTGCTCATGTCATTTTGATTTACTAACGTAATCTCATGAAAAGTGGAAAATGATTGATAAGAAGTTTGCTGACAGCAGAAAATAATACGATGTCTTTCATTACCCGATCAAAAAGAGAAGAGAAAAATGACATCACAAACGTAAATACAAAGAAGCAAAAAATCAGATTGGATAACCGGAGTCAGAAAATAGCTATGCTAATCATGTCGGACCCCTAGAAACAGTAAATAATGGTACAAGTTTAGGGTGTAAATAAATAAATCTACTCTCTATAGTGACATGTGTTGGCAGAAATGTACAGCAGAATCGTAGGCATATTGATATCATCAGTAGATGTACGAAGAAAAAGTTACTACTGACAAATTTTGCAGCTTTTTTGAAACTTCTGTAGCAGCTGTTGATGATTTATATGTAGTGGTGATGGAGAGTGTAAAATCATGCTAAAATAGTAAAATATGTCAGTAGAAACTTTTTCATGTATTACCTTATTGACAAGAGTGGGTGACAAGGATGCTATATATGAGTAGGGAACCTAACCTGTGTTATGCAAAATAGCTATTTAATATGCGTACTCTTATGTGTGAATTATGCATACTCATACTTGTAAATAGGCTAAAATTCTGTGTATATGTATATAGCTATTACTTTTTTCATGATTGACCCTTTTTTGCAGCAGTAATCTACAATCCTAATAGTCTTTGTGATATACATGATAAAAATGCTGAAATCATGTAAATCCATTGCATCTTCAGTAACGTTTACAGAGTATACCATATTCCAGTATCATAAAAAACAAAAGAATGTATGGAGTGGCCACTAGGTGTACTTTACAGATGCTCCCATTATATATGATGTTAGAGCTGAAATAAGTACTGAAGCATGGTTTGCCTGTTGGGCTAATGGTTCCAGTATGTGGATGGTATTCTCAACCAGTTCACATAGACCTAAATTTGTGAATTTCAACAATAATATCTATAAGCTCTGGAATTTCCCTGATTCATATTTTGTGCTTGGTTGCATGCACTGTTACATGTTTGGCGTTAATGACAAAACACATTAGTTTATTCATAAGAACCCTTAGCAATATAACTGTGAATTGATTTGCTGGAATATGGTGTACTGTAAACATAATGGTCGCTAAGAAATGCTAAGTGCTGTCCTGTTCACTTCACCATAGTGACCATAACCTGACAGCTTCACCACCAACTATGAGAGTTCTTATATCTGTAGAGCCATGGACTTTATCATAGTATGAAACATAAAACACTTTTGATGAAAGAATGTAACATTTTTTTTGTTTGTACATATATGTGAAAATCTTGTGTACGATTGGAAATTCTGCACACACCCAAGATATTTGATAGAGATTGCTTGAAATTATCTGTGACAAATTATGTTATGAAGCATTTTTAAAAAATGATTTAGTAGTCTTCGTCATTGGTACAGCACATTTTAGAACCTGGCATCTAATGAACAGTGGGCCAAGTAATGGCTGTATGATAATTTGACTTGATCTGCTACATATAAGATGCCAGATGTACAAATGAAAGTGTCACTGAATGAATTACTATGTTGAAGTGAATAAGACAACACTCAAGTGATGCCAGTTACAGCAAAACAGTCAAACTGCTGTTCATATTCAAATGACATGTTAAAAAGTATTGTGTCTCCTCTGACCTTACCTGTCAACTCGTGTTTCTGGGCACATTCTTTACTTTACCTTCTTAGTTTGGTAAGGTACTCTGATATGTCTTCTAATCCAGCTACTGTCTTTCTGGTTACTATCTGTGGATCTGTGCTTATTCACTATTTGGCCCGTGTATTCCTTGTGTAATTTTACACTCACTTTCCACGGCTTTTGGGTGTTTGCTCATCAACACATTACATCTTCCTCACATCCTATCAAAGGTGCATTTCTGGTTACTCCCCTTTGGTCTCTCTGTTTATTAACTATTTGTCTGCTACTCATAAGTTGCTTCTGCAATCTAAAGAACATGTTGTTGGCGATATCTTTTTGGGATTCACTTATTAACATTTTATAACATACAGACACAGGTCCTCTGTTTAATGAACTCCTGGTTACCATTTATGGGTCTCACTCATGAATAGTGTATACCCTTTCTCAGATTTCTCCTAACTACACTTGCTCTATCCACTCATTTCTTCTGGTAGTCAAGGTAACACTTTCCCGTAACTACACTTGCTCTATCCACTCATAAACGTTTCATATCCAACTTATTTCTTCTGGTAGTCCAGGTCACATTTTCTTGGTAATATCTATTGGTTTTCTGCCCTTTTCATTTATACTTGATATCTTCCTCCACCTGAGAAACTCATCTGTGTTTGGTTCAGCCTTACCTAGGCTTGCAAACTGTAATGTAGGCTATAGTCTTTGATGCAATGTACTCAAGTGTGTGTGAGAGACGCAGAGTGACTATTATGCAGAAAAATTGAAGGACTGTCTTGGTTAATAAACATCAGTATCACAGATTGAGTCAAGTACATGCAAGTTGTGGTTCTCAAGAAGCCCTTCCATCAATAGTGGCGGTGATCAAAGTATCATGTCCAGAGCCACCTCTATGTTGATGGCCATATGTGTGATTTGCACTTCACTATGGACGACCAATATCGATATTATCTGTGCGTTCTGTGTCACTATTGGTAAAATTCTTAGTTTGGGCAGCTATCTTTGATATCTTCTGTGGGAGGTCAGTTGATAGAAATGTTTGTCATAATATCAGATAGATAAAAGCAATCCCTGTTTATTAGAAATGTGCCAATATGCAAATGATACTAATGTAAATTGGACAGTTTTAACCATGGTGTGACCTTTGACATCCAATATGGCTGACTTAACTATGATATGACCTTTGACATTTGGTATTCAAGATGGCTGACTAAACTCTTGAAATTATTATCGTGGTACATCCTTCCCACATCTTCCCAATTGAGATACTGGAAGAGGATGACAACTCCACATGAATATCAACTTACTGATATCAATTCATGCAATTCATGCATACGCCTTGGTTGTAATGGTGATCTTCTGTTTTATTTTTCAGATCCACCACCAGCCCACGTATGAGTAACTTATCTCCAAGTTCTGTTTTTGTCATCAATGTTAATATCTGCTTGGTTGTATAAGTTACATTATGGAAATATTGTGTATTGGGAATTAATAACAACCGGGTGTTTCAACCAGGATATCAGAATTGCATTTCTTTTCACCCATGTTTATAAATGCGTATATCAAAATGGCTACAGCAAATAAACGTTACTATCCAGAATGCATGATTTAAAATAACTGCCTTGTATTATTAGTATTCTCCATTTTTTGCTGAATACCACCCAGTTACAATTCTTCACTTACATCTGAGGGCAGCAGACATGGGTCAAAGGTTATGTGATGGGTCAAAGTTCAGTATACTCACATGACATGAATTCATTTTAGGATAAAACTTGGTATGTGCTTTCTTATAGACATCTTTACCTTTCCACCCTGAAAGATGTACAGTCCAAGCTTATCACCTTCAACTGCAGTTAAAATAATATGTATAGAGATGTATCATTGTTGTATTTGGTGACAAAACTGTATTTAAACCTTTGAATATTTAGCTCTTTCTCTTCTAACATATGTGTGTTTTGACCCTGGACTGTCAAGTGAAACAGACAGACTAGTTTATGTTTTATAGATGGTAGATGTGACAAACTTTCCACATAACATTCAGACAATTGTAGATTGTAAGTTTCAGAATTTCAATATTGTCAGGGTTGTCCATATGCAAAGCTTGCCAAACCAGAATCTCAAATTTATGAAGGCCTGTCAGTTGACCAGTGGTCAGATTCGGAAGCGGGTAGCTATGGAAACAATATCACTTATATGCATTGTCTCAATTTCTTATCTAAGCTGCTGTGATTAGAACGCTTGATCCTGAGGAAAGAAACATAATTAATTAATTACCTTTAACATTTAGTTGTTATTTGCAAATTTGTTGATGTTATGAAAATTGTAATGCAATATTGGAAACCACTTTTGCGTGAATTATATCTTCAAATAGAGACAACCTAAGAAAATCAAGTATCATTTTGACATTAAATCTGGTACACTTGTAACATCCCTCAACTGTTAAGATCAGTCCTGATAACACCACTTTCTTGAAATCATCGCTTGCATTCCAAACCTCAATGATGTGCCTTATGTGTAATCTGCATACACTTCCATATATAGCAAGTTCTTTTGGCATGATACCTCCCTATAATTTTTAATTATAATGTGGTCCAAACACACACAAAGGGACTTGCACATCCAAAAAGCAGGAAGATTCCATCACTGAGTAGGGGTGGAAAGGTTTGGGTGGTTATAAATACAGATGTAAAAGTTACTGTTTTTTCTTTCTCTGTACATGAACATTACTATAATGGAGAGTTTGGATCAAATTGGATGAAAACAACTGTTGAGACAGTGGAGAGGTACACTGATTTTATTATATAAGGTATGGAGATGATATCATCAACATTTACAAGGTAACAGGCTGGACAGCTTTAAGTTATAAAACAGTACTTTAACCAACGCATAGGCTAACTTTCAGTGAATGAAACTCATGCAGTCTTTTATCTAATGAACTCAAAACCAAAACAGTTAATGTTCAAGATCAGAGAAATAGAGAAAACTGGATAATAAACCTGCTTGCCCCCATTTTGATGGTAGTGTAGTCCATTTCTGAGATTACCTATCATGAAATGTGTTACTTGCATGACCCAAATTTAGGGGTGGGAGGTTCCAAACACCAATGTGACATAATCAGGATAGCGATTTCTATGCATCAAACTACCACATTTCCAATACCGTTAAAAGTTTGCAAGGTCCAATTACAATAATTGGTCAGCTTACATTTCATTGAGATATATATCTCCAGTCCAATCTAACATGCAGTTTAACCTTCATAGTGCTATCTTCTGTTTGGTGAAACTTATTCTTATATTTACAATTTTTTTGTTTTAACTGTAACAGGCAGGGTCAAGTTTCTGTTTTGAGAATTAATGTCTTTTCGTTCACGCTTACTAAAGTATAACTTTCTTTTGTTTCAAAGAGTACATCTTCATAGTGTTTTGTGTGTTATTTTGTGCTAATATAAAGCATTCCTACAAGATATATCTGTAGATAACAACCAATATATCCTCCAATTGCCAGCAAAATTGATAAAAATGGTACAGAATAAGGTAATCACAGAAAATTCTGTAAATGGTTCACACGAATTTGGAAAAAAGGACATTGGAAAATTAAGGGAAATTGTGTGTAAATTGGACATGGCTCCATGGAGGCACTGTGATTGTAATTTGAAGCCATTTAAATACAGCTATCAGTGTATTCTGTAAGATGTCTCTAAAAAAATAAAATGAAAATGTAATTAGGTGTTTCTGAGTCTATCTCAATTGAGGGTTGGAGATTCTTCAGCTTAACGGGGGAAGGATCATCACTTGATCTATAAAAGTGTTAAACCGTAGTTTATTTCCTATATGTATATCAGCATTGCATGTTGTATAGTTGTTTTAGCTTAAATGTTTAACATCACATGATGTACATCCCCATTAAATGCAAGATTAAATAATTGCTTAGGTGTTAAATGACAATTTTTAAAATATATATCCTGTTCGTAGTCTAAAATTAACCCTTAAACTGCAGAGATGATTTTTATTTTCTTAAGAAGTCACATACTTTGAGATGATGTTGGTGATACGCTACATGCAAGTAAATCTGCAAGAATTTAGGCTTTCCTGCAAACCAACATGTTGCAGAAGAATTTTTCAACTTTTACTACATCCACAAAATGTAATAGTGATATTTGGTATGCATTGCAAGAAAAAAATCTCTGCAGTTTTTGGAGTCCATTGCTGTATAATAGAATTTTGATTATAGTATATAAGAATACATACTTCTTAGTAGAGCAAATAGTTACAAAAGATTATGTAGCAATTGCAACGATTTTTTTCCAAACCCAAACCTTTAACCCTTCACTGATGTACAAAGTGTTTTGTTCCTCAATTAATATAATTGCGAGAATGTACCACTTTCATTTTGCAAGGGGGAACAAGTGTATGAAATTTCTCGTTTCAGTTTACGAAGTTTGAATAACAGTTACTATTTGGCGAGTTGCAATTGACTAGCTTTGTTCTATGCTGTGAGTTTTCATGATGCATTTTAAATGATTGCAAGTCATGTTCTGATATGTGTTTTCTTGTTCTTCAAAGGAAGAAACACGTTAACTGAAATATTGTGTTCTCTAGTTAAGATAATAGTGTTTAGTAAGGAGACATTTGATGTAGTGTAGTGTTTGCCAATTAAAAAAATATATCATTGGTAGCATTCTGTGATGCAAGAGCAAAATCAAAACCATTGTGAAATTTAAGCAGCATAACACGCGGTAGATTTGCCTCAAAATACTGACCGTTTCATATGCAAGAGTAAAAGCTGACAGATATTGTTACAAAAACCCTGAAGTTTTTAAGATCACAGTTTCTTCCTAAAGTTAAGGCAAAGCTGAACAACTTCTGACTTGTATGTCTCTAGATCTTCATTGATCATGCCCATGTGTTCCTTGATTTGACAGGTTCCCGGTTAGGAGATATGAAAAATACAATATTTGAAAGAGGGTTGTTTGGAGATACCACCTCTTTAGGGAAGGTTTTGAAAGATTAGCAAGCATCACAGAATGCCCCCAAAATCAGCTTTTTTGAGACTTGAATTTTTGATAGTTTATTGGTGTTTTTGTTGAGTACTTCAATCATGTAAATACAAGTTATAGTCGTAGAGTAGAGCTGTATAGACACTTAGTACTGTAGTAATTTTTTCATAAAGGATCAAGTTTAAAAGTTTGACTAGTTATAACAATATTGAGAGAGAAGAACTAAATTAATAACCCAGTAGTGATATGCAGTTGTTTCACAGCAAGCAGAATCTACCACAGTGTGATGTTCTCTGTCATGAGTCTGAATTGGTGGAGAAAAACGACAGTGCCCTCAAGTGGCAAGCCCTAAGAGGTGTTACAAGTTGCATTCAGGTGGACACCAAATCAAGCAACTTGTGTATCATTACTGGCTATTTATATAAGCACTTGGTAGCCAAGTATTCCTCTGATAGATACACATGGTGAACAAGCACCCAACCCTTCATAGACCTTTCCCAATCCTTGATTTGAATAATGCACTTCTGAGTCAGGAAATGCATTCATCAAGTCATGCTGTCCAGGAGAGAGAGAGAGGTGCTCACAAAATCTCCACAAGCATTTTTTTGTTGTACTTGCCATATTGCTATGAGTTTATTTGAAATATTTGACTTATAATAGTCCTATTTGATGAATTGACATGACTTGTATACATTTTTACTAATATTTATATCTATGTTAAAGCCATAAAAAACAATGGCATTTGTTCTTTCAATGTTTACGTTAAATAAAGCACTTGTGTTATTCTTGACCAGTATCTATGTTCCTAAATGATACTGATTCATGCTAACATTTATTGTGTTCTTGTCATGAAATCTTCAGCAATAATTCCCACAATTAAACCAAATAATTGACTTACTTTGTTATGTAAGTTCTCTGAAGGGGAATTTGTTTTTTGAAGTTCGTCATTCTTATGAACAAAACTTGATCATCTGATAAGGATTCCGTTTTCAATGTGAGACTCATGACCACCTAGCCGTTGATTGTTATAGCTACATATCACTATCAGAACAAAACGTTAATATTGGAATAAAATGAATCATTTTGTATGCAGAAGTTATACAGCAAATAGTAATTGAAAATGAAAATTATAAATCTTGAGGCAAAGGTCGTTAGGTCGTCCACAGGTAGCACAAAGCACACTAGCATGATCAGACAAGCAAGCAAGCACGCTGAAATTACATGACAATTTCTAAATTCAGTTCATTATCGTTATTTTAATCATGTCAACTTAATCAGAATCTAATACACTGAAAGACAGACTTATGACTAACTTGAAATCTGGTGGCAAGAAACAAATAATTGACTAAGTGTGGCCATATTATGGTGTTATCTTTGTAGTAAATATGACTGTTTTTGTAAATCTTGACTTCAGTTAGTTTTAAAAAGTGATTGGCAATTATTTCCTGTTACCATGTAGTTTGTATACAACATGAAATAAAAAGTATGATCTTTTGGAAAAGTATGTTATTTGTACTGTAGTTATGTGTGTGTATAAAGTGTGGTACAGTAGTTGTGTTTTGGGAAACTAGCTTCCATTAGCTAGTCTAGTTCCTATAAGGTATTGTTACCATTTACACGTCCACTCACAGTGTAGTCAAAGTCGTTACTCTAGGAGTCCTGAGATGCATTGTCAAATTCATCCACAGCCACCCACACAGTTATCATGTCTTTTTTAATCGGTCTCAAAATTCTAACCAATAACACAGTCCCTCATAAAGTTAGTGTTTAATAGGGTCAGTTACGTAATTTCCAAATATGGTATATTTGTCAGCTCAGGATGCTACTTGTACGCTGTTTATAACAGTTGGGGTTTACTGATTAGATAAACAAATGTTTGTGCCAATTGAGGGACTTTGACCAGACATGGTTAAGTTAGAAACCACGTTGGCATTCAGACTGCCACTAGCAAGCTGATTGGACAACCTAGCAAGCATCCTCTGTACATGATGAGAAAGCTTGGTCATTCAAATTCATTATTTTGGCCATACCTTATGTGTAACCACAGAATTTACATGAGTAGGGTGTATGCTGCAACCATCAAGGAAAATCTAAATAAAATTAGCATATGACCTGTTGGTGTTTGAGGTCATAAGCCCCAACGCCAACAAGTATAGTCCAGAGGGGGGCTATAGGAATGACCCATATTCTGTCCATGCATGATAAGCCATCTCTCAATTTCACCCAAACTAGGCATCAATGTAAACACTAATAGGGTGTGATTATTTGACCTTTGTGACAAAATGATGGCCATATTTGTACTTCAAAAAATCATTTGTCTTGTATCTGCAAAGGTTTGATGCATGTAAATCCAACTCGTGTCTTCCTGCACATTATCATTAGTAAGCTTTCCAGGGAGACAATGACCAACAGTTGCAATGTCAAATGGCAAAGTTTTATCTTACTACTATATCTAGAAGTTAAATACACAGACTCCATTCAGATATATATACACCCATAGTGTCACAGATGAACTCTTTTTATACCGACCTTGACCAGCTTCTTCAAGGTCAAATAGCAAATCGCTCACCAACCAGTCAGCTCCTCGTGGATTTTTTACCAGCTATCTCTTTTTTGTGCATAAAATTTAAATAGCATTGATTGTAAACTGCTACTACACAGAAGAAGTTAGTTGTGAACCAGGGACGGGTAGGTATAGTTATTAACCACACGTTACAAAATTGTAATAACCGAGAAAAAATAATTGCATTGCTTCTGCATTTGGAAAAAAAATTGATGCAGGACTGATGCTGAGTAGGAGAAAAATTGCTGCCATACCCCACCCCACCCCCCATAAATCAAATGATTCTCCTCTAAGGGGTAACCTTAGTGATAAGGTGTAGGATGTCAATGAACACCACAGTAATAAGCTTTAGAACAGGGAAGACTTGTTTCTACAAAGGAAACTCGGTCATATCCAAGTAACTTGACATAACCACAATCTGTACGGTCCAGATAGTGGATTTAGGATCACAAGTCATACTACCAAGATCTGCAAATTCCACATCCGGGCCATAAAGGATTTGGTGTATACTATTGAACACATATTGCCTGGCCATGAGGGCTATAGCACCCGTTTATTACACCCGAGGGACTGAGTTACCAGAATCACATGCTATTTCCCGAGGCCAAAGGCCGAGGGAAATAGCATGTGATTCTGGTAACTCACACGAGGGGGTAATAAACGGGTGCTATAGCCCTCATGGCCAGGCAATATGTGTTTTATAATATACCTCATGCTGTGAACTCACGGTGGCAGACGACATCGTCAGAAGCTGCCATTTTGAAGTTGAAGGAACTATTTCCCTAGGGAAATAGTCATTCTATTTTCCTATCACGTGACTGATTCTAGCGAATCATGGCACAGCATTATCACTAGGTATATTATAACACTTGTTATTCAAATAATATTGAAATGTACTGAATGAAAGACTGCTCCTGGGGTTTAATTTGGTTCAAATCATGATATTAAATATTTCATCCCAAGGCCCTCCCCGCCCTTTCTGACCATCAGAATTTTCTTTTCGCCCCCAATTTTTTTTCATCATCAACTCCCACCCCTCAACCATAAATTGTGCTTGTTCCCTGATCATATGTTAGTATGAATGTTGCTCGCTACTATCTAAAAATAATGGACGCACGCACAATTGTATATGCAGCTGTAAAATCTTTAGGAACAGGGCCACTGTAAAGAATATCGTAGATATGTCATCAGCAAGTCACACAAACGTGGAAGCCATCTACCTGTACGACGTTGCTGATAAATTGTACACTTTTGACCACTAGAGGGCTTCACGCGAATACTTGGCTATGGACATGATAAGAACATGTACAGTACTTATGAGGCCATTCGCGCTATTGGTCATCTAGTCCTGCTAATAATGCTTGCAAACGGAGTAAGTTGAATAAAGTTGTCCCTTCTTTCTCTGTCGTGCAAAGAAACAACCGTGAAACCTGGGCTTACCAGAAATGCTGGTAACTAAAAAATTAACACGCCCAGTGGTAAAATATTAGCAAGAAATCGACGATTTAGTAATTTTATCTCGCCGTGACTACAAAAGCCCCAGTTCGGATGACCAAAAATATCGAAATCGCGCAGCCGTAGTTTCAGGGTTTCCTCCTTACCTACGATGCCATATTGGGTGTTGCGATCACATATGGTGGGATTTGTGTTGTTGTACGTTTGAAATTACAGGTCGAACTGGAAAAGTTCCGATTTCGACACTTTTAGTGATCTTAGCAGCAACTGCTCTCGTTAAACAGAGTACAAATTCGATCGATTGCTAATATTTGATCGTGGGTATGTAATTCTGTTGTAATTGGTGGGAAACCATTTTGCTGGCACACTTGAAATTGGCTAGTTACATTGCTTTTCGCATGATAGTGTTTACCACCTCCAAAAATTATTTTCATTAAATATTTGAACAGGGGAGGGTCATTTTAGAGAAAGGAAATTGAGGGAGGGTCATATTTTTTTTAGCACAACGGACTGGGGAGGGGGTCACATTTCGGGCTTGTTTCCCGGCCCTCCCCATTGTAATTACTGAAGGCTGTCTAAATCACATATACCGTATACGTAGAGTACTGTATTTACAATGCATTGCAACAAACGATAAATGTTAAGAACGCGACAGTAGTAAACAGTTGAATCGTTGAAAAGGACCGCCATGTTCCAAGTCGTGTCAATATAAAATGGTAGACAGGAAGGTATTACGGTATCAGTGACCCTACGAGGGGTCAGAAGTTGAGGTCATCTGTAGTATTGCACTGGCACGATGTGTCGAGTGTGTGTGTGTGTGTGGGGGGGGGGTCTATTTGATTAAGATAATACTATGTGCTGACGGTCATCAGTTTACTATGTACCGAGGGTCATAGGTTACGTCGAAACTTTGTCGAAGTTTTGTTCTAATATTCAAAGCGCCCTCTATCGGTGAAGTGCATCCTTAGATGAACGTCAACGCTAAGAAAGCATAATATGTATTTCTTCACACTACACATTTCAAAGTCTTTAGTCTAAGGACTATATATTTAGAGTACATCGTGAATCGTCCACACACTCAGTGACTTGTAACTTCCATATGAAATGAACTGACTTTGCATTCTCGCAATTCACAGCCCAGTTTTTCAGCCATTGCTAAGCATACCGCGTGTTGAACCGTTGCCATAAAGAGGCATGTACATGTGATTTTGATGGCTCATTGTGAAGATGGTCTAACCAAATTCCTTACTAGGCGTTGTATCTGAAAAATAACAACGGTGATCTTTTGAGTTTACGTCTTTACACACACACACACACACACACACACACACACACAAACAACAACAAACAAACAAACAAACACAAACAAACAAACAAACACACACACACAAAAAAAACACCATTCAAAAGATCAATTTCAACACAACTATTCTATTTTCTATTTCAGAGATAAGACAAAGATTTGATCTTAGTCGCGGTTACCCAGCCTCTTACCGTTGAGGGCGGGCTTATGCTTAAGAGGCTGGGTAACCGAGACTATGATCTTCTTGGATAATAAAAACCATAAAAGAGTAGAATCCAAGGTCACAAGGTCATTGACGTACTCTGTGTCTGTGACTATAGAGTATGTCATCATTTTATACATTACTTTATATGGAGTAATGTTTAGAACTAATTAGATTTGGTCTGATAAACATCCTAGGAATATTAATGGCGTATTTACATAAATAACGATTTTCGGTATCAATAGTGCATTCTTTAAATTTCATATAATTTTGTAGCTAAAGCCGTGTTTGATTTTTTATGATCCTTTGGGACAAACATACCGACCGTCAGATGATGTACAATAAATTTTGGCCGATGATATTAATTCTTTTCATTCTATGATGATTGGTACATCTGGTTTAAAGATAGCCAATTCTGTCACGCCTAAACAAACTTTATTGCCATTGCGAGGGGAGATTAATACCACTCTTAGATCACCATTCACCAGGAAGACAACGGTCTAATGCACCATTCACTAGTATCTCCAGATATCAATTCATGTTCACCAAGTATTAATGTAGTTATACCAAAATCTAAGTTAAACATGCAGACTAGCCTTACAGAGGACCAGTAGTCACAAAAATACCAGTCGTTTGACATCTTGGAATACAATTCAAGCAATTGAGGAAGAAACTATTCGATGGCCCAGTGCAAAACAGACGTAATTCCTTTAAGAAACAGAGATAGAAAGAAAAACAAGTTTGAAATTACTTTTAAGTTTTCTCAAGAATCTTGAGTTACGTCTCTATTGCACTGACTATAGTTTAGATCGCACTGAGTTACAACCACCCCACCCCCACCCCCTTTCAGTTCAGTTGATTATGTTTGATCTTTTTATAGCTCTTTTATGTTGAAGGGGAAACAAGCATAATAGATTTGACCATTGAAGTTCTAGACAACCATACTTTAATATCAACAATTAACTTCACATATTGACGTGATGCCGTTTTCAAATGAAAACACTGCTACGATTGTATCTACCGTTTTTACGGAGACGACAAAAAAACGCACGTGACAGGACACTAATGAAACCCTGCCGAAAGTGGATCATTTTGAAAAAAAACAAAACGATTCAATTATTTTTCATTCGAAAACTCAGTTCGTAGGCGAAAAGGGTGTCGTGTAAATGACCGAAATCGCAACAAATTCAAAAACGTACAAATTCGACGTCAGGAATGATCCCATTGATGACTTGAATATTTTTTTCTTTAACAAAAGTGTTCTTTTGTGTGAAATAGTGACATGAATGAATCATTCAAGTTGTGAACAGTCTGGTGAACACTAAGGTCTAAGCCTTGGGAGACTATTAGTAATTAACTGGGATTTTTTTGAAAGGGGATATTTTCCTTCACAAAAGTGAAAATGAATAACAAACTAAAAATCTCTCGCGGGACTGGTGTCAGTGCAGGTATTTCCGTGTAAACAGAGAAAAATGATTGTCAGTCGGTTTATTATATCGTTTAAACACATAAAAACACATTAAAACGAATATGATATTGTTGATTTTTAACATTTTCTGAAAATGAGTAACAAACACAGAAATTCCTCGAGGAATAAGTCAGCCTAAGTGTTTCCATGTAAACGGTGAAAAACGATTGTCTGTCCATTTTATCGTTTTATGTTGGTTTATTATATCGTGTAAACACATTAAAACGTATATGTTATTGATTTTTAACGTCTTTAGTCAGCAATATTTGACTGACAGGTATTATATCCATTAATTATACAATGTTACAAAGTTTAATGAAAAAAATAGATTTTTCCGACATGTTGCATCCTGTACCGGTGAGTGCCCTGCTGAACCTTTCACTGAGCCATCGATTGCATGATTTTAAGTCGAGATTAAATTTCACATTTTACATTCACACAGTGTTTTGTCATTCACGATTCACACGCGTTTAATTTCTAAGCATTCACCATTCATGTTCGAAAATAACGATCATTCACCAATAATGCAATATTCACCAATTCACCATTCACGCATTTAACAAAGATACGTTCACCATTCATGTGTTCAAATATGAACGATTCACCATTCAGACACGTTTATGGTATACACTCCCCCGATTGCGTCAAGGTTTCTCAACGAGCTTCAGTTGTACATTTATGACGATCAGTACTTTTTTTAGTTGTCCAGAAAATTCTGTCTTCTGCTTGTACTTGTACTTTCACTGTAACATCTATTGGGGTGTTCGGTGTAATGGCAAATGTCTGCTTCGGATATCCTCGTTTGCAAAGAACGGGATCTTCATTTCCCTTGAGCAGAATCATTACGATTGACCTAAATTGTCCCAGATTTATACGCAATTTTTATGTTCACCACTGCAATAACTGACGCACAGGACACGCTTTATTACTAATATTAGAAGTAAAGCCCGCGCAGATCTTTAGAAAACTCGAACCGGAAGAGACGATAATAGAAAAGTAGGCGCAGCGAATTAGCCGTTATCCACCTTAACAGAGAGCATGTCATAAAAATCTTGTTGTACATCTAGCTATATTTCTGTCATTTACATAATTAGATATATTTGGCTATTAGTATTACTATGTCATTTGCATAATTAGAGATTTTGGGCTATTAGTATTACTATGTCATTTGCATAATTAGAGATTTTGGGCTATTAGGCTATATCCTAACGGAACATGGCAGTTCGAACTTTACAAAATACGATATACTTCTAATATGAACGACACAAAGACACTGCTGCACAGTATTAGCTCATTATCAATCTCCCCGAATGATTTGTCATTACTGACTGAATAGCAACATGTAATGTCGTGTTCTAGAATGTAGTGCGTTCGAGAACTGGCCATTCCTGAATTCATAGTGTTCTCTT